>NC_057925.1:63313894-63632857 GCF_018873765.1 Telopea speciosissima
TTTAGAAGAGTACTACGTGAATCCTTTGATGCTAATATGGAATTGGACCCACTGGTAATTTAATGTGTTCATTGTATTCATGTCTTATACAAAAAGTTGTAAATGCTTTTTATGGATTCACTGTAGAACTTTGAGATTTTCATGAGTGCGAGTTATCCCATCTTGTTGCCACTATTGTTTTTGGTTCTGTTTTAATACAGGGCAACAGATGAGATTTTTAATATTGTTTGATTTGGGAAGTTTCCAAAACTTCCCATATGCAAGTGTAGTGCACTTACTGATGTTGGTAGATTGGGAGAAAAGGAAGGGGAAAGGGTGGATTTGAAAATCATAAACTTTTCATGGTGGGGAAGGTTTGCACTTCAGAAAGGGAAGGCCTCCTAATGCTTCGGGCCGAATTTTGCAATGTTCCTTTTCTTCTCTTCGTCTTGTGTTCTCTTGTTGTGTTCTAGTTTTCTTGCGGTTGAAAGAGGGGGGTTGTGTTTTGTGAAGTTGGAGTGTGCTGTATGTGTAGGATGTGGGTCATTGTAAGTAATAAATTGGGAGGTGTTTTTCCTATGTCTTTGCCTTTCTCTTTCTCTTTTGGGTTTTATTTATTTATTTACTTTTATGTCCTCCTTTTTTGGGGTTGTTCTTTTACTGGTCTCTGCTCTGTGTTCTCTATGGGTTTCTTTCCTTTAATATATGTTATTCTTGTTTTTGCTAAGCAACAAAAGAAAAATAGGCAAGCAAATTATTGATCTTGTTTGGTATTTGATATCGACGACGACTTCATTGGAATTCAGATTCTTTACTTGCAGGCTTGCAGCTATAGTGTCACAATCTGAGGTTGCAAGCAATTTTACTTGGGTTCAGTTACAGGGATACAGTATCAGTCTGTGTTGACCCCTGAAACTAAACATATGGGTACATGTGTCCTAAATGGGTATGGATATGGTAATGGTTCCTAAGCTAAAATATGTCAAAAAGGAGGTTAATTTGTGTAGAGGAGGGTGGTAATCTTTTTCTTCTTCTTCACAGCCATGTGGAAGTATCTGACTTCTGGATGCGTGTTGGGTACATATTCCCATACTCTTTGTCATGTCACATCAGCACAGGTACTTCAGCGGTACAGGAATTCTTCACGTAATAGTGTCTGCAACTAATGAATGCCAATTGCCAAGACAGTCTGGGTGTCCTGCTGATCTAAGCAGAAAGCAGCCTTTCCTTTTTGTTATCTCGGCAGTCCTTAGTGTTCCAAGGGTATGCATGCAAGCTTCTCATAATCCTTAGTGCTATTGAGCCAATTAGATGACCTACTACCTAGTGATGCATTGATGAACGTGGGATTAGAAAAGAAAGAAATAAGAAATGACGCACTTGTGTCCCCTTTCTGGTGGCCATTTTGTCTGTTTTGGTCTGTGAGAGAGCGAGCCCATCTGTCGGATCAATTGGGTTGTTTCTTTTGGAAGTCATAGGGTTTAGTTAATTAATATATTGGGTTAAAACACTTCCTGATTTGGTTGAGTCACTACAAAGTTAATTACAAGATTCCATTACTCACTTTAGGTTTTCTGGGTTAGTGCAGTTTTGGATTGATTGTGAGTCATTTAAAAGTGTTATTTAAGAGATTCCATTAGAGGGCAGGCCTTGGTGCAACGGTAAGGTTGCTCCATTTGACCAAGTGGTCATAGGTTCGAGTCTGGAAACAGCCTCTCTGCAGAAGCAGGGGTAAGGCTGCGTACATTATGACCCTCCTCAGACCCCGTAATGGTGGGAGCCTTGTGCACTGGGTACGCCCTTTTTAAGAGAGTCCATTACTTCATTGGCCAGTGTAAGTGGCAGTTGTTTAATAAACTAATAATTGTTGGTATACTTTGGTATGGGTACGATGGGAGTATTATGTAATATCTATTATGGTCAAGGTTCGAGATCTCAGTATCTTGTCTGGTTTCGGTCAGCCTAAAAACCGATTTGTCTCAGTGACTCAGCGAGATCTCGACCGAGTAGGTGCATTTTTTATTTCAAATTTTGGCCCTTGGTTGGGATGGCCGTATGACCTAATTAGGTCATGAAACTTGCAGGACAGCCTATTTGAGGCCCTATAAACATGGGGGAACCCTTAGTTTTTTAAAAATCACACCCAAAATGATAGTTTGACTTAGGACTCTAGGTTGGTAGTATACGCTATATATATATACTCACTGATATGACCAATTCCGCACAATGGTCATATGAAGAAGTGGGAGCTGTTACAATTCCTTATTGTAATCCTTAAATAGATATGAAGCGATGATGGAGATAAACTTTTGAAGCCAAGTAAACTCTTTGAGTTAAGGTAGTCTTCCTTCACAAGTCTAGACCTTAAGCTTGGTCTGTTAAGCGATATCCCTATTTTATTTCCTCCCTATTTTTTCTCTTTTTCAATTTTATCTCCTCCCTACTGTGTACGTAACAGTAAGATTTGGTCAAAAATCAGCATTTGAGGGTTTTTTGTGCATTCACAGTTGAAACCTGTTGAATAATGTACACCAGAATACCATGGGGGTATTCTGGTCTTTTTGGGTGTTTTATTTTGTTAGTATGTACTGCCTAGCTATGTCGGCTATGGCAGGGGTATTATTGTCACACAACATTATTTTTATAATTATAAATATAAGTCTTGGACTGATCACATTGATCATCCAAGCAATTCCATATTTCGGTTTTGTTAACATGGTATCAGAGCCAATTTCTCTGATGTAGGTTACAAAACATCCCCCCTCCCTCCCCCCCATCGTTTTCCTCCTTGTCCATCTTCTTCCTCCACTCCTTTTTTTTCTGGTTTTTTCTCTTTGCTTAAGGGCAGCACTAATGAGGTGATCAGATGATCTAGCTGCTGCCCTCTAAATACCTCAATTAATGATCTATAAGATTGGTTAAACATCTACGATAGCTGCTGCCCCGTCTTCTCTGCGATTTTTTGGAAGCCCTCCCCTTGAAGATTAGATCTACTTATCATCGGAGTTTGATTGTTCACCTTTGGAGGTTCCTCTCTCGCAACATTGGACAGCAACTACTGCAGCCCTACATTCAGCATTGAAGCTCTCTTCCCTCAATCGATCTCACTTTCAGGGTTTTTTTCAAAACCCTGACTTTATCGATTTTGGGGTTTTAGGTTTCGGATATTGCTGATTTTTGGAGGGTGTGTCTCTACCACCACATAGAGCACTCGACAGGATTCTCAGCCTTTTTCAGAATTTTTTGAAGACCCCTAACCCTAATTGATCACCTCTTTCAGGGTATTTTTTCAAAACCCTGCACCTTATCGATTTTGGGGTTAGGGCTGATTGTGTTGCTGCTGCCAAGGGGGTTTTCATACCCTACATTCAGCTTCTTCTTCTGGTATTTTTTGCCCTACTTATCATCATCATGCCGGACTCTGATATTACCACGGCTACTTCTGACGGCGATGGTCAGACTAGGTCTGATTTTCTTCCATATACTGCTGCCATTAAGCTTGATGGTACGAGCTATTTAATTTGGGCTAGATCTCTATCCTTGACCATGGCTGGTAGGGGACTCACTGGCCATCTTACTGGCACCACCAAACAGCCCACTGAGGAAGGTGCTGCTCGTAGTAAATGGGCTGCCAACGATGCTATGGTGATGTCCTTTGTTCTGAATTCTATGCCCACTGACCTCTCTAGTCAGTATGTCCTCCTTGACATTGCTACTCAGATATGGACTGCTGTCAAGGGAAGCTATAGTCGGTCAGGTAGTGGTGCTCAGGTTTATGAGATCAGGAAGACACTCCAAAACACTACACAGAAGGAGTTGTCTGTCACTAAATACTATGCTGCCCTCAAGTGTTTATGGCAGCAATTGGATCACTATGCTCGTTTTCAGCCTACTACTATTGCCGACATTACTGCCTATCTGATGCAGATTCATCAGCAAAATACGCTTGTTTTATTAGGAATAAGTCTAGGGTTGGGTTCTATACGTGTTGGGCCTTTCATCCCAAGGGTTTTCTATGTAATAGGCTACTTTAATGAGCCTAAACTAGGGGTACATAGGTTGCATACGGGATTAGCCCAATACTTAGTTTATTTTATGTTTTTTAATTGAACCGGTTCAAATTGGTTGCATCCAATTGGTTTAATTTAAGTGATCATGTGACTTGGTTAAGTGGTCATGTGATCTAAGTTGGGCTGGATTAGGACTCGTTAAGTCCAGCCATGTTTTGAGTCTATTTCCTTTAGTATTCTAGTTTCCTAGTTAGTTTAAGTTACCTAATAGGTTAGGGATAGGGTTAGGACATTCCTTTTTAGTGTCTAAGTCTATTTTTGAGTCTTCTATATAAGTTTGTAAGGGAGGCCAACATTAGATACGAATTTGATTAATAAAAATTAGCTTTATGCTTGCTGCCATTGCTGCTGCTCTTTGTGAGTGTATATCCTTGTTGATCTCAAGGTGGTAAAGGGTAGGTGGACTTCTACGACTCCTTGCATTGTGAAGATCGGGAGGCTCTTTCAAATCATCAAGCTGCTGCCATTGTCCTGCAATACAGTGAGTTTGAACCTGTTTTCTTATTTTAAACTTTCTTCTATCATCCTTCTTCCCTTAGACCTAATCCACAGTCCCCTCCATCCATCAAACCCTCATCTCCATTAAACCTGCAACTCCTACTTCAACTAGGACTCCCTTATAACTACAGATCTGGCCATCAATTTCGAACCATACTTCCAGCCTATATCCCCCACACCTCTCCCTACACTCGACCTTAAACCCAGTCCATAATCCCCACTATATTCCCTCCATTCCTCCACTCCATTAAACCCAAACCCTGCAACTCAATTCTGTCTAGAATTGCAGAATTTTAAAACCTTCCCAAATCCAATTATTTTTATCCCATAATAACCCCCTAGACCTACATATTAAAGCCATATAAGACCCATTCCCAAATTCCCATCTTAAACCCTAGAATTAACCTAAATCCTAGTGCTGTCCATTCGAACCAGCAACCCCTTTTGCGATTGATTCTGTTGTCTGGCTCCTAGTAGGTCTCCTACCTACCTAGGACTACATTACGATGGCTGGTACATGCATCTTGAACATAAGAGAACGAGACATCTCCAGGAGATGACGATTCTTGCGCTCAGCAACCCCATTCTGGGCTGGTGTATCAACATAGCTGGTTTGATGGATAATGCCCAAGTCCACAAGATAAGTTTGAAAGGATCCCTCCATATATTCCTTCCCCATTATCAGTACGAAGAATCTGAATCCGAGCATCATACTGTGTTTTCACCAATTCATGGAAACGCTTAAAACAGTCAAAGACCTCACTCTTTTGACGCATGAAGTATATCATGGTAAGGCGAGAATGGCAATCAATAGAAGAAACAAACTAGCGGTGACCAGAGACTGATACACAACGGACAGGGCCTCATACATCGGAATGAATTAAAGAGAAAGGAACTAAACTTTTATTGCCCAAACTGGGATAACTGGTTCTAGTTTGCTTTGCAAAAAGGCAAGCATCAGAAAAAACTGGTTCGGGTTACATCTAGAAAATAACGTGGGAAAAACAGTAGACAAAGTGCCCAACGGAGGATGTCCCAACCGTTGGTGCCATGAATGTAACTCGGTCAAATCAGCAGTAAAGGAGTCCATGTGATGAGCCTGAGTAGAAAGAACAGGAGAAGAACCACTATCCAAAAAGTAGAGACCACCACGCACCTTACCATTGCCATTCGTTGCCCCCATCACCATGTCCTTAAAAATGCAGTTAGAGGGAAAAAATGTTACCTTGCAATTTAAAGCTTGGTTAATACTACAAATGGAAAGGAGATTAGTAGGCAAAGATGGAACATGTAATGCAGAAGATAAAGATAAATTAGAAACTTGAACAACTTCCTTCCTAGTAATAGGAGAAAAGGAACCATATGCAATGCGAACGTTTTCCTCACCACGAATGAGAGTACTGAGAAAATTGGCTGGGAGAACCAGTCATATGATCCGTAGCATCCGAATCGATTATCCAAGGAATGGATACCATGAGGCACTAGGATTATCAAGATAAATACTTGAATGGGCAGACTGAGACTCAAGATCAACTAGTAGAGAGGCAGTTGGTGCAGCAGATGGAGTGGAAAGCCGGGTCATCATGTGGTGCAACATAGAGAGCTGCTCCTGGAGAAACGTTGATTTTTTAGGATCCTCAGTAGTAGTTTCAGTGTGATGTGCAAGAGGTGGATTACCACGACCATGTCCACTAGCAGGATCTCCAAGATCACTACCATTTTCGGGACGCTCATGAAGTTTCCAACAATGGTCTTTGGTATGTCACTCCTTACCACAATAGTCACACTTAAGAATATCCTTCACAATCTGGCTGTGATCTCCAGATCGATTGGAAGACCCCCTCCATAGGATTGAGAACTAGAAAATAATGCCGACCTCTCTTGGGAAATCGGCTGTAATATGGCAACGCACCGACTCTCCTCAGACTGGACCAAAGAATAAGCTTGGGCTAAAGTGGGAAACGGATCACTATTTAGGACATGAGCCCTAATCTTATCAAATTCAATATTCAGGCCGGCAAGGAACTAATAGACACAAAGCTTGTCTTTCCTTTTCTTAAAGCCAGAAGCATCACCAGGGCAAAGAGGATGATATCTTCATAAAAATCAAGTTCCTGCCACATACCTCGTAGTTCAGAATAATACTGGGAGATGGTTATCTCTTTCTGTTTGGTGCCACTGATTTTCTGTCGCAGTTCATATACCTGGGCAGCATTCCCAACCTGGGAATAAGTTTCCTTGGCAGCCTGCCTGATCTGGGAAGCAGTATCAAGTAAAAGGTATCCCCGAGCGATAAGGGGTTGCATCGAATTTAGTAGAAAGACCATCTCAAAGGAGTTGTTAGAACTCCACTTCCATTGAGCAGAATCGGCAGTTGTAGGCTTCTCCAACTCTCTCGTGGGATATTTAAAATAGCCATGGGAATCAATCAAAGGGAAGCAAGACTTCAACCACATCAAATAATTACTCCCATTAGGTTTAATAGCGCAAACAAGAATGGTAGGAAATTCATGACGGTTGTTCCCTCCATCCAAAACAGGAGATATGGTTGAAGTCGTTGACGTATCCGTTCCCTCCATCTGGAACGAATAATTTCAGAAGCAACTGCACGAACAAAGGCACCAGAAGAAATCACCAAAGCATGCCACAAGGAAAAGATGTAGCATGAACAACCAAAAAATCAGATCTGAGAATAAGCCATCAGATCGAGTTTAAACCATAGGGATCAAACAAAAAGGAGCCCTTGGTGGGAGAGAAAAATCACCACCAAAGGTGAGAAGGGCTCACGGTTCCAAGAGAGGAACTGCGATAGAAAGAGAGGCAAGAGGCGGAAGGCAAAAGGCAAAAGGTGGCTGTGCTGCTGGAGGTGCTAGGAGAAGGCGGAAAGTGGTGGTGGTGATGCTTTTCGGCGGCAAGAGGTGGAGGCGGTAAGTTGTGGAGGCGCTGTGTGGAGGCGGAAAGAGAGAGAGGAAGGAGAAGGAGAGGCGGCGGTGCTCAGAGTATGGCGGGAGGAGAGAGAGAGAGAAAAGGACTAGGTCATGGTGAGGATTACAAGGTGGATCTCAGCTTTGATACCATGTTGGGATTTGGGAAATTATGACTTGTGTCAATAATGACACTAACCCCTTTATTTATAATAGTATGAAGTAGGGTTACAGTAAGGGTACAATAGAATGACCAAAAAGACTAAACTACCCCTGCACCCATTTTTACAATAGAATCGAAAGTGAGGATCTGAAGTTCACTGTAGGAGGAGATAGTTGGATTTGGAGCTGCAAAGTACAGATCAATGAAGAAGTTCATTAGAACAGAGTATTGCCATCTCTGGGATCAACTTAATTTGTCTCTATCCGATCTGTCTTCAGTTGGTAATGAGACATGGACCATTTGGGTCACCCTAGGGTCCCATCTCGAAGACCCCGCCTTTAGTTGGCGATACCTTACCTTATTTTTCTTTACTTTAAATTCTGTGACATCTACCTCAAGAATCATAGAAAATTTTCTGTTCTTCATGTTTGGTGAATGATATCTTAGTTAGCTGTGACTCTGTTTGTTGAGACTCGATTAAAGTGTAGTAGTTTTTCTATATACATGGAAATGCTTATTTGGTTGTAATTTCTGTATGATTATGGTACCTTTTGTTACTTGTAACTGAGTACTCTATAGTCTGTTGTTGGAGAGAAGATTTGGTTGACTGTGAACTCCATTTGGTTAGGGTATCCAGCGAGCTCCCATTGTGTACTCATAGACAATGTTTGAAGTCAGTGGACCAATGGACTCCTCATCTGGGACAAGTAATGTTAATCCCAACTTGTTTGCTCTGGGGAGCACAAACACCCATATATCTATTGTCAAGTTAGATAACACCAATTAACTAGACTAGGCTAACTCTCTAAAATTATCTTTGAAAAGCCATGTAAAGTTGGGAGAAATCTTGGCTCCAAGTCCTGGTGATGCAATGTACCAGATATGGGAGATGGAGAACTCAAACTGTGATGACTTGGCTTATCGTTTCCATGAAACGTGAAACTGGTAGACGGTTGATAAGGAAATTCACAGCTAAAGAGGTCTGAGATACGGTTAGTAAGACATTTGACCGAGTAGGTAACTCGGCCAATGTCTATCATCTCCTCCAAAAGTTTATCGTATGTGGCAGGGTGACATGACAATTTTGAAGTTTTATAAGACTATGATTGGTCTTTGGGAGGCCATTATAGAGAACCCTAGTTGTCTAATCCTAAGGATGAGGCCAAGGTCTACAAAATCCTTGAGAAGGAATTTATGTTGATCCTTCATTGAGGCTTGAGCTCAGAGTACAAATGTAATGCCCCAGACCCACATCACTAGCATGATATTGTCCGCTTTGGCACATGGACCTCACGATTTTAAAAGGCCTCATACGAGGGTGGGGTTGCTTGAGGTTATCAATTGTCCTAGAACTTTCTCCCTAGGCGATGTGGAACTAAGTTTGCACTCCCTCAATGATCTCCCAGGCTGGCTGGTATTATGCTGTCTCTTGGGTGTCACAACAAATCTTGGGTAAGGTCCCTCTCTCCAACTTGGATGAAGTGTGTAGAGACTTACAAATGAAGAAAGCCAACGGGTTGCTATGGAAACGACACCTCACTTGAGAAATCAATCCTCACCTCTACACCATAGAAGGGTTGGCGTGGTAGAGGAAGAGGCCGAGGTGGTGGCCACAGAGATGATAGTGACAAAAGTCGCATCACATGGTCACATCACAAATGGTGAGGGGATTCTTCCTTCCCCACTGGTGAAGGAAAACTTTCACCATATCTGTATTGAAATGCTATCTCAAAGCTACCTCTTTTGACAAATTCTCTATGAAAGTAATTGCGAAATGTCACTCAATAACCTTGTCTAACAGATGTTGAGATCCGAGGTTGACTAACCATTTTATTTGTTTCGAAAGATGTGGAAGAAAGCTTCTATGTGGTCCACTAATGATCTTCTATCACCGAAAAACAATATGAAAAAGGCACTAGATCCTCATGTATTTACATCTTAACCGCTGATATGCTTTTTTCCATTTCTTATTAAGGGCATTAGCAAATCCTTAACAGGGGAAAGTGTTTGTCTTAAGAAGGAGGATGAATCCCAACTAAAGATGTCTCTATATCCTATATTATTATAAGCTAAAATTTATGAACTAAAATTTCTGCTGGACTGTATTGTGGTGCCAGCATATTTCTTTGTTGGGGATCAGTTTCTGAAGCTTATAACCCTCTTATTTTTGTATTGTATCAACACATGGCTGTGCCTTACCTGTATCACTTCTCCCTGCATATAGACTTCGGTGATGACATCATTCTAATTGAGTTACCATTTTGCAAGAAAACAACAATGATTTTCTAAAATGCTAACTTTTTTATTTGTTTTCTGTTGTCAGCTAAATGAAGAATTGGACCAGTGGCCTCATTTAAATGAACTGGTTCAATGCTATAAAGCTGATTGGGTAAAGGATGAAAACAAGTACGGGCACTATGAAAGTATTGCACCTATCTCTTTTCAAAGTCAGATATTTGAAGGGCCTGATACTGACATGGAAACAGGTGAGGAAGGCACTAGGATTAATGTTGTTGGGAGTACTTTACTCATATACATTCATCCAAAGAAAAGGCTTAAACTGATTTTGAAAAAGGTCCTTGTTGTGTGGCTCATGGCCCCTTTATAATATTCTCACATGAGTATTACCCAAGGTTTCCTGAGCATGGTTCAAAATTTCATTTGAAGTAACAGAAATTTTGCAAAGTATTTTGGTTTCAACCGAAATAGGAACGAAGTCACTATCAAAATTGCAGTGTCATAGTGGACTGAAATTTCACCGAAATATTTCTTTTTCGACAAAAATCAAAATGGGTTCAAAATCTGAAATTTTAAACCTTGTTCCCGAGTACTAGTTGTGGTCAACTCTAGACCTTTCTTTGTATGGACAGGGAGTTGCAATCATTGATGTTTGCTATCAGAACATGGAAACTATATCAACCTCTTGTCACATATGCCTAAGATTTTCTTTATTCATTTGATTTGGCTGTAGAAATGCGTCTTGCCAGCATAAGGCATTCCAAGGTTGAAGATGCTATTGATGATGACATCCCGAGTACCTCAGGAAGACAATCATCGGAGGTTGGCTCATTTGACATATCATTCTCTAAAGTTATGGATGTTGCGCCAATAGAAATCTCTTGTGCCATCTGGCTTATATTCATTTTCAATTCTTAACTTTGTATTGTGATATTTTCCACCTCCATTTTGCATCAAATCACTTGAATTTTTCCTTACTTTTCAATGTTGAAATGTTTTTGCAGCACTTTGGTGAATCTCCATTATATGCATACGAACCAGCTTTTGAATGGGAAAATGAGAGGTCATTGATCTTTGGTCAAAGGACTCCTGAAATACATCCACAACAGTATAGCAGGTTTAATAAACTGTGCTCAATTTTTTGTTTGCTTTCCCCCATCTCTTTCCTTTGGTAATGAATTTTTTATTCATCCAAAAAAAAATAAAAAAACGCCCGTCCTCAATTGCACCTTATCCCAAGTGCTTGGGGTCTGCTACATGAATCCTGGTCTGCCATTTTATTATAATCTGGGGATGCATATATGCCTTAGCATTGAGATGGTTGAAACAAAGAAAGCCTAACAGAGTCAGTTTGACAGTGACGATGCCTTTGACCATTTACTATAAAATAGATTCTCTCTTTGATGAATACAATCCTGCAAACACAATAGGTCCTCTTGTAATCAATATTTTAGGAACAAAGGATCTCTAATATCTTGAGGAAATTTAAGTTGATTCCACACATTATTATAACTGACAGTTTTACTTTCTGATGAGTTTTTTGAGGAAATTCCTATGTAATATTAATTGTTAAGAGAATTTATTGTCTTTGTCACTGTGTTTGTGAACATCAACTCCTTGTTCCTCACTGTCTGTTTTAAGCTAGTAAGAATGGTCAAATAAGTATAAAGATTAAGTTTTGATGCTCACCTAAATCCAACCTGTTATTGTGTTTTGGGTACTGTTCATTTGAACAGGAACTCGTACTGATCAAGTGAACAGTAAATTTCTTTTATTTATATTTTTTTGTTTTGTTGGACACTTGGACTATTCTGCCCCTATGTAATGTGTTGCCCTATTATTATATATTGAATTGAAGTGGGGAGTCTGTGACTCCCTAGAGTAGCTGCAACACTTTTCTTCTTCTGCTCCCTCTTTTATTCTTTACATTGTATCGGAGCAAGATCCTACTTATTACTACACATTCACGAAGGATTTATTGTTCGTCTCTTTTCTTTGATCTCAATTGATATTGATTGAATCAATATATTCAGGTTTGCGCTTCGCAAGGTTTTCAGCTTGAAGGGTTGCAGCACCCGATGCTGCCATGTGGTTTCTTGTAGAGGCTAGTTCATGATCAAACGAAAGAACTAGGTCTCTCTTTTGGTGGTTCTGGATTTTGCATTGGTTCAGGTCTCTTTTAGTGCTGTTTTCAGAATCGAGTATATCGAGTTTTGGTTGTTGTGGTATTTGCTTTCTGAATCGATTGGTAAGTGTTTAATTATCATTTTGTGGGATCCCTTTTCAGTTGGGTCGATTTTCTTTGAGATATCCCTTTTTTTTAGGGATCGATTTTCTGTGGGATTCCCTTTTCAGTTTGGGATCGATTTTCTCTGGGATCCCTTTTTCAGTTGGGATTGTTTTTCTTTGGTTTGATAACTGATTCAAAGAACACTGTGATTGAGGTGGTGTCTTCATCTTCTCATCGGATCACTGAGAAAAAATTAGAAGGAGCTTCTATTTTCAGCAATGGAAGAAAATTGTTCAGTTGGTATTGACAGGCCGTGATCAATCTGATAAAAAACAAAACTCGCTACTGATGTGTCGTGGGACATTGTTGATGCACGGGTTTTGGGACAGATGTTAAACTCTACGGAGAACCAGATTGTTGATCTGATAAAGCACATCGACACTGTGAAAGAGTTGTGGGATTATTTGAATGTTTTGTATTCTAAAAAAATTATTTATCTCGGATTTATGAGTTGTCTCAGGAGTTCTATCGGGTTGATGGACATGGTCGTCCTTTGTCCCATTACCTTGCTGATTTTAAGAGGATGTATGAAGAGTTGAATTCACTACTTCCTATTAGTTCTGATGTGTCTTGGATGCAGAACCAGCGGGAGCAACTCGCGGTTATGGGTTTCTTGGGTGGGTAGTCTTGGTAAGGAATATGACTCTGTTCGTTCCATTATTTGGTGGTGATAAGGTGGCTTCTCTTGTAGACACTTTCTCATGGGTTCTCTGGGTAGCCTGTGAAAACTCTCACGATTCTACACCGGTTGATAGTTCAGCCCTTGCAACTTATACTCCTAACCGTGGGAATGGCAATGAACCTAGTAATGGTGGTACTGGTGGTCGTGGGAATGATAGTGGTTTTGGTAAAATTCCCAATCCTAGTACACAGGCTACTTCAGATAGTTTGGGTTCTGTGAATACATGTCACCATTATGGTCGACCGGGTCATTTCCAACAATTTTGTTGGAAACTTCATGTCAAACGATCTCAGCAGCAGTTTGCCAATTTAGTAACTAGTAATGAACTTGCTGCTTCACCGTCTTCATAGTGTAAGGGTAGGATGGTGAAATTTCTAAAATGAAGATTATGCAAGGTTTACTCAGTTTCAGGTCTCTCAGCCTTCCCAACCCTCCACTGCTACTTTTTTCTAGACAGGTTATGCCACTGGATGTTTCTCTTCTTCTCGTCTTTGGATCATTGATTCAGGTGCATCAGATCATATGTCCAGAGTTTTAAGTAATTTTTCTTCTTTTCAAACTTCCAATTCCAGTGTTACATTAGCTGATGGTTCTTTGGCAAAGGTTAATGGCACTGGAACTGTTCATCCCAACTTTCATGGTGGAAGACAGTGGTAGATCCAGTTAACAAATGTGGGAAACACATCTTGATTATAACATTCACAATGAAGTCCCATCTCAAAGAATCAAAGGTTTTGTGGATGCCAATCTTCATAAGGGCAGCAAGGGGGTGGTTCTTTCTCTCGAAGCCTTTGACAATTCGTTTGCAGAGGAGGATGTTATTTGAGATGCGTCTACCAGGGGTGAAAGCAGATTGGTTTTCACTGACTAGGGAGTCAACCATTAGCTTGAGCCTATTAACAAGGATTTTGGCAATGAAGTTGTGGAGCAGATTTCATAGGGAGATAGGCTTGAAGTCTACTATAGAGGAAACACCTTCTTTCTTCGGAATAAGAGATAAGAAAGTGTGGTTGACCTCTTTAATTTGTCTTGGGGTGAAAAAAACTCTGCAGAGCCTTAATAAGGTCCACCTTGATGATGTCCTAGGCAGAGGAGAAGAAACCCATATTGAATCCATCCGGACCAGAAGCTTTATTAGTCTTATGAGAGTGGATAGCGGAGAGGATCTCTTTCTTGTGGCGGGGAGGGGGGGCTTGGAGGGAACCAAGGCGGTAGAAGGGAAAGAACTTATTGAGCAAGTCATTAGGGATAGCTTTATAAGAGCAGGGAAGAAGGCTTGAATATCTTCATAAAGTGGTTGAAAGTCTTACCCTTGATATATTCCACCTTAAAGAGGTGGGAGCCGTCATTAGTAAAAAGCATGGAGGTAGAGTTGGCATTGGTCCTTACTTTCATGGACTTGTGGAAATACCCAGAGTTGGAATCTTCTAGCTCAAGCCACTTGATTCTGGATGCATTTCTGCTTTAAAAATCTCTTCTCTTGGGGGACTAAGGATTCAAAATCATCGGAGACGGATTTCTCTTCTCCCAAGAATAAGTTATGAACATTTGATTGGAGTTTCAGCTGGATATTTGAAAGTTTTGCACCACAATTTGAGACCAAAGAAGTGATGTTGCCAAAGCTTGAGGAGTTATAATATTTAAGAGCATCCTTCACATTCTTCAGCTTCTGGGCATAAGTGACAAGGGGGATTGAGTGAGCTTTAACCGGCTTTGCCTAGGCCTCTTGAACAATGCTGACGTAGTCGGCGTGAGAGGACCAAATATCAAAGGATTTGAATGGCTTTGTACTGAAGGAGATGTAGGGTTGAATATGGACAACAATGGGGTTATGGTTTGAGATGCCAGGCGAATCAAATATTGCATGAGGGGAGGGGTAGGAGGATAACGAGGCTTCATTCATCATCACCTTGTCGAGCTTGCAAGCTATTTTGGAGCCTCCATTTCTTCTATTACTCCTGGTGTATTTCAGCCCAATTCATCTCAAATCATTCATATCAATGTCCTTAAGGCAGTCATTGAAGGTCTCCACTTAGGCATCATCAAGGTGTTCTCCCAACTTTTCATGACCAAAGTGAACAACGTTAAAGTCAATAATTGAGGCCCATAGAAGGGATTCTACCTACAAAGTAATGGGACGAAGGTCTACCCGCGGAGAGGATCTCTCAATCAAGGTTTAAAGTATCGGTATTGAGTATCATATCGAAAAGGTTATTTTTAGAGATGTATCGTATCGTATCCGAGAGACGCAAGATATGGTAAAGTTATGTATGCAAATAATCAAGAAACGAATGGAAATGCTTAGGATATGCAAAATATAATTTCGAAGCATAAAACAAAATAAGTAAGAAGTAAAATATATCATGTATAAAAAAGGAGAACAAAGTACGACGAGATAAGTGTATGCAATTGCTTATATATAAAGATGAGGTTTCTTACATGTACTAATACTAAATTTGTATTAGCCTATTGGGTATTGTATCGATACCGCATTGATGCAGGGGAAGGCCGTCATCTGCAATGACTGGACGAGTAGAGTAGGCGTGAGTGGGGTGGCCGAAGACCTTGCATAGCTGGCAGTGGGGAGGTAAAGCACATCTCCTGCCGGAAAGAGTGCCCGTTGGCGTCGACAACGGTGATGGAGGCATGAAGAGCTTCCTTGGTTGAAACTTCCGCACAGATGTGGGTAAAGGCGAGTCGATCCATACTTTTGGTCTTCCGGTCGAAGAAAAGAGGCTTCCCTAGTACAGAGCCCATAGCGGGATATGGCTGAGGGTGGCACAGTGGAGTTGCATGAGACTGTCCCATAGCCGGAGAATGATGGGTTTCCAGCGAACATGCCAGGGCCCTCCTTCTAGAGCGCGTTGCTTGTCCGCTTCCTCTTAGAATTTGAAGATGAAGAACCCGTTGTCAAGGAGGTATGTTTCTAAGGACCCACAGATCTTCCATTGCATACCAAGAGAAAGTTTGACAATGTTGAAGGATGGACGACTGCCGATGAAGTGGCCAACCAGGGTGCTTTGCCACTTGTGAACTTCGCTATCAAGTAAGCTTTACGGGCAAAGGGCAACTTTGGAGTTATCGCCAATGGAAGGGGAGACATACCAAAGAGAGAGGCCCTTAGCAGCGTAAGAGCTCAACTGCCCGAAGAGGGAGCTCCAAGCCACTCCTCTCCTAGGAGGCGAATATGCATGGTTAAGGCCTTCTTGAGTTATTGAGCTGGGTCCAGAAGGGGGAACCACAAGAGGGATTGGGTAGCCCCGGAGAAGATGGCACCACCCCAAGGCTGCCAGCTGTGGCGGTGAAGTGGGGGCACTGTTGCTTTACAGGAATCTCAGGCAGAAGCTTTTCAGGAATGTCAGTCCTCTTCTGAAATTATTAGAACCTATGGATTCTGCCCATGTTATTGACATTATTTGGCCTGTTCTGCAAGTAAGTATCCCAAGTGCGATTCGGTTGAGCTTATCACTGTAACATCTTCTGAAATAATGCAGTAAAGGTATTTGAAAAAATTACAGGAGTTGGACAACTACTTTTAAATTGAAAATCAAGTCTTCAATTGGTGGATGGGGTATACTGTATGTTATTACTGAAAGCTAGGGAAGCCAGGTGTAGTAACCATGATAATAGGGGTGCATATCTAATTGTCAGGTTAACTAGATGGTCTGAGTTGTAATTTATCCTTCAAAATATTTTGGAATGATATATTTTATGGCAATTAGACATGAGCTTGGGTTCATAGTTGAACTGCTTGTTCAGCTGAAATCTCGGTCAACAAATGTAATAACAGATGAGCTTGCTAGGCAAGGTATAGGCTGGGGTGGCTGGGTCTTTGGGAACTCATTGCCATTGCCAGAATAGTGGGATTCTCCCTTTTCCATGTCTCGTAACTTGCTTTTATTGGGTTACAGTTCATTCAGGAGTTTGAGGCATGCAAGTATTTAAGTATTGGTATAGGGTATCATATCAGCTGTGTACATTATAACCTTCCCCAGACCCCGCAGTGGCGGGAGTCTCGTGCACTGGGTATACCCTTTATTATTATTATTATTATATGGTATTATATTGGAGGGGTGATTTTAAGAGACTTGTTGTATCGGAGAGAAGCAAGATATGCTAAAGATACACATGGAAATGGTCAAGAAATGCATGGATGTGCTTATGATACATATAAAATACCGTTTTGAAGCATATGACACCTTATTATGCAACATGTAAATATATATCAGGTTGATTCAAGGATGAGTTGTTTTTACCTAATCTAGTGATGCATAAAAAAAAAAAGATCTGCAACTGTACCTCTTTCTGGCCCATATCTGTTTCAATCCGTGATTTGAGCATTGTAAATCTTCAAAACTTGTTGAAATGGTGAAGATTAAGATTGTTTTTTTATGTTAGATGATTTCCTCCAACTCATATCAAAGAAATAAACAAGTTTCCAAGGCCTTTGGTTTCTCAGTTTCATTTCTCACTCATGGTTTCTATTTTGCAGGTTTAAAGGAAGCATATCAATTGTATCTTACCTTTATTGGACAGTATCAGTCCTGTATTGGACTGCCTTGGTCTCGTATCAGACCGTATCAGTCTGTATCGACCTGTATCGGTCAATGCAAATTTTTTTTAAAAGAAAAGTATCGTATCGTACCCACAGATGCTGATACGTATTGGCCAATATGATATGATACTTACCCATACTTAAAATCCTGGGGACTTCCTGTATGTATTTCTTTGTATTATGGTTTCAAGGATTGGAATAAGATTGGCTGGATTGACAATCTGGATTGGGATCGGCAGTTGCTGATCTATCTAGCCGATACTGGTTGGTATTAACTGACAACTGTGGAAATTGTTTAGAGATCAGCCGGATCGGCTGATCCAGATCGGGCTTGCTTTTATATATATATATATATATATATATATATATATATAGAGAGAGAGAGAGAGAGAGAGAGAGAGAGAGAGAGATGTAAATGTATTTAGTATTGGTTTTGTAACTAATACTATATTATGATTCGTAAAGTTTCCTTCCACTAAATTAGGGCTTACTATAGTGTCAGCTTTTATCTGTTGGGCATTCCTTAATGCTTCTCTTTCATTGCTCTCTTGATGTACTTTCCTTTTTTTCTTTGGCTTAGTTTTGTCTCTAAATGATCTTTTCTTGGTCTCAGTGGATTGAAGATCTCTGTGAGGGTTCTGTCCTTGTTGTTTCAAGCAGGACTGGTTGGTGAGTTTTGTTCCTTAAAATTATCATTTTATGGTGCATATTGGGTCTTCCTGTTAGGAGGAATATGTATTTGCATCCTTAGATTCAATGTTTAGATTTACTGTTTTAGGATCTAAATTGAGTCCATCTATCTTGTAGAGCCATTCTATGGTACAATTTGCTTGTACAATAGAGAGAGACGGGAGAAATTGTCAGAGGATTTCTACTTTCATGTGCTACCAAATGATATGCAGGATGTAAGATGTGAATTTAACTAACAGTGTTTTTTACTGGTTAAGCAACATTATTGCTTCTACATCTGTTCTTCGTATGGATCTCTGATCTTTTTATTCGTCCATCCCCCCAAGTAACATTAGAGGATTGCTTTAATTTTCTCTGTTTTCCTTTTCAGGGTAGACTTTCTTCTGAGCGACGCTGTATTTTCTCATTAGATGCTCCATCTGCATCAGTTTGCCTGATGATTCAATTAGAGAAGCCAGCTGCAGAAGAGGGTGGTGTCACTCCTTCTGTTTATTCACGCAGAGAACCAGTAAGTTAAACCTTTTTTTTTTGGGGGGGGGGGGGAAGAGGGGGGCTCAGCTATAAAGAAGTTTATTAGAAATAAAGTAGATAGACTAGAATGCAAGCACAAATCTCATATAAGCCCGGTGAAGGATGGTAGAAGCAAGAACACCAGTACATGCAGTGGCACTGTAGGCCAAATCTATAAGCTATCGTTTTCCTACCTGAAAACCTAGAAAAGGGGCATGAAGAAAAGCCTAAAGATATAAAATAAGGCACAAACCTGTCCTTCATATCAAATACTTAAAACTCTTGGTAGAAGATTCAAATAACGCCACTAAACATTACTGCGTGGGGCTAGAATTGTCCTAATAATACAAAAGCAAACAAAGGTGAAGGACTTAAAGCAGAAAACATGATGGTCTACTGACATGGCCTCTTCTGTCTCTTCTTCTCATTCAACCCAATTGATTTCTCTCCTTGGGGCCTTAACCTGCCATCATAATCCAAGAAACAATCTGACCATCAACATACTCAGATTTGAGTCTTGTTAAGTTAATATGATTTTTGCTAAAATCCTTTCCTTCTTATACTGGACGGTTTTCTCCTGTCTGATTCTGTCATTTCTTTACTGTTATAGGTGCACTTGACGGAGAGAGAGAAACAGAAACTTCAAGTGTGGTCTCGAATCATGCCTTACAGAGAGGCGTTTGCTTGGGCTATTGTTCCACTGTTTGATAATAGCATTGCTGCAGGCGCTGGTGGAGCTACTTCCCCCAGCAGTCCTCTTGCTGCTAGTATTTCTGGGTCAAGTTCCATAGAGAGTGTTGCTGAAGCTGTTGCAAAAATCCCATTAGATGGGAAGCTGGCTCAGTTTTCAAGGGGAAGCTCTGTGATAATTGAAGTATCAAACTTAAATAAGGTTAAAGAAAGTTATACTGAGGACTCACTTCAGGTATGTTAAAATCTTGTGTGTTCCTGTAGGTGCTGTTTTTTGGCTTTTCCTTATTTTTTATTTTTATCTTTATTCTTAAAAACTTCCATTGTGATTAATAAAGTCTCAGTTAAAGTTTCTAGTAAGTTGATTTAGTTCTGGTTTCTGATCATGATGGTCTGGCGCAATCTGTCACTGTTGTCTTTCTGCACCACTTTCTGAATGTTTACTCTAGATTAGTATCATAGAATAGGCTAGGCTTTTTGATTAGGATTATTACAGCAGGCTTCTGTGACTGAAATGAGACACCTAGGAGTCCATGGTTCTGCTAGCTTTTTTTTTTAATATATTTTTTTTGATACAACGAAGAAGAAATTTTATTGAAAGAAAAAAAATGCTAATAGTACAAGAAAAACAGCTGGAAACACCCCAGCATAGTTGTCATGGTGTCTAGGAAACCCAGGGCATTGGAGGGGGCCTGGACGCAAGGCAACACCAATGAGGCGCCTGGACGCCTTGACAACTATGCACCTCAGCCTAAGGCCAAGGTTTAGCCACAACAAAGAACAATGAGAAAGGAAAAAAAAATGGGGGGGGGGTAGCAACATGAAAGCTCCAATATCAAAAAGCCATAGTACCCCAAAACAAAGTCTGGGACTAGCTACACCCTGCTTAGCCAACCCATGTGTTAGTCTCCCTGGACCTCTACTCAAAAGGAAATATTTGCTTGAGAGGCCAAGCTATTAATGTATCTGACCAAGCACAAAAGTCTCATGGGCATACCGCTCCCTTTCCTCATGCAGAGTATGACGTTACCAACATGTGCTTGAACCATTCTTTTGGCAAACAGCTCTGTGTAAGCTGAATCACCTTCACATGTATACTTACCCAAAAGGGAAAGGGGGGGGGGGGAAGAAACACGTGTAGGACCCTGATAGGCTTTCATCGCCCTTCCTGACACTTAACCCCCCCCCCCCCCCTTAATAATTCTCCCACACACTGACGTCTAATACCCATCAAAGCTTATTATATGCAACTAATCTGCAACTCTAATTGATTTTATTTTAGTATCTAAATTGGTATCTGTATCTTTCTTTTTCCCGCTTTTCCTTACTGAGGTTTTAGTTTTGGAAAGAATTCTCAGTCCATCACCATCCTTTCGATTTGCTCATTTGGGTTGATTTAGGTGGCATTCAGAAGGTTAATTGTTTACCTAACAAATGAAGTTTTTGTTATTTTGCGTTTCTTGGAAAAATTATGTCCAAAAGGGTTCCATGCTATTAGTTTCTTATGGGATTGTCAGGCTTTAAAGAGCAAACTGCAAGACAAAGGAAAGGGAAAGGAGAGAAGGAAAAAAAGGAAGAAAGAGAAAAGTTAATTGTGGCATGAGTTTGTCAAAGGTTCTTGTTCAGGTCCAATCAGGCTATGTTATCTGGATGTGGTCTGTGAGTTTGGGTGTTTGGAGTCTGAAACAGGCACACGGAGTTGGATTTAGTAAATTCTAAAAAGAAAAAATGGATTTGGGGACACCCTTTTTTTTTTGTATGAATAAAACTAATGTTTTTGTTGTTATTAAAGTTATCAAATTAAATTTAAAATAAATTAACTTAAAATGTAATATTTCATTGTCAATTCTCACTTTTGGACAGAAATATTCCAAAACAGTGGGGTATTCATTAAAAAAAAAAAAATATCAAAACAGAGGTTTTTAATTAGAGTATGGCATTGACATTGGACAAGTAAAAAATCTTAGCGATATCTTCTTGCACGAATCCTGTAAGTTATCGTTTTCACCAGTTTCTAACCTGTGGCTTCTTTACGTTTGTCTTACTATTTAAAAAATAAATGAAAAGATCATTGCCTTACCCAAGTAATAACAATTAAAACAGCTCCTGCATAATTTATCTTTACTTTTCTTATTTTTTTTACTGCTTGATTTGCTGATGTCATGATGCTTCAGCTAATATCTATTGCTTGACGTGCTTATATCGTATATCTTTTCGATTGATTCTGAATGGTACCCGACATCTCATAATAATGCATACATTTTCATCCCTTCTTTTAGGATCCTAAGCGGAAGATCCATAAACCAGTGAAGGGAGCTTTGAGACTTGAAATTGAAAAGCTTCAGGCTGCTCATTTTGACTCGGACAGTGTCTCTGATAGTGGCAGTGTAACCAACGAAGTCATTGATGTTGGGGATCGATATGCTGACCCCACATTTACAAAATGCCCTAGTAATGGTTCTGATGGTTCTCATAGTGGCAACTGTAAGTGGAACTTCCCTGATGGTCGAGAAGCAGGCAGAAATGGTTCAAATGTTGTTCCAGGAAATAGTCCAAACTTCACTGCTGATGTCGTAAGTATAGAGGTCTTCAAGTCTCACATGTTTGATTATCTTATTTGTAGGATGCTGCGAATGGAATTGTGGTGGGTCATATGATGGCTTTAATTTAGTTGATTTTTCCTTTAGCCATCGAAGAACTCAGGTTCTCATGTGCCTGCTTGAGTTGATCTGGATATGTCAGTCAAATGAATTACGCGAGTAATTGGATATATGCCTATGCTTTACAGACTCCCTTTTCTGCCTCGATCACCATGGTTCACCCATGTGTTTTGACAACAGTAATGGATTATTGTCAGCAAAGAAGGTTTGAAGAGGGGGGGGGGAGTTAACGATTCAGAGACAGGTCTAGCAGTCCCGAGAATTCCTTTGGTATCATGATGTATCAGCAGTATCAGTATCGATGAATTACGGATATGTACCATCAATATATATTTGTTTTTGGTGGAAAAAGGGCAGTAAGAGTGAATTTTTAAAAGTGGCTCTTGGCCTCCCCTCTTTTTGGAAACTGCCTGGTTTGCTGCATTAGACATATAAAAAAAAGAACTCTTCAGAATGAAGGTCAAATGGTTGAAAACAAGTTACTAAAACTCGGAACTCAACCCTGGGAAAAACCCCTAGCGAGATCTCGGTCGAGTTGGTGCATTTTTTTTTTTTTGGGACTTGAAACCTCAACTCGGTGGGTTTTAGACCTAGTTTGGGTCTGAAACTTGGTATTCAGCCTATTTTAGGCCATTTAAACACAATGACATTATCATATTTTGCAAAAACAAAGTCCAAATAGGACTTTTACATCGGACCCTAAGTTGGTAGGCAACGACGTACTAAAATACCCTACTTTACACATAAATGACATAATTTAGTAATAGAAAGCAAGCAAAACATTCAAGTAATAGTAAAACAACTTAATAAGCATTATAAATATTAAAGTGATACATCAAACTGTTTAACAATGTTACAATTATCTTGTCATAAAATTCCCTTGAATCAGGCATTCAGTCCCCACTAGTGCCACATAATCTTCCCATGTCATAGTGTTGCTGTACTGTTGCACATAGTTTTCCATTGCAATCATATAAGAGTTGTCATCAACATATGTCAAGTCCCCTATCCTAGGGTATAGCGGTTGCCATGAGGCGGCATTAGATCCTCTGCTACTGTCATATTGAGGCATGTATGGGTGTGGCTGGTTTGGGACTGGGAATATGGGCCCAAAACCTGACCCAGTGCTTTGATTGTCAAACTCAAGTGCTGGCTGCACAAATTGACCATAGCCACTATATTCGGAACCGGTGCTCTGCTGGCCATAATCATAGTCATGATTAGGCTGAGATGAATGCCATGACTGACGCTCACTAGTATTATCTATACTCATGCTTCCGAAACTTGCAAGCATGGTCTGCATACTCATGTCATCATCTTGAGCCTGTGATTGATTGCCACCCTTCTTTCTCTTGTACGTAGAGGGGGCATCATGGTCTCGATCCTGTGTGGCATGCGTAAACTGAGACTCACCTGTGTAACGCACAGGATCTGCCTGCGTTCGCACCTCATACTGGTACTGCTGGCGCATCCCTTCATGACGATCATCAAAATAACCACCATTCTGCATGCCACCACCACCACCACCATCACCACCACCACCACCACCATCACCATCACCATCACCATCACCATCATCACCATCATCATCATTAGCATTTCCTGTTGCAGCCTCAAAAGGTCTCGGTGACTCTGAATGCGCACGCCTCTCTTGCAACATATACTCCTCAACATCTGCACCAGTTACTGACGCAATGGTGAGGTCGGGCCAACCCCCAAGCTGATCCATATCAGGTGTACCATGATCCCTCACCCACTGGAATAAGGGATCCTCATCATCATCAGAGTCCTCCTGGAAGATGTTTGCATACTCGATGGGTTCTTTATCATTAGTGTCAATTCCTTCATGTATGTGCCCCATCCTTAGTCTCATATTGTAATGCACATACACCAGATAATCCAGTCGTTGGTGACCCAATCTGTTCCGCCTCTTCGAGTGGATCAATGCGAATGTGCTCCAGTTGCGCCCGCATCCAGAGGATGAACAAGTCTGTGAGAGCACTCTCACTACTATCTTCCTCAGGTTGGGTGAACTTGTACCATAAAGCACCCACCTGTCGGCTGCATTACAAATATAGAATATTAAGAATATGTACATTATAAAAGGATAAAATTATATTCATAAATGTAATGCCATGCCACCTACCAGGGTTTGACTTTTGTCTACCCTCCACTGCAGTTTTTCGACTGAAACTTGCGCTAGCCTCTCTGAAGAATTGGATCTGTTTTCATTCCAAATTTCAAATATTGTTAGAGGCATTAGTATTTACTATTTAGTAATTACATTCCTTTACTTATCACCAAAGTATCAAGTCCCATACTCTCACCTCTTCATTGCACTCAGCCTGTGTCGTTGCATTGGGCTCCAACTTCTCAATAACATTTTGAACTGCCATTAACAAATCTGTGTCTAGCCTAAGATTATGCGAGTACTGGTACTTTGGATTCAGATAGTATGCTGGTAAAGTGGAAAACACAAATACAACTTGTTAGTGACTTGATGCTTTTGAATTTTGAATATGTAAATGTAGATACTCATGTAAAGTGTAAAGTATGTTGAAGTGTTGAACTCACCAGCTTTATGCAATGGATGATTCAAGTGCTTCTCCCACCGCTCATCAATGATGTTAATATATGACCTTGCACTCCGGGGTATGGCAGTTTTGACCATTTCCTTCATCTTCTGAAGGATAGCATAAATGTGGGGCAAAGTAGGCTTCTTCTCTTTATCAACCATCCTTAGTACTGCCACCACTGGCTCTAATATGGAAACAACTTTATGCAAGTCCTTCCAGAATTGGTCACTTGCAATGGTCTCTTGTGCTACACTCCCTTCTTCTGACTTGGACCCCTGCAACCACTGTTCACTCGGAGAGGCATAGACCTCAAACTTACCACCTTCGTCATAATGTACGCAGACTTACCCCAGCTTCGCGGAGAGGCTGTTTCCAAAGACTCGAATCCGTGACCACTTGGTCACAATGGAGCAACCTTACCGATGCACCAAGGTCCACCCTCTGTATATTAACCCTTATTTTATCTTAGTGAATATTCATATTTTTTAAATTGTTTAATAGTTTGCATTGTGCATAAAATAAAGAAAATATAAAATGGTAAAATAACTCAATGTTATTACAAAATATGCTGTTTATGTGTTTATAATTAGTTTAGATATCTTTATGTCATTCAAACTTTTGAACCTTTTGTTTATTCAGCGCATGAACAGTGGCACTGGAGTTAGCCCACCTTTTTTTGGGGGGGGGGGGTAAATAAAGAAATCATTACCAAGAGGAGAAAGAGATACACGGAGCCCCTAAAGAAGGGTAAAAGAAAAACAATAAAAGGGAGCTATACAAAGCAAAGAAATTCCCAACCGCCAAGGGGACGGGACATAGGGCTGCAATAACCATGTAGGCAGACCCCAAGAAACATGAGGTTAGCCTGTTCTTTGGGGAATCAACTACACAACGAGAGGAGACCAAAGATTGCTTGCTAGAGACTTCAAAGGAAATGGACTTCCAAATCTGCTCATAGAATCTAGAAGTTAAGGACCATTTTCTGAGATTATGCTGCATCCAAATGTGATTGATGGTGGCTCCAAAGGCAAGCTTGCAGACGATATCACAGTTACAGTGGCCGACATACATCATATCAACTCAAATCCACTCTCTATCTAATGGAAGGATTCTTCTTTTACTTGGCCAGCATTTGCTCAAGAGACCTTTCCAAACTGCAGAGGAGAATGGGCAAAGCAAAAAAGAGGTGATCCATGTCTTCCCTAGCATTCCAACATAGGGAACAAGAAGGAGATATTGGAATTTGGAGGTGAATGTGAAAAGACTGCGTTGGGAGGCAGTTAGAGAGGGCCCGCCAAACGGTGAAGCTGTGGCGAGGGATGAAGCCCTTGAACCAAATTGTCTTGCGCTAGGGACATAATAGGCTGCAAAAAATCTGATGAAGCTCCAAGCTGATTTAGAACTGAAGAGGCCAGTAGAGGAGGCAGACCAAACAACAATATCCCCCTACCACGCAGTATAGAACTAAAACTCGGAACTCGACCCCTTGGATAACCGAGTTGACTCGAGATATCTCGAGATCTCGGTCGAGTTGGTGCATTTCCAACTCGAAACCTGGTTTCGGTGGGTTTTAGACCTAGTTTGGGTATGAAACTTGGTACTCAACCTATTTTAGGCCATTTAAACACAATGTCACTATCAGATTTTGCAAAAACAAAATCCAAACAAGAGTTGACTTCGGACCCTAGGTTGGTAGGCGACGACGTACTAAAATACCCTACTCTACACATAATTTTAATAGAAAGCAATCAAAACATTCAATTAATGTAAAACAACTTAAATAAGCATTAGAAATGTTAATGTGTACAATACATCAATCTGTTTAAAAATGTTACATTACATAAAATGTGATTGATTAATGAATTCATTCTCAAAACCATCCACATAGAATTCCCATGTCATAGTGTTGTTGTAGTGTTACACATACTTTGCCGCATCATTCATATAAGTGTTGTTATCAACATATGCCAATTCCCCTATCCTAGGGTACATGGGAGGCGGTTGCCATGAGGCGTGAGATCCACTGCTACTGTCATATTGAGGCATATATGGGTATGACTGGTTTGGGACTGGGAATATGGGCCCAAAACTTGACCCAGTGCTTTGATTGTCAAACTCAAGTGCTGACTAGCCAAACTGACCATAGCCACTATATTTGGAGCCGGTGCTTTCCTAGCCATAATCATAGTCATGATAAGGCTGAGATGAATGCCACGATTGACACTCACTAGTAGTATCTATACTCATGCTTCCGAAACTTGCAAGCATGGTCTGCATACTCATGTCATCAACCTGAGCCTGTGAATGATTGCGACCCTTCTTTCTCTTGTACGTAGCGGGGCACCATGTTCTCGATCCTGTGTGGTATGCGTAAACGAAAATTCACCTGTGTAACGCACAGGATCCGCCTGCTTTCCCACCTCATACTGGTACTGCTCTCGCATCCCCTTATGACGATCATCATAATAACTACCACTCCGCATGCCACCACAACCACTAGCAGGATCACCACCACCATCATCACCACCATCATCATCATCACCAACACTCCCTGTTGCAGCCTCAAAAGGTTTCGATGCCTTCCATTTGAAAAAGTGGATAAACTGTACCGGTTGCGGACGCAATGGTGGGGTCGGGCATACCCCCAGGCTGATCCATATCTGGTGCACCACGATCCCTCACCCACTGGAATAGGGGATCCTCATCATCATCATCTGAGTCCTCCTGGAAAATGTTTTCTAGCTCGATGGGTTCTCTATCATTGGTGTCCATTCCTTTACGCATGTGCCTCATCTTTAGTCTTAATTTTGTAGCTGAATCTTTAATTGTGTAGCTGAATCAACTCTCCGGCAGGTTGTACGTTGAAATCCGGAGGTAAAATGAGCTCTCAACCTTCACAGGGGAAGAAAAGAGGTTACGGACAGAACTCGGTCGAGATATCTCGAGTTCTATCGAGTTACGATACTTTTAAAGGATAAGATGGGTCGAGATCTGGGTCGACCCGAGATCTCGATCGAGATATTACATTTTTAGAACTTGTATTAAGTCTCGTCTCGACTTCTTGGAAAACCGAGATCTCGGTCGAGATCTCGCGAGTTTTAGTTCTATGCCACGTAGTCTTCTTGGAATGGAAGGAAGGGCATTCCAGACGGTTGATAATAGGGGAGAGGAGGAAGGGGAGGGGCCCAATAATCATGCTGAATGATGGAAACTATGGACTACATGCTAATACTCGAATTGTAGATTGCTTTTGCTCCAACTAAAGGAATGAGAACGCCCATAAGGTGCCAATTGTTAAGCCATAGGGAGGTGGAAGCTCCCTCATCAATAATAGAGGAAATGGCCCCAAGGGCGATAGGTCTAAGCTTCAACGATCTTACTCCAAGCCCTAGAAGCATTCGAGTAGAGCAGAGCTGTCCAAATAGCATCATTATGGAGAAGGCCCGAGTAAATCCAGTCAACCCAAATTCTTTTCTTCTTAATCACAACCTTCCAAATCAACTTGAGGATACTAGCTTAATTTGTCTCCTTGATTCTTCTTAAGCCCAAGCCTCCCTCATCCTTGGGAAGGCATATTGCAATAGCCCAACTAAAAGGGTGGAGAAATTTGGAAGAATCTGAACCTTTCCAGAGAAAGGCACACATGAGGGACTCCAACGCCTAAATGGTAGACTGGGGTAACCCAAAAACACCAAACCAGTAGATGTAAGAGGTCTGGAAGATTGATCTGATCAAATTCCAAACGATCGACATTAGACAGAATCGTACCCTTTCAAAGCTGAAGTCTCTTACGAATCATATCAAACGTGGGAGTGCAGTGATGAGCCAACGATTTGGTTGTAATCAAAGGCAGCCCCAAGTACTTGACTGGGAGGTGGCCAAGGGAGAAACCCGTCTTCTCATCGAAAGCAGCCGTGTCCACATCAGAGACCTTGGATAAAAAAATTGAGATTTTGAGAGATTGATCATGAAGCTTGACAACCCCTCAAAAGGTGCAATCAATACATACATGTCTCAATCGAAACAGGGTTGGCTTTAGAGAAGATCATGAGATCTTCAGCAAAAACAAGGTGGGATAGCTTGAGGGACTTGCACTTATGAATGAGAGAGATGACTAGCTGGTGAGTTTCGGCCTAGATACTTTGAGAGAGGGCTTCAAGGGCTAAGGTGAAGCTTGACAACCCCTCAAAAGGTGCAATCAATACATAAATGTCTCAATCGAAACAGGGTTGGCTTTAGAGAAGATCATGAGATCTTCAGCAAAACAAGGTGGGATAGCTTGAGGGACTTGCACTTATGAATGAGAGAGATGACTAGCTGGTAAGTTTCGGCCTAGATACTTTGAGAGAGGGCTTCAAAGGCTAAGGTGAAGATAAAACGAGAGATGGGGCAGCCCTGACGGATACCCACAAAGGAAGTGAAGAAGCCAACTGGACTTTGCCATTGACAAACACGAAGAAGTATGGAGAGGAAATACAGTGGTGGACCCAATTAACAAACACTAGCGGAAGGTCATCTCGAGTATAACTTTAGAAATGAAATCTCACCTCAAGGAGCCAGAGGCTTTGTGGATGTACAATCTTAATGAGGGCAGCAGGGGAGTGTGATATTCTGTCAAAACCTTGGACAAGCATAGTTGTCACGGTGTCTAGGCGATTCAAGGCGTTGGAGAGGTTCCAAAAGCATGGTGACATCAACTTGGCAACCAAGGCGCTTGGACTCCTAGGCGACGTCTTGACGACTATTCTGACAAGTTCATTGCAAAGAAGGGTATTACCTGATATGCTTCTCCAACGATGAAAGCTGATTGACTGTTACTAACAAGAGAGTTGATCACAAGTTGCAACTGATTTGTAAGGACTTTGGCTATGAACTTGTACAAGAGGTTGCACAAGGAGATGGGCCTGAAGTCAGACATAGCAGAGGCACCTTCTTTTTTTTGGAATGAGGCAAAGGAAGGTGTGGTTTAACCCCTTTGATCTGGCTAGGATTGAGAAAGAAACTCTTGAGGGCTTTGATGAGGTTTGCTTTGATGATGTCCTAGGTGGAAGAGAAGATGCCCATACTAAAGCCGTTAGGGTCAGAGGCTCTGGTAGCCTTGTTAGAGAGGATAACAACCATAATCTCCTTATTAGAGGGGATAGCATTGAGGGAAGGTGACTAGGAATGAACTTGTTGAGGAGCCCTTCAGGGATGGGCTCACCAGAAGCTGTGGAAGGTGGCCAAAAGGTCTCTGCAAAATAAGAAACTGCTTCTCCCTTGATGTCTTCAACTTTATGGAGAGAGGAACCATCTCTAGAAAGAAGCTTGGGGATGGAGTTCGCATTGCATATAGCTTTCAAGGACCTGTGAAAGAGGCAGTATTGGAGTCACCAAATTCCAACGGTTTAATTCTAGACTATTGCTTTAAGAAGATCTCCTCTTGGGCCACCAGGGAAAGGAGGTTGGAGGAGACCAATTTTTCTTCCTCTGCCGGGGGGAGGGGATTGTGGATGTTAGATTCGAGCCTTAATTGGATAATGCAAGCTTATCTTTACATATAGAAACCAATGATGATATGTTCCTAAAGGAGGGTGAGTTCCAAATTTTGAGGGCACTTCTAATATTTCGAAGCTTTCTGGCAAAGGCTCGAAAGAGATGTATAAGGTTGAACAAGAATGGTGATGGGGCTATGTAGGGTTTCCAAGGTAACATGGGAAGATGGGAAGGATGAAAGCCAAGCTTCATTAACCAGAACCTTATTCTTAGATGACCGTCCTTTCCTTGGTCAGATTTCCTTCCCCTATAGGTTCGACTCGTCGGAGTGTCAACCTTGGAGATTGTATTCGCTTTTTTTTGTCATTCTCCTTTTGTAAAAGGGGTTTCTCATTTGTTGAGTGGACTGGAATTTTGCTCACCCCTTGATTATTCGGGGGGGGGGGGTGGTGCAACAAGAGCCTCACAGGGGTTGGGTTGAGTGAGATAAGGCGTGACGAAGATGGATTGCTCTTGTGACGTCTGCGGTATTTGTGGAATTGGGTGGGGTTGTTGACAATGGATAGGTAAGGTTGTGGGAGCAGCGTGACCCTTTGCTGGAGGGTAGAGGGCCCCTACACATTACGCAGGTTCGGGAGAGGGAGAGGAAGCAGCAGGGTCGAGCCAGGAAGAAGGATGATATGGATGGAAAGTTAACTTGTGTTCGAACCCGCTACCGGGATGTGGATATTGGGGAGGCCGGAAGGAGAGAGATGGAGGCTGGTCTGGGGGGGGGGGGCAGGGTGGATGATGCAATTAGGCATTGATTTAATTAGGTTATTTACAGAACTTTTAATTTTAACATTATCTTGTTACTGTTAGTTAATGATAGAAGTTGTAGATGTAGTTCAAGTCAAAGTCTATTTCAGCTTCATGTTAGGATTAGGATTTGTTTTGTTTGATTCTGTATGATAACTTGCAACCCAACGATTTGGGATGGATTTTGGAATGAGATATTGACTTGTATTAAGAAGGTGGCCAAAGCTGTGGTAGGGGGGAAGCAAAGGGTAATCGTCAGGCCCCTAGGGAAACTTGGTGGTGGAACGATGAGGTTCAAGCAGCCATTAAGACCAAGAAAGATTGTTTTAACACATGGCAAAGGACAAAAAAGACGGAGGATAAAAGGAGGTATTTTGTGGCCAGAAATGAAGCTAGGAAGATTGTGGGAATGGCATGGGCGATGAAATTTGAAAAATTCTGGTCTTCTTCTATTTGGATCGATTCCTCCAAATATTGATTCCTTTTTTCTGGTTCTTCTTTGGCTAGCTGCATCGATCTCTTGCTGGTTCTGTTGATTGCTTCAGCCTGCCTGTTGGTTCAATTGATTGTTTGATTGCAAGCATGTCAGGCTCAGATATTACTACTGCGACCCGGAATTGATGGACAGACCGGGACTGATTTTTTACCTTTTGCTGCTCCTATCAAGCTCGATGGCACAGATTACTTAATGTGGTCCAGGTCTGCATATTTGACCATTGCTGGTTGAGGACTTACTGGACATATCATTGGGAGTATCACAATGCCAGCTGAACCTGGTTCTCTGCAGGATCGATGGGTGTCCAATGATGCTATGGTGATGTGTTATTTGCTACACTCATGCAACATGATCTCTCTAGCAACTACTTATAATTGAATACAACCCATCACATATGGAGTGCTGCCAAGGAGACTTATGGGCAGGTAGGGAATGATGCTCAGGTGTATGAGATTCGCTAGAAGGTTCATGACACCACTCAGAAGGAGTTATTCTAAATACTATGCTGCCCTCGAGAGTTTATGGCAGTAATTGGATCATTACTTAGATTTTCAGCCTTCTACTGCCGCTGATATTGCTGCCTATTGCTAACACGTAGACAAAATCCGTTTGTATGACTTCTTGGAAGTCTGAACATTGAGTATGACCCTATATGAGTGCAAGTTCTTAGTAGGTCTCCTTTCACTACACTGCAGCAGTCCTATGCTTTGGTACATACTGAGGAGACCAAGGTTCGAAAACTCGGGTCTCGGTGCCAACTCGGACCCTTGAAAAACCGAGTCGAGTCGAGATCTCACCAAGATCTCGCCGAGTTGGTGCACTTTTTTTTTTTCCTCGACTTGAAGCCTCATCTCGGTGGGTTTTAGACCTAGTTTGGGTCTGAAACTTGGTATTCAGCCTATTTTAGGCCATTTAAACACAATGGCACTATCAGATTTTGCAAAAACAAAGTCCAAATATAAGTTTCAGTGAGTGGGAAAGCAAGACAGACACTTACTTATGCTAGAAACCAGGACAGACACAGGACAAACACACTTATTTCAGCACTTTCATAAGATGGTTCAGAACCAATTTAATGCCACTATTAAATGTTGAGGAGTGACAATGGGACAGAATATATGGAAGGTCAGTTCGAAAAATACCTTGCTACCCATGGGATCATACATCGACCAGCTGTATTGATACTCTAGCCCAAAATGGTGTGGCTAAGAGAAAAAATCGCCATCTCTTGGAGGTTGCTAGAGCCCTTATGTTTGCTCGAAATGTCCTCTCTTCTTATTGGGGGGGATGTTGTCCTTATTGCAGCTTATTTGATTAATAGGCTGCCTACTCGGGTCCTTGAGTTCAAGTCCCCAGCTGAATTGTTACATTGCTCCTCTTCATTTTTCGTTCCCCCTAAGATTTTTGGCTGTGTTTGTTATTCTAGGCCATTTGATCCCTTGGTAAACTTGAACCCCATGGCCTCCGTTGCATTTTTCTAGGATACTCTGCTACCCAAAAGGGGTACAAGTGTTATTATCCTCCTATCCGACGTACTATGGTAAGTATGGATGTTATTTTTCATTAGAGTCTTCCATATTATTCGTCCCCACCTCTTCAGGGGGAGAATTTTAGTGAAGATGTGTTGACCATAGAACCCCCTCTTCAGTATGTGCATGATGAGTCTGTTCCTGCTCCTCCTACTCCTGTTCCTCCCTCTACTTTCGAGGGAGATGTTCCTATACAAGGGGAGACCACAGATATTGCTAATAATGAAATTCCTATTCAGGGGAGCTCACTTCAGTCCAGAAAACCAATAGTGAATGCGGAGGAGGATTGATGATTCTAATTTGAAGGTATGTACAAAGAGCCGTACCAGATATAAGCAGCTTCAATCCATTACAGCACCAGTACCCATCTAATTTCCAGACCCGGATCCAGAACCTACTTGTCTACCTTGTAAGAATTCTTCTCTTGAGCTACCTATTGCTGTTCGCAAAGGTGTTAGGGCTTGTACCCAACACCCTGTATCCCATGTTGTTTCCTATGACTAGAACCTACTTCTCCATGCATTTGTCTTTTCTCTTTCTTCTGTCCATATTCCTCAAAATTGGCAGGAAGCCCTATCAGATGGAAAGTAGAAGGCAACAATGATGTGAGAAATGGGAGCCTTAAAGAAAAATGACACATGGGAGCTTGGGGTTCTTCCTCCAGGGAAAAGACCTGTTGGGTGTAAGTGGGTGTTTATGGTGAAATAGAAGGTGGATGGCACTGTGGATAGATATAAGGCACGACTCGTGGCAAAATGGTTCACTCAGACGTATGAGGTTGATTACCAGGAGACCTTTGCCCCTGTTGCTAAGCTGAATACTGTCTGAGTTTAGTCATCTTGTGTAGTTAATCTTGGATGGGATTTACAATATCTGGGTGTGAAGAATGCTTTTCTCAATGGAGAACTTGATGAGGAGGTGTATATGGATATTCCACCTGAGTTCTCTTGTGACAAAAACTAAAGCAAAGTATGTAGATTGAAGCGTGCACTTTATGGGCTGAAGCAGTCACCTCGAGCGTGGTTTGACAGGTTTCACAAGGCTATGATTTCTGTAGGTTACAGACAGAGTAATGTTGATCACACATTTTTTATTAAAAGAATTGGTGAAAAAAATCAATGTTCTTATAGTCTACATTGACGATATTGTGGTAGCCGGAAATGATGGTGATGAAATTAGTCGTTTGAACTTTGAAGACCTTTCTTGGACAGGAGTTTGAGATTAAGGATCTAGGAAAGTTAAGGTACTTTCTTGGGACTGAAGTTGCTAGATCTTCTGAAGGCATCTTTCTCTCCCAAAGGAAGTATATCATAGATTTGTTGACGGAAACTGGTTTGTTAGGATGTCACCCTTCAAATACTCCTATGAATGCTAATGTTCGTCTTTAAGAAAAGGAGGGTGAACCCTGTTGATAAAGGCCGGTACCAAAGGTTGGTAGGGAAGTTGATTTATCTGTCACACACACACGTCTAGACATTGCTATAGCAGTGAGCACTGTGAGTCAATTCATGCATGATCCCTACTCTTCTCTTATGGAGGCTGTTCTTCGTATCCTTTACTACTTTAAGTCAACTCTAGGAAAAGGCATTCTCTCGTCTCCTCATGATCACCTACGGATAAAAGCATATATTGATGTTGATTGGGCTGGTTCTCCTGATTGCAAGTGTATCTTTGGGTACTGTTCTTTTGTGGGTGGCAATCTTGTCACTTGGTATAGCAAGAAGTAGAATGTGGTAGTTTTTGCTAGTGCTGAAGCAGAGTTTCGTGCTATGGCACAAGGTATTTGGTGTTCCTGTTCTTCTCCCTATGATGTTGTACTGTGACAACAAGGCTGCAATCATCATTGCACATAATCCAGTACAGCATGAATGTACCAAGTATGTTGAGGTGGATAGGCATTTTATCAAGGAAAAGTAGGAAGGATTGATTTGTATTCCCTTTGCGAAGTCTGCGGATCAGCTTGCTGATATTTTCACCAAGGGATTGTTTGGAAAGTTGTTTCATCCTGCTTTAGTCAAGTTGGGCATGTTTGACATTTATGCTCCAACTTGAGGGGGAGTGTTGAATAATGTACTGCAGAATACCGTGGGGGTATTCTGGTCTTTTGGATTTATTTCTTTTGTGCTGCCGACTCTCTTAATAGAGTCGGCTAGGGTAGGGACTATTTTGTCCTAATTATGTAATTCCTTTTCTTATAAATAAATGGCTAGCTTGGTCGAATAGATCATTCAAGGCATTCAATCAATGCTATTTTGTTAACAGTTAGTGTGGTGGAAGTTAGAGAAGCATTAAGAAAGTCAAAAGCTAGCAAGACTCCAGGCCCTGATGAGATTCCAATAGAAGTATGGAAAGCACTAGGTGGTTGTAGGGTTTATTGGTTATCCAAGTTTTTTAACAGGATTATGAACACAAAGAGGTTGTCAGATGATTGGAGGAGAAGCATTGTAGTCCCAATTTACAAAAATGAAGGTGATATCCAGAGCTGTAATAACTATAGAAACATAAAGCTAATGAGTCACACTATGAAACTTTGGGAGAAGGTTATTGAAGTCCGTTTGAGAAGGGAGACATATCTTGGTGAACCAGTTTGGCTTTATGCCAGGTAGATCCACAACAGTAGCTATTTACTTATTGAGGAGGCTCATGGAACGGTATAGAGATAGCAAAAAGGATCTCCATATGGTCTTCATTGATCTGGAAAAAGCCTCTGACCGAGCCCCTAGATATTTAATCTAGCATACTCAGGTGAAGAGAGGAGTGTCGAGTAAATATGTGTAGGTAATTAAAGATATGTATAAGGCCGTGGTAATTGTGTAAGATCAGTGGGAGCAAGGCAAGGAATTCCCAATTACGATTGGGTTACATCAGGGATCCGCCTGAAGCCCTTATCTATTTGTGCTTATTATGGATGAACTAACCAAGAGCATTCAAGACGAGGTCCCATGGTGTATGCTCTTCGCCGATGATATCGTCCTAGTAGATGAGACAAAAGAAGGGATTAACGCTAAGTTAGAGCTTTGGAGATCAACCTTGGAAACAAGAGGCCTTAAGATTAGTAGAACGAAGATGGAGTATATGATGTGTAATTTTAGTCACACTATGATGGAAACTGATATGGTGCGAATTGAGGAAAGAGAGATACTGCAAATTGACTATTTTAGATATCTAAGGTCTATCATAAATAAAGGTGACATAAAGGATGATGTTTCATAGAGAATTAAAGTGGGATGGATGAAGTGGAGAGGTGCGTCCGGAGTGTTGTGTGACTGGCGTATTCTGTTAAAGCTTGAAGGAAATTCTATGGGGCTGTTGTTCGACCGGCCATGATGTATTGGTAAGAATGTTGGGCAATTAAGAAGTGTCATATTGATAAGCTTTGTGTAGCAGAGATGAGGAAGTTAAGATGGATGACCTCGGACATAGCCTACTGAAGGTCAAGAATCCATGTCACAGACCTCATTTAGCTGAGATTCTCTTGACACGTTGGGCTATGCCTCTTTCCTCTTACTATCTTTCATCGTTCATTTTTCTATTTATTTCCTATTTTCTTTTGTCCTTCTCCTTTTTCTTCTCACATCTCTTTCCTCATCTATCTTTTCCCTTCTTTTCTTTCCTGTTTTTGGTTAAAACTATGTTTTTCATACTTTGTTTCGTTGGGATCCATGTAGCCGACCCATTAACTTGGGATAAAGCTGAGTTTGTTGTTGTTTGTTTTTGGAATGAGATATTGAATTAGAAGGAACTGCTTACCGTAGTGTTGTTGGTTGGTCTTCCTCTTTTCCCCATCGATTCCTTCTTCTCCTTTGAATCCTCATCTCATCTCAGGTTTGATCTCTTCCTCTTCCTTATCAGTTTCTTCTTTCTCTGGTCCATAGTATATTACTTTCTTTTCTCTGCTGCTGGAGAACTATTTGACCCGTTAGAGATTTGATCCATCTCTCTTGTAGTGGTCCCTTTTGGCCTGATTTTTGGAGCGAAGGAAGCCCCTTCATAGGCGACCTAATGCCTAAATCCAAGCCCGAATCCTACTACTACTGTTAGATCAACTCTGCAACAGTGCGATTGTCTCTCTCTATTTCCTACCGCCAGATACAACTTGCAGAATTTGTTGGCTTCAATCCTTTCGCTTTTGGATCTATCTATTGGTTGGGTTTGATAGAGTTGGGGAATGCCAACTTGTTGGAACCGCTTCCTCTAAAAGGCCGACCTTGTAGGAAAGGGAGGAAACAATATCTATATCATACAGGCGCTCTAACACGGTGGACTATCCAAAGGAGGACACAGGTGGATAAATAATTTCAACATAATTTGCTCCTAATTTTCTCTTGCGATTTGGAGTCCCTGTTGAAGTGCTAGAACAATTTCAAGAAATCTCGTTACCGCTGGCTTCAATTTCTATCGTGAAGTCTAAGGTTGAAGGAGGCGGGTTTCCAAAATTTACAAGGATCGATTACTTTTAATTACACAAAACCCCCTATTTTTTGAACTTTTCTTTTAAGTTATCCCCAGTCTGGATTTTAATACCAGATTTGTCTTCTTCTTTACAATCTTAATTACTGTTACATACCTGAACCTGTTTACTTCATTCTTGAGGATCCCAACCATATACAAAATTACAGCATTGTCCTATATCTTGTATTTCAGTTTTTAATTGATGATTGGGTGGGCTAATAAGTGATCCGAGTTGGGTTTTTGAAACCCCAGATATGCATTAGTGGGCCAAGCTCTGTGGGTTGGAGGAATGAAGAAGTGTTGTGTAGCCTGAGGGCGACGAGCCAAAGGAACTAACAAGGACGTGAAGTTGGCCTAGCTGAGGAACAGTGCCATCAAGGGCAGCGGGATGAGGAGTCATTAAAGAGCCGAGATGAGAAGGCGATGCGTCCTTCAAGGGCCCCACCCCAAATCCAGAAGATGGAAGGTTTAAAAGGAGGGAAGAGAGGCGGGGAGGAAGGGACCGAAGGACTTTGATGCAGGGTTTTCTTGATACACAAATGGACCAGCAAAGAGTGAGCATGTGCAGGAGCAGAAGAAGGGAGGGGGTTGGAGTAGCCGTTGAAGGCACAATATGTGTTATTAATGTTTGCGACCATTTGAGGAGCAAACAGGAGGGTTATCGACAGCAGGTCCTGTCAACGTCTCATTAGGAGAGGCAAAAGTACCATCAAAGGCCAAACTGTCAACATGAGTTTAGGGAGGATAACCGGTTGTTTCCAATGGTCCTAGCATGGCTATTGACCGATGGTCAGGAGTTGGGAACAGCGTTGTGGCAAGGAGGGGACCTTGAGGCAGGTTTTTCGTAAAGACGGACAGACGCCGATGACGGTTTTTCCGAAGGCCACTGTTAGGGGAATGATCCCCAGGGGATGGAAGATGGCCAGGTGAGACAGAGGAGAAGGGGGAGGGGGTAGATGGTACGGTGAGGGTTGTTGGGGCTAGAGGCATTAATACTCGGGGCATCAATACCAGCGGCGGCGATATTAGAGACAGTGATGCCAGTGGCGATGGGTTGGTCCATAGCAGCAGTCGACCTTTAGGAGCAGGATTTGGTTTCATAGAAAAACACCTTGCAGACCGAACAATGAAGTGGACTTCCTGCTTGAAGGAGAAGCCTTCATCATCAGTAACGTATTGGAAGACGGAGGGGTTCTTCAGCGGAGACTTCAATCCAGATCCTTGCGAAGGCCAACCTGTCCATTTTCTTCGTTCAACCATCGGTGTATAGGGGGTTTCCCAGAATTGACCCAACGATACTGAGCCCAGATTCACACCAGAAATGAAGAGGGAGCCCTGGGAGAGTGATCCAGAGAGGGAATGAGCTGAGATCAACGCTTTGCTGTTTATGTGTTTTATAATTAGTTTAGATATCTTTATGTCATTCGAACTGTTGAACCTTTTGTTTATTCGGATTCCATGTGTTGACAATTGCGTCATGATCTTTACATTCCATGCTGGTGTAGATTGATCAATAATGGTTCCTTCTTTACAATCTTTATACCCATATAAAGTGTCTTGGAGTTGTATGTACTCTTATATGCATATCCATATGTTTCCTGGGTTTTCCGGTATATCCGAGGGTATCTTTATTGTTGCCAATTGAAAACTAAAAAGGGAAAAACTGGGAAGGGGCCCCTTTGATTATAAATTCTGGAAGGGAATAAAGAACATATTAATGATATATTTCGATTAATGGTCATTTGAGTATTGATTTTTTTTTTTTGTTTCATTTCTCTATATTTGATGAATTAATGCATTGGCAGTTCCAAGCTTTTGACTTTCGTACTTTGACAAGAAGTGAGCCATTCTCGCAACTCCTACATTTTCTTTATGTATACCCATTGACAATCAGTTTGAGTCGGAAGAGGAATTTATTCATACGGGTGGAGCTGAGGAAGGATGATGCTGATATTCGTAGGCAGCCATTAGAGGTAAATCTGTTTTGATATGTTAATTTCTTTTTTTAACCACATTTTACTCAACTGTTGGTGCTCTGCCTGCTAGGCAATGTATCCAAGGGGTGAAGGAATATCGCTTCAGAGATGGGCTCACACACAAGTTGCTGTTGGTGCCAGGGTTGCTTGTTTTCATGATGAGATTAAACTTTGCCTCCCTGCTATTTTGACAGCTCAACATCATCTTCTGTTTACTTTCTTTCATATTGATCTTCAAACAAAACTTGAAGCTCCAAAGCCTGTAAGTTATTGTGTTGTGGGTGTTCCATTGTAAGTGTAAGCTGAGAACTTTCTCTTGTTTAATCTCTTTTGATCGCTTGACATGCCGTATTGTTTTGTTTCAGTTTAAAAATCCGTATTTCTTGTTTGTTACATGACCCTGTTATGGGTTGCATACACCCAATTACAATCTGTTTTAGCCTTTATGTGTGGCACTTGGGCTGGCTGGGCTATGTTTTTGGAAACATAGGTTCAGCTTGCCCCGACCTGGCCTGAAATTTCCTCACAAAACCTGCATATTAGGGGATGAGGGTTTGAGCACTGCCTTCGGAGATTGTAGGACACATACTTCATCACCAAAACATCGTGATGCCTGGCATACATCAATGGTGTTAGATATATATATGTATAAGATCATACATTTGCATGTATTTTGCACCTGGGCTGGGCTGCACTAAGGCTGATTGCCAACCGTATAACCTTGCCCGGGCCAACCTTGGACCAAGATATTCACCATATGGCCGGCCCATCACTAAAAATTCCAGCCAATGCCCCCCCTCCAAAAAAAAAGGGTGTGCTCGGATTGGTTCAGATTTAATTTGTTTCTTTTCTTTTGAGAGCCTTTTTGTCTATATAGGAAATTATGGTTCATGCTGAAAAATATATTCTACTTTTGTATATGCACAAACTGACGCATTGTTTATGTGTGGCTATGAATATTTGCAGGCAGTGATCGGTTATGCTGCACTCCCTTTGTCCACTCACATTCAGTATGTGGTGTTCCATCTATGAATAATTTCAGTATTTTTTCTTAATAGAGACTTAATGAGGAAAAAAAAATTATGCTTTGTCATTGCACTACTATTGTCAAACAACATTTTGTGATATTGACTTGCAACGCCTACTTATTGTAGGTTATGATTAACATTAGCATTCCTTTGGAGGCCAACCTGCAAAGGAAGATGGCTCCTATTTCTGCTTTTGTATTTAATTATTGCTAGCCAAATCATATTGTCTGAATTAAATAAAATGTAACTCTGGTTGTTTATTTAAATATAATAACCAATAAGATCGTGGCAGTCCACCCCTCTCTATCTGTCATCAGATTTTTCTTCCCTCAAGTTTTATTGATTGCCAACTGTATTAGCATATTTGAAACATATAGTATGAGATTTACAAATCGTGCATCGATGATGATTTGATGCAGTTGCTTTAGTCATTAATCCTGCATGGATGCCTATGCGTAAGTTTAGAAGGCTCGTATGGAGCAGTTGACAGTCCAATGAGCTGCAATTAAGCTTTGGGTAGTTAAGTAGGTTGGGCTTTTATTTTCTTTGGTTTCATTGTAATGAGCTTAATTTATTAGCCCACAAAGTGGGGATAAAGTTATACACAAGATTAGTTGTTAATTGTTAGTTAGATTAGAATACTTAATAGCTAGATAGAATTCTCTTTTTAGTTTATTTCCTTTACTGACTGTGTGTGCATGATTAACTGATTATAAGTCTTTTTAGGAGTCAATTTTGGAATTTAGAAGGTCTTTCTACGTGTAATACACCTCCATCAATTGGAGATGATTTGAGTAAAAAATACGAGTTTTTATTAAGAGTTTGAAGCTATTGAGCTAAGCATTCAGTATTGGTATCCCATACCTGATTTCTTCTCTTCTTTTCTCTACTCTTAGATTCTTCTTACAAGGTTAGTTTCTGCCATTCTCTTCATGTCAATTTCTAGTTTTGATTTTGTTCTTAGTATAAAGATTGTATCTTTTTTCTGGTTTCTTGAATTCCTAATCCAACTAGGAATTTTCTGAAACATCAAATCTAACCTTTGGATTTTTCATACGTACCATTGGTTTCTGTTCTGAACTTCCTTATGGTTTCAAAATTTGATTTTTTTACTGGTTTCTTAGAGTCCCACTTCAAGTTGGATTTCTAGTTCTACTTTATCTTAAGATTAGATTTGATTTTCTGTTTCTGCTTAGTATTCTTATATTATTGCTGAAATTTGTTGGCCTTTTAATACTCTCTAATTGCTGTTTGTACCCCATGTGATTTGCTATTGATGGTCACTTCTGATCTGTCTCAAAGAATCCTATTCCTAGTAGGATACCCTTATAACTCCAAATCAGACTCATCTTTTTACGAGTTGTTCTATACTACTAAAGTAACCTTCAACCGAAATTTCATTCCTATGTGAGTTGTTGATTATTATTTACGGGAAATAATTATTCATTCCAGAGCAGACCCATCTTCACTGCGTTTCTAGTGTTCAACTGAGTTTCTAAGCCTAATCTCTTAGGTGCCTAGAAACCCATCATGGTTTAAATCCCTAGTTAGCTATCAGAAGAGCACATAGTAGTCTCAACACTGTACCTAATGAAAGAGGGCTTCTCCCTTGCATGCCTATCCAATCTGTTGAAATGCAGTAGAGATGGTGAATTTTTGTTTTTGGATGAATAAAAAAATTATTACTGTTGTAATTTGGGTACAAAGGTATATTTGTCCAGTGGGATATACCTTGTGTTGCCCTAGGGGTATAATTGTAACTTGATCTTCTTATCATTTATTATAAATAGAGAAGGGGTCGTGTCTCATTGACATAAATTCAATTCCCCAAATATTCCATCATGGTATCAAAGCAAGGAGAAGAATTATCTTTGGGAAGTGTGCCCCTAACTCCATAAAACACTAAACATACCGCCGCACTATCCCTCTCACGTCTCTCTTTATCTTGCTCTCTTGGTTTCACCCAACCACCGCCATGGCCTACCGCTGTTAGAGTCTTTTCTCCCTTGGTGGTGATTTTTTCGTCCCACCAAGGAATTTTTTCTCACCCATGAACTAAATCTTTTTCTCCTTTTTTGAAGATTTTCATGTGGCAAGTGTTTCACATATTTTCTTGAGATCAACAGCCATGTCGGATGAGTCGACTGCATCTACCGGACAGGAAGGAATAGTCCAGCAGCGTGAATGCAACTTTCCTTCGTTCCCTACGAACTCTTTATAACTTGATGGGTGTAACTACTTGATGTGGTCGAGATCCTGCTCTCTTGTCGTGGGTTCCCGTGGTCTTTCTGGCCATCTTTCCGGAGCCTCTGTGAAGCCTACTGCTGCTGGTCCTGCTCAAATTAAATGAGAGACTGATGAATGCTTGGTGATGTCCTATCGTCTCACTTCCATTGATCCTGCAATTGCCCAGGGATATCTCCTTGAATCTGCTGCAACCATCTAGAAGGTTGCCAAGGAAACATATTCCCAAGTTGAGAATGAGGCACAATGCTATGAACTCTGGAGAAAAATTCACAATATGCGACAGAATGATCTCTCTCTCTCTCTCTCCAAATATTATTCTACTATGGGTGGTCTATGGCAGACTTTGGACTACTATGGGAGATTTACTGCAACCTGTGATACTGGCAGTCTGGCACTATTCCCTTTCCCAAGTGGGAAGATAAACTCCGGGTCTATGATTTTTTGGCTGGGTTGAATATGGAGTTTGATCAAATCCTGACACTTGTTCTCAATCGAGATCCAATCCCTACTCTTGAGCAGGCTTATGCTCTTGTTGCTCTTAAGGAGAGTCGTCAGACTGCTATGGTTCACTATGTGTTGATGAGAGATCTGCTCTTTACACCAGCCATATCACTCCTTCTCGTGGGATACCTGCCATGGGAATACCTGCCCGTGAGACTGATAGTTCTTCTTCTGAGAGGGCTCCTGTGAAGTGTGATTATTGTGGGAAGGAGTGTCATAACAAGGATCGATGCTGGAAGCTTCATGGTCGTCCTCCTCCCTCCCTCCCGTGGCCGTGGCTAGGGTCGTTCGACTAGTGCTGCTGCCATCACACTAATGCACCTCTCTTCTGACAAGCTTCATTACCTACGTCGTTTGATGACCAGGCTCGAGACTTCTTCTTTAATGCCATCTGCCAGTGCAATGCCATTGTTGACTTCTATTACTATTCTCCCTTAGTCACTTGACTCATCTCATAATCCCTCAGGTATTTCTTTCGGTGGCCACTGTGCCTCAGTTGTTTGCATTCCTTGGATAATCGACTTGGGGGCCACTGATCATATGACTGGATCACCCTCTCATTTTTTTCAATATTCTCTGTTGTCAGGTAACAATAGGGTTTGTGTGGCTGATGGATCCTTATCCTCTATATCATGAAAAGAGTCCATTAAATGTTCCTCTACTTTATCTCTTTCTTTTGTGTTGCATGTCCCTAACTTTTGTACTAATCTTTTGTCTATTAGTAGTCTCACTGGGGATTTAAAATGTAAAGTAACATTTTTTTCAGCATGTTACATAGCGCTGCCGCCTATGTCAGCTTGCTAAAGGGGACAAACAAAACACGGGTCTTTACACTCCACTACCCATACCTCATGCATCCTGGCTAGACATCAGCATGGACTTTATTCTAGGCTTACCACTGCCACATGAACGTTATGATTCGATATTTGTTGTGGTGGACAGATTCTCTAAAATGGCTTATTTCATCCCATGTCGAAAGACTTTTGATGCAAGCCATATATAGCCAAGATATTCTTGAAGGAAGTGGTGCACATACATGGATTGCCGGAATCCATTGTTTCCGATAGAGATGTGAATTTTGTTAGTGTGGAATTCCGTGAATACTGGCTTGATCAATGTGATCACAGCCCAGCCTTTATTTATAATATTGAAATCATATGACAAAAATATAACTAAGCAATGTGGGACTAAAACCCACATACAAGAGTACTCCCATGGACAGATTTACCCTTGGACCCATATTACAACACTCCCCCTTAAGTTGGTGCATACATATCAAACATGCCCAACTTGCTAACAGTAGGAAAGAATAATTTTGTACTGATTCCTTTGGTAAGGATATCAACCAGCTGTTCACTAGACTGAATAAATGGAATACAAATAATTCCTTGTTCCAGCTTCTCTTTGATGAAGTGCCGGTCAATCTCAACATGTTTGGTCCGATCATGTTGGACTGGGTTGTGAGCAATGCTGATTGCTGACTTGCTGTCACAGTAGAGTCGCATAGGAAGATCATCACTCATCCCCAAGTCTTGAAGAAGCCCCTTGAGCCAAAGGAGCTCACAAATACCCTGTGTCATAGCTCGGAATTCAGCTTCAGCACTAGATCGAGCCACAACAGCTTGTTTTTTGTTTCTCCAAGTAGTTAGATTACCTCCAACAAATGTGCAATATCCAGATGTGGACTTCGTATCATCAGGACTGCCAGTCCAATCTGCATCAGTGTACGCCTCTATCCGGAGATGGCCGTGTGGAGAGAACAATACTCCTTTCCCCGGAGCTGACTTGAGGTAACGGAGAATTCTGTATGCTGCTTCCAAGTGAGAAGAGTGAGGATCATGCATGTATTGGCTGACAAGGCTTACAGCAAAGGTGATGTTTGGCCGGGTATGTGAGGTAAATCAATCGACCTACTAACCTCTGATAGCTTCCGTTGTCCACTGGCTCACCTTCCTTACTCTTCAAATGTGTATTGGGCTTCAGAGGGGTATCTGCTGGTTTACACCCAAGCATCCCTGTTTCTTTCAATAAATCCAAGGTATGTTTCCTTTGAGAGAGAGATATGCCTTTAGCTGAATAGGCAACCTCAATCCCTAGGAAGTACCTCAATTTGCCCAAATAAGTTTTTAGCTTCTGAATCTCATGTGCATCACTGCCTGTAATTACTATGTCATCAACATAGACAATCAACAGGGTAACTTGCTGTCCCACTCTCGTAACAAACAATGTGTGGTCTGCATTACTTTAGTTATACCCATATGAGATCATAGCCTTGTGGAATCGGCCAAACCAAGCCCTTGGGGACTGCTTCAGATCATATAGGGCCTTCTTTAACTTGCACACTTTCCCTTGAGTCTCTAAAGAGGTAAAACCCGGGGGTACCTCCATGTAGACATCTTCTTCCAAGTCTCCATGTAGGAAGGCATTCTTCACATCGAGTTGTTGAAGTTCCCATCCTTGATTTACAGCACAAGAAATGATGACCCGTACAGTATTTATCTTCGCTACAGGAGCAAAAGTCTCTTGATAATTGATTCCTTGGGTTTGAGTAAACCCTTTGGCGACTAATCTCGCCTTGTATCTCTCCACAGAACCATCAGCCTTGTGCTTCACAACAAAGACCCATTTACAACCAACAGGCCTCTTCCCATGTGGAGAACTTACCAAATCCCAGGTCTGATTTTTCGCAAGGGCAAGCATTTCTTCATTCATTGCCTCCTTCCATTTTGGTTCGGCTATTGCTTCCTGCCAAGTGTTAGGTATAGAGACAGGGGACAAAGAGGATATGAAAGCATGAAAGGCAGGAGTTAGAGAGTTGTAGGATGCTGAGTGCAACTTCTTTTTTGTTTGCGAACAGCAATGGGTAAATCAAGACTAGGATCAAGAGGGGGCTTACCCGAAGTATGACTAGGAGCAAGATTTGGAGTAGGAACAGATGCCGATTGTGTAGGTGGTGCGGCAGTGGTGGTTTCTTTCTCTTTGTACCGAGGACCATCTGTAGGAAAATCAGTTCCCTGAGTGTATTTCTGTTTCACAACTCTCTCCCCCTGCACCTGTTGCTCAATCTGTCCCACTTCTTGTTCTTGACTTGTAACTCCATCCTCTAGTTCAATAGAAACATCTTCAATGGTTGGTATCTCAACATCTAAAGGAGCAATCAGCGGGACCTCTTCATTACTTTGAGTCTCCCCTTGCAAAGGTACCAGCGGTGGAAAGTAAGCCTCCGACTCCCGAAAGACAACATCCATAGTAACTAACACCTTTCTGGTAGGAGGATGGTAGCATTTATAGCCCTTCTGAGTCGGTGAGTAACCAAGAAAAATGCACCGTAATCCTCTAGGATCAAGCTTAACATGGACGTGGTGATTTCGTGCAAACACAACACAGCCAAACACTTTTGGGGGCACCACAAAGGTGGATTTGCCAACCAACATCTCCAAGGGACAGCGACCACCCAAGACACAAGATGGAAGTCGATTGATGAAGTAAGTAGCTGTAAGCACGGCATCACCCCAGAAACGAGGAGGGACGGACATGGTGAACATAAGGGAACGAGCTACCTCCAGTAGATGTCTATTCTTGCGTTCAACCACTCCATTTTGAGCGGGAGTGTCAACACAAGAAGTCTGGTGTATGATCCCATGGCTGTCCAAATAGGAACGGAAAGCACCATCCATATATTCCTTGCCATTATCTGAGCGAAGAATCTTCACCTTGGTAACGAACTGGGTCTGGACCATTTTGTGGAATAACATAAATCAATTGAACACATCACTCTTGCTATGCATCAAATATACCCAAGTCGTCCGGCTAAAACAATCGATAAATGTGACAAACCATCGAAACCTGGAGGTAGAAACACAACAGGCAGGGCCCCAAACATTAGAATGAATTAAGCCAAAAGAGTCAAACTTCTGTTGTTTGAAATAGGAAAAATACTCCGAGTTTGCTTTGCCAAAGTGCAATCATCACAAGAAAAGTTGTGTTTATTACATTGTGTTACCAGACTAGGAATAAAAGTATATAAAACCCCAATCGGGGGATGGCCCAAACGACGATGCCAATTATTTAACTCAAGTAATGCAAAATCAAAACTAGAAGATGCCGACTGTGATGTCAATGCTGTCCGGGAACTTTCAAGCATGTACAGACCACCAACCACCTTACCACTTGCAATCGTACTGTCCGTTTCCAAATCCTAAAATAAACAATGAGTTGGAAAAATATTACTTTGCAGTTCAAATCCTTAGTCAGACTACTAAATGGACAGCAAGTTAATAGTAAACTTAGGAACATGTAAAACAGAGGAAAGAGTGAGAGGAGGAGCACTGAACGGATCCCTTCCCAGAAATAGAAGAAAGAGACCCATCAGCAACCCTAACCTTGGACTGGCCTGAAAGAGGAGTATATGTGGTAAAAACAGAGGAAGAACCTGTCATATGGTCGGTTGCTCCTGAGTCAATAACCCAAGAGTCAGGCATGACCGAGGTGCAATTCCCACCAAAAGAAATACCTGTGGAAGAAGGTGCATTGGAAGGAGTAGGTAGAGACAAAGCCGAAGCCGCCATGGTAGGAGATACAAATGCCGAAGAAGATGTGTCCAAGCGATTCATCATATCCCGCAGATTGTGTAACTCAGCCATCACAGAGGAAAGAGACTGTTTAGATGGATCTTCAGTGGCAACCTGATTAGCATGAGAGGAACTAGGCCGATTGGAACCCCCCCTTCCACGCCCACGAGTATCCGCAGGACGACCATGAAGCTTCCAACATCGGTCCTTAATGTGCCAGTCCTTCCCACAATGATCGCATTTAATAGGCGGGCGATCACTAGATGGCCGATCAGTAGGAGGAGGACGAGAGGAATTTCCACGGGAAGATTGAGAACCAGAAACAAGGGCTGACCATTCCTGAGTGACAGGATGAACCATGGCAGTGCGCCTCGTGTCCTCAGCCGAAAGTATGGCATAGGCCTGCTCCAAAGAGGGAAGAGGATCCCGATTTAAAATATTGGACCTGATATTATCAAATTCAATGTTGAGGCCGGCCAAAAAATCAAACAGCTGTAGACCATCCTCCCACTTCCTGAAGGCTTAAATGTGCCCAAAAAATCCAATCCCTGCCATAGTGTGCACATGGTATTGTAAGATTGGGACAGAGACAACTCTAGCTGCTTGGTAGTATGGAGCTTCTGACGGAGTTCATAGCATTGGGCTGCATTCCCAACCTGAGAGTGTGTGTCATGAGCCGTCTTCCAAATTTTTGCAGCGGTGTCAAGGAGCAGATAACGACCAGCAATGGTCTGGTCCATGTAATTAACCAAATAGGACATCATCAAAAAATTGAAATTCATCCATCGATCCTGAGCCGATCTAGCCTCTGTAGGCCTGACCTTAGTGCCCGTGATATTACCAGAGAGCCCACGGGAACCAATAGCAAATAAATAGGAATGAGACCACAGAAGATAATTGCTGCCATTCAACTTTATGGGATTCACCGGAAAGGGAACAAAGTCCCGCTGGTTGGAATCGTCAGAACCAGTCGAAGCAGTCGTGATCTCAGACTCGTCAGGTATGGTGGCTGGAGAAAAATAGGCAGAAACAAATCCCCAAAAAAAAATCAGAACATTTATATGGGAAAAAACGAACCCCTGGTGGGAGTCAACTTACCACCAAGGGATGGAAAAAAAATCGAACAAAGTGGAAGCCCTCCCGAGGTGTGTAGAGGTGGCGGAAAATGAGGGAGGGACCTGCGGAGGTGGCGGGAGAAAGGGACAGGGCCGGCGGTGGCTGGCGGAGGTGGTGGAGGGTTGGCGGTGGCTGGCGGTGGGAGTGGAAGTGTGGAGGGGCTGGCGGTAGGTGGTGGAAGTGGTGGAGGGGCTGGCTTTAGATGGCGGAAGTGGTGGAGGGGCTGGCGGTGGGTGGTTTTAGGGCAGAATGGCTGAAAAGAAAAAGAAGAGAGAAAAAAATGAAAAAATTTTACTTCCCATATCCCCGGAATATTTTTGGCTCTGATACCATGTGGAATTCCGTGAATACTGGCTTGATCAATGTGATCACAGCCCAACCTTTATTTATAATATTGAAATCATATGACAAAAATATAACTAAGCAATGTGGGACTAAAACCCACATACAAGAGTACTCCCATGGACAGATTTACCCTTGGACCCATATTACAACAATTAGCAACTTTTGAAAGACTCTATGGATGAAGACAAACACCAAGCTGAAATTCTCTACGACATTCCATCCCCAAATAGACTGACAGACGGAAGTTGTGAATAAAAGCCTTGAGAATCTTCTTCGTTGCCTTGTTCATGATCATGAGAAGACTTGGCCTTCTATTCTTGACATTGCCGAGTTTGCTTATAACAGTTCCGTCAACCGTAGAACAGGCTGCACCCCTTTTGAGATTGTCCTTGGTCTACAACCACGTCGACCCGTGGATTGCTACCACTACGCCCCTCAGAGGCATATTACAGAGGTGTACACTGAAGTTCGTAGTCAGATTGCTCTTTGTATGAAGGCTATCAAGCCACCACGAGGTGACATGGTTATGGTTCGAATTACTCCAGAGGGATTCCCTCTAGGCATTAATCATAAGCTACACCCTCGCAAAATGGGACCATTCAAGGTGTTGAAGTGAATTGGCCCAAATGCTTATATGCTTGATTTGCCACCAGACATGAAAATTAGTAATGTCTTCAATGTGGCTGAAGATAGGAAATCCACTTAGCATGGCGGTGGCTAATGGATCTTTGAGAGTGCAAATATTTGAGAGCCACATGATCTGAATAAAGAATAAATTCCTTGCCAATAAGATAAGGTCGCCAATGCTTGAGGATTTGAATAAAGACATAGAGTTCCAAGTCATAGGTAGAATACCTCCTTTTGGCATCGTTCAATTTCTCACTGTAGAAGGCTATAGGATATCATGTCTGCATCAATACTCCACCAATTCCCACATAGAGCACGTTTCCGTGAGGACGAGTGGTTTTTGCTTTGCTATTCCCCTTTGCCCTCCAGTCCACGCTTTTAGAATCCATCAACATCGAGAATACCCTCAACTCCCCCCTTCTTTAATATGATGTTTGTTTATTTTAGTGTATATATTTCTTTAATTAGTATTTGTGGTAGAATCTATCGAAAGTTCCCTCAATCTCCTCTTTCTTTAATAAGATATTTGTTGATCTTATTTTAATATATTAATATTCTATTGTATTATAACCAAAAGGAACATGCGTAAAAAATTAATGTATAAGTAAGACTTCCAAAGTTTTTCTGGACATTTTAAGATTGAAATGATGACCTTACAAGAATACATTAAAAAAATACTAAAGCAGCTAGGGAGCCTATGGGGGTACGGGGTGCCTAAGCGCTTAGCTGGCCCTCGAACACCTTGGATTGCCTAGCGCTTTGACAACTATGCATTGAAGTCAGGAATGCAACTGTTGATTATGAAGTGATGGAATCATGCAATCGTTCAAGGCTACTCAGCTAATGTAGTCAGGTGGTGAGGGGTTCTACGGAAGAAAAGTGGTGTTTTGCTCAGCTTATTAAGACCATTAGGTAGTTGGTGGCCCAGTTGTACATCTCCTTCCATTGGAAGCCAAGAAGTGTCCATAATGTGAGATGATCTGGCAAAGCAAAGGGTTGTGAGGCCTATGCTCTGTTTTGGGGATGAATTTTCTGAGTAATCTGCAAAGATATATATTGGGGGGTGGGGTGGGGCTTTGAGCTCTGGCCTTTCTATTTGTATACCATATCTATGTGCTACTATGTATTTGTATTCACTTGAATTTCTTTATTATAAAGAGATTGATGTTAGTCCAAAGAAAAAAAAGTGTTGTTGCTAGATGCATGGATAAAACGAATTATTGCAGTTCAGGGTTCTTGATAGAATCTAGTAAAGAACTAGAATTATACTAGATCAATAGAAAATCAGCAGGGTAAATATGTGGACAGATAAGATGAACGATAGAAGTATTTAAATATCTCAGAATCTAGTGGTCAGAATACACTAAAGTGCTGGTCTAGTAAGCAATTTAATCAAGCCTATCAATTGTTCCAGAAAAAGTTGGAAATCAGGTCAGATCTGATAGATGATTTCCAGGCTTCTTATATTTCAAGCTGACTTCAAGAACTGAGAAAATAAAGTAGAAATTGAAGATTATGTATCAGAAATCTGTTAATTATGATGTAAACAGAATTCAGAAGCCAGATTTGTGGACTGGAACCAAAGTCTTCTGAGATGAATGAGGTTGGTATTCAGTATAGAAGAGAAGAAAGAAGATATTAGAGAATCAAGATGAAAAGAAGAAGAAGAAAAGAAGAGACTTAAGTAGAAATAGCACCTCAATATGATGAAGAGAAGGAATAGACAGTGAAAAAAGTTGGCCAGTAGAGGAGCCTTCATCCACATTTGCACAACACAGCAGTGCCAAAACTCTTAGAAAACTCATATTCTATGAATCAATAATGCTATACGACCGGGGGGGGGGGTTACATTTATATAAACTTTTAAATTTTCTAAACTAACTCCTAATAGGACTGCTATTTACTGTCACACTGACTTAATTAAGCATACTCAAAACGGAACTCTTACACAGCTAGTAAGTATCCTATTCTATTTTAAACTCAGCAAATTAAGATTCTTACTGTTACTATTCCTGTATGCTGACTTAAACTCCCATGTATGAGGTTATAAATTGGGCCTGTTACAACAAATAATCTATAAACAGGTAGCCTAAGGCCCATAGGACCCATCCATGGTTTTCTGGGCCGAGTTGGGCAGGCATTCTTGGATGCATCACCTATCTATTACCCTGTTACAGTTTGAAACAAGTTCTGAAGTTACATATTGACATATTATGTCCTGGTAAGATGTTTCTGATTCTTCAGTTTCCATATTTGAACTTGTTCGATAGGGCAACACTCTTCTTGGACTGATGAATATGTTTCTATCTAATATTGATGATTCTGACATATTTTGGCGTATAACATGGAAGTACTTAGTTAAACCAGGGTTTTAAAAGGACTTTTAGGGAAATGGATATACGGTATTGAGTGCCTATTGGGATGTCTAGGATGTATTCTTTTCACTATAACATGAGGACAAAAAGGGACAGACTCGTAACATCAGATGTGAAGTTCAGTTTCAAATCTTTCATACTTGCTTTGTTTTGCTTTTATATCCTGAGGATTGCTGATGCTATCCCGGGACTCAAAACCCTGTTTTGGGATCAATATGGGCCCACAGGACTGATGAATAGTTCAACTTATGGTTAAGTGGCACAGCTGTAAATATATTGAAGTCCAAGGCCACCAAGAGAGGAGAAACAGAGTATGGGCTTGACAGGACACAAAATTGTAAGTAAAGGGCATTTATGGTAATCAATATTAGGGAAGTATATTAACTAGATAAGAGAGAACTAGGGGGGTATTGATGTCAATACGACGATATGGTTAATAATATTGAAGGAAGGTTGTCTCCTACCTTTGATCACAACAAGAAACAACTGGTACAAGAAACTGGTTCGAAGAAGAAATCTCCTCCACGATAGGTCGGATTGAGTTGGGGCTTTAGGGAGGTACTCACAACTGCTGATGCTCTAAGAATCAATTACCATAGGTTCTCAACAAGTTGGGGAAACTAAGGAGGAACTGTTCTGCAACAACCACTGGCGGTAGAAGGAGAAACAGCTTAGTGTTGTGATTTTGTTCTCACAGGTTCAATGGAGTTTCAGGAGGGGCTTCCTGAGTTGAATCGGCCTTAAGGCAAGTACCAATTCCCCAAATTTGGAGATAAAGGTTTAACATGAGGGAGATTGATTAACTCTCTAATGGGCTTTTACTATCCTTAGTTGCATAACGGAGACATGCACTAATAGAATGAATGAAAGAGAATAGAGGGAAGGAAGATATATCAGATATTGAATGATAAACAAACAGAAGACATAGAAAGAAATCAAACCGGAATAGATAGATAGATATAGAGAGGGAGAGGACATCTTGAAGCTGCATAGCCCCTGGAAATGCAAGGCTTTGGGATGGGAGATTGCTATCAATGAGGGCTTATTAATCTCTTGGTGGAGAGCTATTCAGTGACTGTTATTGCTTGGGTATCATCCCTGGAAGATGGGTTGTGAAAGTGCCAAGATTATAAAATAAATAAATTTCTTGGCTTCTTAAGTGAATGTTCCATGGAACTGTGGTCAGCAAATAATTTGGCAGGCGTTATGGCTACGTAAGTGGTAGTTTGATCGAGGTGGTTCCCTCTTATCTGTTGTAGGTGTTACGTATTTTCTGGTTTATGGTTTGGATGGGGGTTACTATCCCAATATGGTTGGTGTATATATTATTCTTACTTGAATTTGATCAATAAATCTTTGTTGCTGTTGCTTATCAAAGAAGTTCATTTTTGAGGTGTTCTGATTACATTGGCATTATTTGATCATCTGCCACCCTCTTACTCACTCTCTCGCCCCCTCTTGGTCCTTCCTTTCCAACTATGACCACTCTCCTTGTGGCCGAATATGGGTTATGTGGGATCCCACCAAATTCCATATCTCGGTCTCCTCCTCCTCCTCCCAGTTTCTCCATCTCAGCATCTCAGATCATCTCTACAATCATCTCTTCTTCTTCACCATGGTTTATGCCCTCAACCGCAACCCCGATAGGATCCCTCTCTGGGATAACATCCGGTCCATTTCTTCTTCTGTTGGTTCCTCTCCCTGGGGCATTGGAGGTGACTTCAATGTCGTCCGCTATAGCCTCGAAAAATTGGGTGGTTCCCCTATCGACCACCAAGCAGTTGTAGCTTTCAACTCCTGTCTCAAGGACTCTGGGCTCAACAACCTCAGATGGTCGGGTGCTGATCTCTCTTGGCACAACAAGCGCTCTGGCTCCGACAGAGTGGCCTGCTAGCTTGACAGGGTCCTCGTTAATGATCCTTGGCTTTACTCCCTCCCTTCCTCTTATGCCTTCTTTGACCTTCATGGTCTTTCTGACCACTCCCCCATATCTCTCTTTGTCCTTCCTTTCCTTTCTTTTGGCCCTAGACCCTTCAAGTTCTTTGACATGTGGTCCTCCGTCCTCCTACCCTGGCTTTCTTCCTCTTGTCCAAGCAGCTTGGAACATACTAGTCCATTCCTTCTCCTCCCCTCTCCCTGCCTTCTCCAAAAAGCTCAAAAATTTCAAGGTGACCCTCAAAGCCCAGAACTCCTCTACTTTTGGCAACATTTCTTCTCGTGTCTCCTCTTGTCGGGACACCCTCTCCTCCATCCAGCTCCGCCTTCAGTCTGACCCCCTCAATGCTTCCCTTGCTGAGGAGGAGTCCCTAGCTGCTTCTGACCTTGCCTCCTCTCTCTCCCAAGATGAAAGCTTTGTTCAACAGAAATCCAGAATCAAATGGCTTGAGCTTGGCGACTCAAACACCGCCTTCTTCCACCGTTCCCTCAAAGCCCGATCCAACTTCAACTCTATCCTCTCTCTCACCTCCTTCGATGGCTCGATCCTCTCCTCTGTTGATGCCATCAAAGCTGAAGCCGTGAACTACTTCACTGGTATCTTTTGCCCCCTCCTCCACCCATTCCCCCATTCCTGCTGACTTCATCAACAAATTCCTCCCCCTACCTCCTCAGCTCCCTCAACTCCATCCCCTCTGACTCTGAAATCACCTCCGTTGTTCGCTCCCACAAGGCTAGCAAAGCTCTAGGCCCTGATGGGTTCAGTATGGGATATTTCTCCACTTGCTGGGACATCATCAGTGTTGAACTTATCAATGCCATTAAGAGCTTCTTTTTCAACCCTCAACAGATCCAAAACATCAACCATACCTTCCTCTGTCTCATCCCCAAGTCCTCTGGAGCTTCGTGCATGTCCGACTACAGACCCATCTCCCTTTGCAATCTTCTTTATAAGTTCATTGCTAAAATCCTTGCCAACCGGCTAAGTCTTGTCATTGATTCCCTTGTTAGCCCCAACCAATCTACCTTCATTGCTGGGAGAAGTATCTCGGATAATATCATCCTTTGCCAAGAAATTGTTCGAGGCTTTGACCGCAAGTCCCACTCTCCTGCTGCTCTTCTCAAAATAGACATCCACAAGGCTTTCGACTCCATCCGCTGGGATTTCATCTCCCAAGTTCTCCTCAAGATGTCCTTCCCCCCCATTTTTGTCAACTGGATCTACTCCTGCATCTCCACCCCTCGCTTCTCTGTTCTCCTGAATGGCAGTCCTGCTAGTTTTTTCCCTTCCTCTGTTGGTATCCGTCAAGGCTGCCTCCTCTCTCCTTTTCTCTTTTGCCTGTCCCATGAGGTTCTCTCTCGTAGCATCCAGTCCAAAACCGACCTCCACCTCATCTCTCCCATCCCTAAATGCAAGCCTACGAACCTGACCCACCTTGCCTGCGCCGATGATCTCATGATCTTCTCCAAGGCTGACCCTCCCTCCATTGAGTCCATCATGTCCTCCCTCCACCTTTTTCAGGGCCTTTCCGGGCTCCGCATTAACCTGTTAAAGTCTCAAATCTTCCTTGTCGGAGTTTCAGACTCCACCAAAGCCTCCCTTTTCTCCCTCACCGGCTTTACCATTGGTGCCCTCCTAGTCCGCTACCTAGGCCTCCCCCTCATCCCTGCCAGACTTTCAGCCCACCATTGCTCCCCCATCCTGGATCTCCTTCGCAAGAGGTTGCAGCTTTGGAAAGCCAAGCTCTTATCCTATGCAGGTCTCCTCGAGCTCATCATATTGGTGCTCCAGTCTTGCTACATTTGTTGGAGTGTTGTTTTTGGCCTCCCTAAGGCTACCATCAAGGCGGCTGAATCTATTATGTGTGCTTTCCTTTGGAAAGGTGTGGACTTTGCTAGATTCCTTCATCCTATGAGCTGGGCTTCTCTCTGTGTCCCCAAATCTGAAGGGGGCCTCGGGCTAAGGAGAATAAAAGATGTCAACATCGCTGGGTCCATCAAGCTAATTTGGAAGATCCTCACCAACAGAACCACCATCTGGACTTCTTGGGTGTATGCAGGGCCCCTTCGTAGAGATTCTATTTGGTCTGTTAGTCCAGGAGCTGACTCCTCCTGGATTTGGCGCAGAATTCTTCAGGTGAGGCACTTAGCCAGGGATGCCATTTCGTGCAGGATTGATGATGGATCGGCCACCTTGCTTTGGCTGGACAAGTGGCACCCTTCTGGTGTCCTCTCTTCTATTGTGAGTCCCCGGGATATCTACTCCCCTGGTTTGGACAGATTTGCCCCTGTTGCTGCCATCATCTTCAGTGGCTCTTGGTGCCCTCCCCCCTCCCCTCCCCCCCACGCCGAGCTTTGGAGCTCCCTTCCCCCCATCCCCCCTGGGCATCGAGGTAGAGGTGACACCATCTTGTGGCTCCCCTCCCATTCGGGCAGATTCAGCTCTCACTCCGCTTGGGATTTGGTTAGACATAGAGGGACCCTTTGTCTTTGGCATAGAGTTGTTTGGTTTCGTGGTCACATACTTCGCCATAGCCTCACCGCTTGGCGCGCCCTTACTTGCTGCCTTCCCACACAAGCCTTCCTTGCTTATTGGCATATTCAGGTCCCTTCCAGCTGCTATCTATGTTGGAACGGGGCTGAAGACGTCGATCACCTATTCTTCACTTGCCCCTTTGCCTCCTCCATCTGGACCCGTGTTCTTCGCCATTGCTGGCCCGGTAGGCGCTCTCCTCTTCCTCTCAGCCGAGAATGGATTTGGATCGACATGACATTCAGAGGGAAGTCGATTTGCGACTCGGTTGGCAAGATTGCTTTTTGTGCCACTATTTACCACATTTGGATGGAACGCAACCTTAGAAGATGGACATCCAACTCCCGCTCTTTCGACACCATTTGGAAGGCCATCTTTTTTGATGTTTCATCTAAAGTTAGATCCCTCCCCCTTAAGGATGTGAAGGATTCCGCAAGGAACAGGCTTATTGTTGTCTATTGGGGGCTCCCTACATCTATTTTGCGCCCTAAGGCCCCTAACTAGTCCCTAGTTTTGGCTTGTTCGCCCTTGGGCTTGTCTATTCCTTCTTTTTTCTTCGTAATTAAATTTTTATTCATCCAAAAAAAACAAAAATGAATGAATAAATTAAATTTTTTTTTTGTATCGGATGTTTAGTTGTAATTAAAATTGATATAAAGTGGTGTAAGGAGCAGTGGAAGGCCACAACATAGTGGAAAAAGGAGTTAGAAAATTTTCAGTTGTATTTCTGCAGAAAATGGAAAAGTCATTGTAGGCAAAGCTATTGCCCAACAAGAATGAAGAATTTTCAGCCCTTAAAATTTGCATCACAGCCAAACACATAGACATTGATTTTCAATGTTAAATCTGTTGATTGCATTCCATTTTTGGGTATTTCCACTAACATGTTTCATTTACTATCTTATTTTACTTTACCAATTAAATTTTATCTTCGCTTAAATCTATACAAATGGGCAGGACATAGATGAGATAATTCAAAAATCATTTTTTGTTCTCAAAAAGTTGATTGAAAAATCTTGGGGAAAACATTTTGACTGTATGATGTGGTTCAGTATTTTGCTTTCTCTTTGATAATCTTATTCATTTATTTGGTTTGGGGGAAGTTACTATTTCGAGTCACCAAATGGGAGTTTTCTGACTTCACTTCATGGACTTCTTCGTGCTATATGTTTTTGGCAGAGTATTTGATAATTTTATTGGTATCTGAAAGATGCATTTCCTTGTGGCTCATCAGGTTGCAATCTGAAATTTCTCTATCAATTATGAGAGAGCTGGCTCCGCACTATCTCCAAGATAGTGGGAAGGTAATTTTGCAGACAGTTGTTTATATTTTTACCCTGTTGTTCTGTTAGCAAGTATGGTTTATTTCTTAGAGGGTTAACCCTGCAAAACGTTACTGGTATATATACTCTTGGGTCCTGGCTACTAATCAAGGTTCTAAATTTCGACAGGGTAGGTCATATCCCACTCTGTTGAAACCGAAATATGTTTTTTTGAAGAGACCCAAATTCTGTTGAAATGATTTTAAAATTTGGCAAACAAAGAGAAATATGAGAAATCCCTAGAATTTTGCAATGAAACTTTATGTGATGTTTATATAAGTATAAATGCACATCTAGAAATGATCAAAAACAAAAGAAAACCACCCAATCTATGGAAAAAAGTAGAAAGAAAATCACCTAAAATGGTTTTATGGTTTTGAATCCTAAGTTGCTAGTGTATCTGTTGGTTCTGTATCCATTGACCAAAATAAGTTATTCTACACATATATATCGAGTAGTGTAACACACATTATAGTATTATACTTAAAATAATAGAACCATATTATTCTACACATATATATCGAGTAGTGTAACACACATTATACTTAAAATAATAGAACCATGTTATGACATAATGTACTAAATCTTAGCATATAATTATCCGTGTAGTGGGGGTAAGTCTGCGTACATCCTTTTCATTCTCGCCCACCTTGTAAATGATTAAACCAATATTGAGTAAGTGGATACTCTAAGGTTTCTATTATTGCCTAATTTCCTCTGAGACTGAGGATGGTGCCTCCACTAGGCTCCGGCTTGACATTGGCATCCTTTGGGCATCCTCCTTCCTTTAGTTGGCTCTAGAGTGATTTACAGTGTGGGGTTTTACAGGCTCTCCTTCGTGGCAGACATCGTCCATCAGGATAGTTGGGGCCTCCTCCCTTTCCTCAGTTGGCTTAAATTTGGAGTATCCTTCCTTCCATCTCTAGTAGGTTTTCAGGTTCGGGTGGTATTACTTTATGGGCTCCCTAGTCTATGGGTCTCTTTAGTTCCAAGTCGGCTTGGAACCTCGTCGGATCTCAAGGGCCCATCTCCCCTGGTGCTAGATAATAAGGGTCATATTCCTCATCATGGCTTCTGTGCCTGGAGAGCACTTTCTAACTGCCTCCCTCCTTTCTCATTTAACGGCAGATCTCAGTCTCCCCTACTTGCTGCTTTTGTTGGAGCGCCACTGAATGTGTTGATCACCTTCTCTTTTCGTGTCCCTTTTCTTCTTCTATTCTGTATGGGATGTTGGATAAATGTTGACCTAGAAAGAGACAAATTCTCCCTTTCTAGAGAGAGTGGATTTGGGTGGACATGACCTTTTCGGGAAAGTCTATCTGTGATATGGTTGGGAAACTTGGCTTTGGAGCGGTCATTTCCCATATATGGATGGAATGCAATCTCAGGAGATGGACCTCCAACTGTAGATCTTTCCGTCAGATTTGGGACTCTTATCTTCTTTGTAGTCAAAAGCAAACTTTATGGGGTTTCCCGTCGTGTTAGCTCGCCAAGGAGCAAGCATATTGTAGTCTCTTGGGACTTTCCCTCATCCTTGCTTCTCCCCCCATCCCCCCCCTTGAGGGGTGTGGTTGTGGCCTTGTATTGTGTTTTGTTTCTTTTCTCTCGCCCCTATTGGGGGTCTCCTCGTATTTTCTCTTATTTTGTAATGAATATTTATTCACCCCAATAAAAAAAGGTGCTATTGGTTATTAATTTTAAATGGTTATAATTTTAACTGCTTTATGGTTTCTTCACACTAGAAAGTAGTATGTGCCCTTCCCAGAACATGGGGAGAGCTGCAAAAAAATGCGGTTGATCTTTTGCCCCTCATGTCTTAACTATGAGCTTGAGGTTTGATAGTTATGCTGCAGTAATCCGAGCTATGGTTGTCAAGGCGTCGCTTAGGCGTCCAGGAGCCTTGGTCGCTTAGGCGGGTACCTGGGTTGCCTTGCGTGTAGGCCCTCCCCAGCAACTTGGATTGCAGAGGCGTCATGACAACTATGCTTCGAGTAGATGAGCTACTCTCTTGGGATTTAGGGTTTGTTGAGTTGGTGTTTACTTTTCAGTTCAAATGTTATGTATGTTTCTAATATTTTCCTTTGTTGATTGTTACAGTACTTCAATCCATCAAAATAATTAAACTTGTGACGTAACTGTGGCCTTTGTTGGATTTCATGCTCCTGCATTGGTTTTTTTGTCATCCTATGGTTTAAAAATGACATGCTTTTGCTTGCAAACGTCTCTGGTATAATTAATTTGGGATTTCTCTTTGGCTTACAGACTTGGGATGTGATGATATCTAACATGGCTTTGCACTATTTTCTTTTCTTTATTTATTTTTAAATAGGAGAGGCTGGATTACTTGGAAGATGGAAAAGCTGTCTTTGGATTGCGTTTAAGGCTATGCTCTGCTTTATACCCAATTAATGAACGTATTCGAGATTTTTTTCTTGAATATGATAGGCACACACTTCGGACAAGTCCACCTTGGGGTACTGAGCTTCTGGAGGTATTTTTGTTTCTTCACTTTTATGCTTTTCTTTCGTTTGCTGGGGTTGGTTCTGGGATGTGAATTTTTTGTTTGTTCTTTTGTTACTATTTAGTGTTACTATCAGTAATTTTAGAATTTGGCCATTGTCCCAATTGTTTTGGCCTATGATTCACAGGCCAATGGTTCATTCTGGTCCAAATATTTTGAGCTCTATGGTTATTAGTAATATTGCTTTATTGACAATTAGTGATGCATGCAATATTGCTGTAGAAAACCTAGGACCTGTAACCAGTAACCTTAGAGAGGAGAAAGAAGAGGAGAAGAGTAGCTGCAAGGGGAAGAGCCGTATTTGTTAGTTTGCTTCCTCCCTCAAGTATCTTATTTATAATAAAACCATTACAATCATAAAAGGAAAAGGAAACTAAATCTAATCTAAAATATGTAACTAACTTAGACTAGGAAAACCATAATGGACTCAACCACAATAGGGACACTCCCCCTATCGTGGTACACTTCTCAACACTCCCCCTCAAGCTGGAGTATACAGATATCAAAAGAAAGGCTCCAACTTGGACTAAAAAGAATAGAAAATCAAACTGAACACCAGTCTTGAATAGTAGTTGTAGACTTCAGTGAGTACAGAGGAAACTCCAATCAGCCATCATAAAACTAGTAGAAATATCAGTCCAAGCACTGGACTATAGATAACATCAACTACAATCCAAAAACAGCCGATAGGTAACGATGACAGATGTTCTCCAATAATTGCGGAACTTGATTTCTAATAAGAGAAGACTCGATCTTCAATATAAGGAAAGAACTCGATCTTCAAAGTAAGAATCAATTCAATCGCACAAATTGGAATTTTTCTGTCGATCTTCAAAAAACACCATATCATGCTTAAAGATGGAGGGCAGCAACTTCGGAGTTTCCCTTCAAAAGTAAAAATCTTCACTGAAATAAATCTTGAGAAATCTTCACCGAAATATTCTTGAGAAAGACTCTCCAATTGATGACTTGTGCAGAGCAGATACGCAAATAGTAATATCCAATTCCAACTCCCCCTGACGTATAGCATTACACGTGAACAAATAACGGCCAATAATCATCATCGCAAAGCACGGGCATCACAATAAATCCCATAAACAAGAGAACTACAAATAACAACCGTAGATAAAAGAATTCCAATGTCAGTTTCTAATCTCCTCTCATTAGAGCCAACAACCACCATGCAAGGCCCAACCTTCGAAGAAGTACAAATCCCACGTGTTCGGGGCCCACCTGGGCAACTATACTTCAACAATTTTGAATAAATGTCGGAATTAAAAGGGCAATGGCAGTTTGGTAAATGACCAGGATCTCAATAATTTCCAATCTCCCCTCAAAACAAACTCCAACCTCAATGTCATGTAAGTAACAATTTGCGAAAAAGCAAATTGATATGATCTGGGGCCCACCAAAGCAATAATATGGCACATATGCATACCCAATGGCAATTCTGTAATTACATCATGCAATCTCCAATTGATGCGGAACCCGGGTCAAAATACCCAATTTCGTTCGGGATGAACCCGTCCAAGTATACATAGGCAATAGCAAGAGGTAATGGCAGGACTGTGGTAATTTAAGTGAAATCCATATACATGCATAAGCAAGGCCAAATTTAATGGAGGAGTGGCAATCTGGTAATAAACCAGAATTTTTAACGGGCAATTTGGGAGTTAAATAAGAAAATGACCAAGAGAGGAATTAGGATTATGTAATAAGGGCAAACAGGGAATAGACATTAGTAAAAGGGTTGAAGTAAATAAGGGTTGAAAGTGAGGGTAAATCTGGAAATAAGATGAAATGAAGGAAGAATAGATAAAAGAGGGGCATTATGGGAATCCAATGTAAAAGAAGAAAGTAATGTCATTCAAAATAGAGAGTTAAGAAAAATAATAATAATTAAAACAGAATGTTAAGAGAGACCCACACGTCTTTATCCCTCAAAAGGTGCAACCGGCGAAAAATGTGACCGTCTTCCTCTTGAGAGTCACGCACCCAGTAGAATTCCTTACAAGAACTTTCTTCCTTCACGAAACCAGCGGAAAACCCAAGAGAGAAGATGATAGGAGAGTGCTTGACGGAACTTGCAGTAGAGATCCAAGTAACTGTGAACTTCAGTAAAGAAGGCCTTCCAATCTCCTCCGATAACAACAGGATAGCAATCAGGTTTCCAATAGACACCAGGTGTCCAATCGAAGAACCAAGAACAAGCGAATAGGGTTTTATAACCCAGAAACAGATCGAACAGAAGTTACCGTAGACAGAACAGATCTTTAAAACCCAAGAGACAGTTGTGTCAAGTCAAATAAATCTTCAGCACATGTCAGAGCCCAATGTAATCATTGAAGTAGAGCAGTCCGCAGGAGAAAATACAATGGCGCATTAAAGACATGGCCGAAGTAGATAAACCACAGTCAAGATATGAAAAAGATGAATCGATTCAGTTATGATTCATCAATCTTCATAACTAGTAAGTACAAATACTTAAACCTTCATCGAAACCGTACGAAACCCAAGTTCCTCTTCTTCTATGAACTAGGGTTTCTCCTTAAATTAGAGAACCTTGAAACGACTCTCAAAACTGCAATATTCTAACACTCCCCCTCAAGTTGGTGCATATAAGGCACTAATGCCCAACTTGAACAAAATGGGAAGAAACTAAGTTGCAGCAGAGTCCAGCTTGATAGATGAATGAAGCTCCCAAATAAACCTTCAAGAACTTGAAATAATTGATCTCCAAAACCTGGGCAGACTTGATCTGCAAACTTTCACCAATCTTCAATAGCTGTCCAGTGATGAATCTTAGATTGTCACAGTGACATAAAATGTTGTAGTGTAGAACTAGGGCAGCAAGCAGCGAAATAAACTGAATCAGGTAGCGGAAATAATCAACCCAACTGTAAATCCTCATATAGGTAGGCAACAAATCCTCAAATAGGTAGGCAACAACCAAATATCTTCAATACTTTAATACTTCAATCTCCCTCTTATGGCAAATTCAACCCAATGACAAAGGATACCCAATGGCAATGGTGGAAACACTGATCTTCTATGTTTTGCACCAAGTGTTCCTATAAGTTCTGCTTCTGCAATGTCTGCAGGTGTATTGTACATAATCTCCTCCTCACGTGTAGTAGTACACGTGGACTGGACATAACAAAGATTATGTAAGAGATAGTGCAAAAGTATAATCTTCTAGAATTTCCAAAGGTGCTATGGGAATGGAAAAAGTAGAAATGGCAAAGTAGAGTAAATCTTAAACTTCCAAGGTGGTGGTTGGTAAGTGCCAAAGGTAATGGTATGGGAGATGGGTATTGGAAGAAGTAGTGGGATAAAGAATAATGGAGAAAAAACAATGCAACATATGAATTGTCAACCATCTTCAAACGATCAAACAAACTCCTTAGATGGAAACTCCTGCAGGGGAGAAACGCCTAACTCCAATATTCAAATCTGATAAGTAAACAGATCTGATTTGAAGTAAGGAAAGATTCCAATCTTCAAGCCTTGATCAATCTTCAAACACGGAAGAACCAGTGTGCAAAGCTCCAATTTGTAAACTCCCACATGCTAAATAGAACTGACGAAGATATCTGGGCAGAATTGATGTAATAAACTCAAAAAAACTTGGAGAAGATCTGAATTAGTGAACAATGCTAGGATCAAGCTCTCAAAGTAAGCTAGATTTGAATCAGTAGGGAAAACTTCACACAACTGAATAGGTTCGTAGGTGCAATCAATAACTATGGAACACACTGTTGTAATCCCAAATAAACTGATCTCCAAGGTAGTAGATTCGAGTCCTCAACAATGAAAGAAATTCGATCTTCAATAGTGGGATACTCAGTCTCAAGAACAGGGCAGCAGTAGTCCTCATAAAGGCAACAGTAACATGTCAACCAGTTATGTTTACAGAAGCCAATTAATAGAACCAGCAAGGTATGTAGTAAAGCTTAATAGAACCAGCAAGTATAAGATAATAACTCAGCAGATCCAATAGTAAGTGATGCAGCCAACCACATAGGAACTAGAAAAAAAAAAAAAAGGTTGATAGTTGGTGAAATCGAGCCATAAGAGTGAAACCTGATTTTTTTTCAAAATAACTCCATGAATGATGCTGAAACGTGGGTTAAATAGTCCTTGGATATGTATAAGACTCTCCTCAAAAAATTAGCTTGATAGGACAGCCCAAACCCTAAATTCGATTTTACTCAGGGTTTTGGAAAACCCTGAAATTGAGATCGATATAGGGAAAGGGGGCTGTAATTGCTGATGTAGACTTGCAATAGATGCTGATTAGTACTGCTTGAATGGGACCTGCAATGCGAACAAGCAATCTCCAGTTGGATTGAGACTTGATCTTCAAGAGGGAGAGACACCAAGAAGTTGCAGAAAATTAGGGCAGCAGCTATCACAGTAAATAAAACTTCTTCAAGCCATGAATTGGTGAAGGAGTATGTCACTTTTAATGTTAGAACCACCTCCAAAGCACTTTAGCAGCAGCAAACATCCCTCTCCCAAAAATGGATTTGTTTCAGGGTTTTGGAAAACCCTGAAAAGTAGAGAGTGATTAGGGTAGGGGTCTTCAAAAAGCTTGGAAAGGTGCAATAATGAGGTCAAGTGGTCCTTGTAATGGAGGAAAGCAACCCACAAAAGTTCAGCTTGAACAGAGAACTGTAACCCCAGAATCGATTGGAGTCAGGGTTTTGAAAGTTGAGATCGATTAGGGTATTAAGGTTGGAAAGGTGAATGAAAGCTGGAGAAAAAGAAAAAAAAGGGAAAGAGAACACTGGAATAGGGTAGATAGGTGCTGGAAAAGAAAGCAAAGGGAGCTCCAATGGTGGATGATCAGCCTTCAATAGTGATAGGAAGCTGATCTTCAAGGAATTCTGGAAAAAACTCCAAATCGCAGGTATGCTTCCAGCAGAATTTCAATGGAAAAAAATAGATAGGATGGAGGAGGGCAGCAACTAAATCATTGGTTTAGGTTTTTACCTCATTAGTGCTGCCCCCTTACATGGATGAGAAGAAGAAAAACCAGTAGAAGGTGAAACCGAGAAAGAGAGAAAGGAGGGAGAAGTCGATTGACGAGAAGAAGGGTTTTTTCTTTCTTTCTAACCTAGATCAGATTTGGCTCTGATACCATGTAGAAAACCTAGGACCTGTAACCAGTAACCTTAGAGAGGAGAAAAGAGAGAAGAAAGAAGAGGAGAAGAGTAGCTGCAAGGGGAGGAGCCGTGTTTGTTAGTTTGCTTCCTCTCTCAAGTATCTTATTTATGATAAAACCATTACAATCATAAAAAGAAAAGGAAACTAAATCTAATCTAAAATAAGTAACTAACTTAGATTAGGAAACTGACTCCTAACTCCTAACAATTAAAGACATAAAACAATAAAGGAAAACCATAATGGACTCAACCACAATAGGGACACTCCCCCTATCGTGGTACACTTCTCAACAATTGCTTTTATTGACAACTAGTGATGCATGCAGCTCAGTGGTGAAGGAACTGTTAGGTGAGTGATTTAGTAATTGTGTTTTGCAACATATTTTAGTTTTTTTTTATTTTTTATGATTAAGTAAGTTATACAATATACGAATGGATTGGTTGAAGGTCTGACTGTTTGATTCTGACAAATAATTGTGGTTTGGATGATTTGTTTACTAGTCAGTGATTTCGATGAACAATGTGGTTAACAAAGTTGTTCCACCTGTAAACTTAACTGCACCTTAAAACACTGGTTTTATTTTATTCTCGGTAAAACAGTGATCAGAATCCTGCAATCATGGTTCGAGATTCGCTTTCGAGCTTTGTTTCGGTCAGGCCCAAAACCGAAATGTTTCAGTCGAAACCGGAATTTCCCGAAACTTGGTATATTTTTTATGGGAATTTCAATGTTTGGTTTTGCAGGTCAAAGGGCTAAATTTAGTCATGAAACTTGTAGGACACCCTATTTTGGGGCCTTTAAACATATTGAAATCCTTAAATTGTTAAAAAAAAGCATACCCAAAATGGTAGTTTGGTTTTGGACCCTAGGAAACCCTACATTGTATGATTATATGAACATAAAATTTAGTTCTAGAATACATATAATTGTAATGATCCAAAATCCGGTTAGGGTATTAAGTCCCGCTCTCATGAGCGCTGATCTATAAGGTCACATTCTTTCCTATAAATTGAACAAATATCATCCCATAATTCCATGTGAGCACAACGGAAACATTATATATACAAAGCATTCACAAGTTAATTTATACATTGGTGGCTATAAATATTTAGTCTGGTTCTTCTCAAAAAGATTAATTATATAACTGTTCAAGTTACATACAAACATATACATCTGTTCCATCATCACATACTATCTACAAGTCCAAAATAAGTGTTGGCTTCAAAATAGCTTCCAAAAATTCCAATCCCAAATCAGGGCTCTCCACCCTCAAATCCTGAAGTTGTAAATTCTTCCTATCCTGTCTCTTCCCCTGAAAATCATCAACTCATATAAGGTGAGCTTATGCCCAATGAGGTACACGATCATATATGCACAAGCATTCAAAACAATAAATAGAGCAGAGACATAAATGACAAAACATAGAGTTCCATTATTTATTTAGTTAGGTCTGGTCTTGGTCATTTAGTGAATACCGTAGTGCACAATCTGTTGAGGGTGGTAGTCGACCTTGTGTCAGTATTCTACTCGAGTCCCAGGCACTTCAACCCTGGGGAGGATGATACGGTTAAGATTATAGATGCACTCTGCTCCCATGTGTCCAAGCACTGGAGCCTTGGGGGGAGGATCCCTCATCTATTTAAACATCATACTAGACTTGTCTACTTTTAGACAAAACGGAAATAATGGGATTGCTTGAATGATCGAATTGATCAACCAAGCCATATATTTATAATGTGAGAAATTACCAAGGTTCGAGAACTCGCGAGCCGAGTTTCTTGGATTTTCGAAATCTCGAGACGAGATTGCCTGCAAGTCTCAAAAGTGCAATATCTCGGCGAGATCTCGGATCTCGGTTTCGACCCATTATTTTAACCCACCTACCACTTAAATACCTTACCTAAATGGACAAAACTCGACATATCTCGGCGAGATCTCGGATCTCGGGTTGACCCAAAGTTGAGGCTCCGAGTTGAAAAAAAAAAAATGCACCAACTCGGCGAGATCTCGACTTGTCTCGGTTTTTCCAAGAGTTGAGTTGGCACCGAGACCCGAGTTTTAGTACCTTGGAAATTACATCCTAATGACAATAACGCTCCTAGCATAGCCGACATAGCTAGGCAGTACATAAACAAGCATAAAATTGTAAAAAGACCAAAATACCCCCACGGTATTCTGGTGTACATTATTCAACACTCCCCTCAAGTTGGAGCAAAAATATCAGTCATGCCCAACTTGACTAAATTAGGATGAAACATCTTTCCGGACAGTCCCTTGGTGAATATATCAGCAAGCTGATCAGTAGACTTCACAAAAGGGATACAAATCAAACCTTCTTCCAATTTTTCCTTGATGAAATGCCTATCCACTTCAACATGCTTGGTATGACCATGCTATACCGGGTTATGTGCAATGCTAATTGCAGCCTTGTTGTCACAGTACAACATTATAGGAAGACGAATGTTTGATAAGAAAAATAACCGTAAGCGCACAGTATTGGCTGCAGCTACAGGTCGAACTCAGGGAGGTCGGGTTGCTTAAATCTTTACTCTCAATATAGGCGGCGTGTACTCAACAAACAGTTTTATTTCTCTAAACTTAAACTTAGAAAAATTCGGAGATCAACTATCAAATTAAGAAACTAAGCTAAACTAGGGTAAACAAAATTAACAAAAAAAGTAAGAGAATGAGATGGGTAGATTGAAATTGAGATGGGCTCTTGGGGATGGAATCCACCACAAGGTTAGGGTAAGTCAATGATCAACACATCAAAGCATTGCATATATCATAGTCTAGGTTTATAGGAGATGCGGCGAAAAGGACTAACATATCCTATGAGTAGTATGTATTCAATACACAATTAAATCTTAAAATCATGAACATGGGTGGTGTCACAATGGCTACGGCGGCAATATTGCATATCCAATAGGATGACATGCACAATGCGGCGGTTAACAATTGTAAGCCCAAACAATGAACATGTCCATTAATACACAAGCATGCAAATCATCAACTCATCCTTCTCTCATGGCTTCATCCTACCCCAAGAGTTTAGGGTTTGGTTGGCCATGGGAAAATCGATGGAAGGAGAGGGGGTTGATGAAGAGAACATTAAAACTAAATTATAAAAAATAAAATCAAAAGATTAAAGAACTTAGAACTATTGAAGAAAAATTAACTACCTTGAACTTGAATCAACAACTTAAAGTACATCAATGGAAGAAGGGGATGGGGAGTGAAAAAGGCAATTACAATGAAATCCTAAGAATGTAAAAGACAAATTACATTGAAATTCTAAGCTTAAACAAAGAAACTAGAAAAGAGAAAAATAAGAAAAAGAAATCTAAATATACTAAGAAGAATGAATCTCATTTTTAAGAGGGAGAAGAGAGAATGAGAGAATGAGAGAATGAGAGAATGAGAGAATGAGAGAATAATGAATAATATAGAATGAATGAAGAATGAGAGGGCTGACCCTTTTTATAGAAGAGGGAGAAGCCAAAATTGTTGGAGGGAGGAGGTGCGGTGGCATGAGGAAAACAAGGAAAAGAAATTTGGAGAGAAAGAAAGAAGGAAGAGAAAATCTAAAAAAAGGAAATATCTCCCCCCCCCCCCTCTCCATGTTTTCTTTGCTTTCCTTTATTGTTATTTTTTTATTTTTTAAAGCAAGAGAGATGGGAGAGAGAGAGACAATGTGGGAGGGAGGAGAGATTTTAGGAAAGGGATTTGGGAAAAAGGGAGAGCAAATATGAAAGAGAGAGAGAGAGAGAGAGATATTTCAAAATATCTTCCCATGATTCGGTTGCTAGCTTTGACTTGGGCTTCACTCCAAAAGTCTGGAATTTTAGATGTCACCAACAATTAGACCTTGGTCAAAAATACCCTATGAAAAATCGATGGAAATGTGGGCTGCACTTTGGTCTTCAAAATTTGGTTCAAGATGGGACTGGTTCTGGCCCACAAAGGTCTAGCTCTCTTGATCTTGGCCCTGGATTGGTGTCTTTCATCTTTTTAAGCTCGAATTCTCCAATTTCAGCCAAAATAAATTTAATACCTGAAAACACAGAAAAATAACCCGAGTAACATTGTTCTAATAATTAAAATACAATAAATAAAGGCAATAAATTCACATATAAATATGCTCATCAAATACCCCCATACTTAAACTTTGCTAGTCCTCGAGCAAACAAAAAGAAAACTAACTTTATCAAAACAAAGAGAAATGAAAGGAAAATCCTAACTCACTTTCGTAGGAATCATGGTTGCACTTAGCATGTGCAACAAGCCTTAAAACCCTAGGTTACCCTAGTGGACGAGTTGTGTCTCATGAGTGTTTGCAGTGAATGTACACACAAAATTCAAACCATGAAATAGTTGTAATCTTGACAAGGGCAAAGGAAATGTTCATCTCCACTCAAAATTGGAAAAAGAAAAGTGATACTAAAATCTCATGAGATTTAAGGACCCCCATACTTGAACTTTATTATCCGCTCCAATCCATGGAAATGACACACATCTAAATTAAGGGATCTCCTCATATTTTTCACACTATCAACCCTAGAGATCAAATCAAAGTATGCCCTCAAGGATACAAAAGAATCAGCTCGGAGCTTAAACAGAGAACTGAGACAAAGGCACAAATTCAAATGTTCTTCTTTCTTTCTTTCTTTAGAGTTGAACTCAGTTATCCCTCCACTGCAATTGGCTTGAATGACATGCAGGGCTTGCACCAGACACCCAAGTTACTAAGCAATATCAGAATTTTCTTGTTGCATATATCTATGACTTAGACATTGATGTAGTCTGAGTTCAAACTTCAATCACTTTTTTTATTTCTAATCCATGGCTGAAAGGTGTTTCAAGCCTAGGAACCTTGCTTCATGAGGCGGAGCACTCAGTCTTATACAACCAATAAACTAGAATTTATTATTATTATTTTTTTCTTTTGCCAAAAACTTGTTTGATAAGAAAAATAACCGTAAGCGCACAGTATTGGCTGTAGCTACAGGTCGAACTCAGGGAGGTCGGGTTGCTTAAATCTTTACTCTCAATATAGGCAACGTGTACTCAACAAACAGTTTTATTTCTCTAAACTTAAACTTAGAAAAATTTGGAGATCAACTATCAAATTAAGAAACTAAGATAAACTAGGGTAAACAAAATTAACACAAAAAGTAAGAGAATGAGATGGGTAGATTGAAATTGAGATGGGCTATTGGGGATGGAATCCACCACAAGGTTAGGGTAAGTCAATGATCAACACATCAAAGCATTGCATATATTATAGTCTAGGTTTATAGGAGATGCGGCGAAAAGGGCTAACATATCCTATGAGTAGGATGTATTCAATACACAATTAAATCTTAAAATCATGAACTTGGGTGGTGTCACAATGGCTACGGCGGCAATATTGCATATCCAATAGGATGACATGCACAATGCGTCGGTTAACAATTGTAAGCCCAAACAATGAACATGTCCATTAATACACAAGCATGCAAATCATCAACTCATCCTTCTCTCATGGCTTCATCCTACCCCAAGAGTTGAGGGTTTAGTTGGCCATGGGAAAATCGATGGAAGGAGAGGGGGTTGATGAAGAGAACATTAAAACTAAATTATAAAAAATAAAATCAAAAGATTAAAGAACTTAGAACTATTGAAGAAAAATTAACTACCTTGAACTTGAATCAACAACTTAAAGTACATCAGTGGAAGAAGGGGATGGGGAATGAAAAAGACAAAATTACAATGAAATCCTAAGAATGTAAAAGACAAATTACATTGAAATTCTAAGCTTAAACAAAGAAACTAGAAAAGAGAAAAATAAGAGAAAGAAAGCTAAAAAGACTAAGAAGAATGAATCCCTATTTTAAGAGGGAGAAGAGAGAATGAGAGAATGAGAGAATAATGAATAATATAGAATGAATGAAGAATGAGATGGCTGACCCTTTTTATAGAAGAGGAAGAAGCCAAAATAGTTGGAGGGAGGAGGTGAGGTGGCATGAGGAAAAAAAAGGAAAAGAAATTTGGAGAGAAAGAAAGAAAAAAGAGTGCCCCTTCGTCTTCATTGTCAATGATGGGTTCTGAGGCCCGCTTGCTTCTTGCTTAGCGAGGAGGAAGAGCAGAGGAACCAGAAGGAATACACATTTTCTTCAGGGTAGAGGAATCAATAGCACTAGGTTTGGTGCCAGAAACTTCATCAGAGAAATCTACCTCAATGTGCTTGAAGATAATGGTGAGGAGATGACAGTAGGGAAGGTCTCCCTTGTGGCCTTGAAATTGAAATTGATGACTTGAAATTGAATTTTCAAGACAGCCGTCCCAGAACTGAATGGATCGTGCGATTTGCGTAAATTCAAAGAGATAAGCGTATTCAAACGGGTTGCAAATACCCAACTCTCGACGAAGAGTACAAAATCTTTCTTCAGGCAGTGGTTTGGTGAAAATGTCCACGACTTGCCTAGCAGTGTGAATATGTTCAAGGACAATTTTGCCCTTCTGAACAGTGTCACGAAGAAAGTGGTGACGAATATCAATGTGCTTGGCTCGAGAGTGAAGAATAGGATTTTTGCTGAAATTAATAGTACTTGTACTTTCACAGAGGATTTTTGAAGTGGCGAAGCTTACTCCATAATCAGAGAGAGTCTGGCGCATCCATTGGATTTGTACACAACACCTACCTGCTGCAATGTACTCAGATTCGGTAGTGGAGAGTGCAACATAATTCTGTTTCTTACTGAACCAAGAAATGAGACAAGATCCGAGAAAGTGACAAGTTCCACTAGTGCTCTTGCGATCAATATGGCAGCCAGCAAAATCAGCATCAGAAAAGCTAAGTCAGTCAAAATTATTGTGCATATACCAAAGACCTACATTAATAGTACCTTTTAAATATTTGAAACTCCGTTTAACTGCACTAGCCTGAGATTGCATAGGGCTAGCTTGGAATCTTGCACAAGCACAAACACTAAACATTATATCTGGTCTGCTTGCAGTTAAATACAGTAAGCTTCCAATCATATCTCGATTACGAGTGGGATCAAAAGGAGTACCTTGCTCATCTTTTGATAGGGTGATTGATGTGCTCATGGGAGTGCTAGAAGATTTTTGAGAATTTATATCAAAATTCTTCAATAATTCCTTAATATATTTAGACTGAGTAACGTACCTATGTATCGAAAAGGTACAGATAGCTGGCCCGCATCTCATCCTCTCGCTCCTAAGAAGCCTCTTAAACCGAATAATTCCGCCACAGGATTTTCACATATGAAATCGTCCGGTTCCTCAAAACATGCTCTTTGCGTTCTAGGATTTGAATAGGTGTCTCTTCATAAGTCAGATCATCCTCGAGTTGTGGAGGTTCATAACTAAGCACGTGGGATGGATCCGATACATATTTCCTCAGGGCAGAAACATGAAATACATTGTGGATTCTTATTTTTGGGTGCATGGAGTTTTCTATGGAGTTTGATATTTGGTTTTTTTTCCCCCCCACTTTGGTTGAGGATTCTGGAAGTACTGTATGCGACCTTGTACCTTTGTAACGTTCTTTAATAAACTTTTTTGTTGTTACTTACAACAACAACAAACTAAGCGTTATCCCAACTTAATGGGGTCGGCTACATCGATCCAATCAGACAAAGTAGATAGAAACTGCTAAGTGAAAGAGAAGAATGGGATATGAGATGAGAAGTGAAAAAAAAAATGAACAAAAAAAAATGAACAAAGGAAAATACAAGAAAAGTGAAAGAGGAAAGAGGCACTGCCTAACATGTTAGTAGAAATTTAGATAAATAGGGTTTGCTACATGGATCCTTGCCCTCCAATAGGCTCTATCTGAAGTCATACATGGCATGAGACCTAGACTATGCATAACCTTTCTCTCAACTTCTTCTATGGTCATTTTAGGCCTGCCCCTCGCTCTTTTAGCTCCATTAATCAGAATCATATCACTCCTCCTTACTGGGGCATCCCTAGGCCTACGTTGAACATGACCAAACCACCTCAGACGACTCTCTCGGAGCTTGTCATTGATTGGAGCAACTCCTAAGTCAGCTCTGATATGATCATTCCTTATTTTATCCTTCCTTGTTTTTCCACACATCCATCTTAACATCCTCATCTTTGCCACACAAATCTTCTCAATATGACACTTCTTTACTGCCCAACGTTCTTCCCCATACATCATAGCCGGTCAAAGAACAGTCCTTTAGAACTTTCCTTGAAGCTTTAAAGGAATACGTCTCACACAACACTCTGGACGCACCTCTACACTTCAACCATCCCACTTTAATTCTCTGTGAGACATCATCTCCTATGTCACCTTCTTTAGTTATGATTGACCCTAAAAACTTAATATAATCACTTTGTGGTATCTCTTTTTCCTCAATTTGCACCATGTTCATATCCATCATAGTGTGACTAAAATTACACATTAAATACTCCGTCTTCGTTGTATTAATCTTAAAACCTCTTGTTTCCAGGATTAATCTCCATAGCTCTAACTTAGCATTAATCCTTATTTTAGTCTCATCCACCAAAACAATATCATCGGCAAAGAGCATACACCACTGGACCTCTTCTTGAATACTCTTTGTTAGGTCGTCCATTATAAGTGCAAAAAAGATAAGGGCTTAAGACTGATCCCTGATGGAGCCCAATCGTAATTGGGAATTCCTTGCCTGACCTCCCACAGATCTCACACTAGTCCCAACGTCCTCATACATATCCTTTATTATATCCACATATTTACTCGATACCCCTCTCTTCGCTAGAACCTGACGGATTAAGTCTCTAGGGACTCGGTCATAGGCTTTTTCCAGGTCAATAAAGACCATATGGAGGTCCTTTTTGTTATCTCTATATCTTTCCATGAGCCTCAATAAGTAGATAGCTTCCGTCGTGGATCTACCAGGCATGAAGCCAAGTTGGTTCACCGAGATATGGGTCTCTCTTGTCAAACGAGCTTCAATAACCTTCTCCCAAAGTTTTATAGTGTCACTCATAAGCTTAATGCTTCTATAGTTATTGTAGCTTTGGATATCACTTTTATTCTTGTAGCTCCGGACTACAATGCTTTTCCTCCATTCATCTGGCATCTTCCTTGTGTTCATAATCCTGTTAAACAAATTGGTTAACCAATAGACCCACAACTTCCAAAGGTTTTCCACACTTCTATCGGAATCTCATCTAGGCCTGGAGTCTTGCCTGCTTTCATCTTTCTTAAGGCTTCTTTAACTTCTGCTATACTAATCGTTCTTACATATCTGTGCCTTGTGCTGTCTTGAAGAATGAGGTAATTGTCTGTATCATTTCTTCTGAACCTATCTCCAATTAGAAAGTCACGAATATACTCATCCCATCTCTTCACGATGTCCTCATCCCTTATCAACACTCTTCCAATCGTCGCTCTTGATGCACCTCACCTGATCAAAACTTCCTTGCTGTTACTTATCAAAAGAACAAAAAATCTCTTGGCCCTTTTAAGGCGGATCTTTCCCAAGTTATGATTTGTTGCCAAATCATCCTCAGCTATATTGATATTTGATGTCGTAACCTTCAATCATTGCTGACTCCTATCCCTTCTTGAAAGAGAATTTCTACGCTAATAGAATTCACTCCTTCAGTAGGTCCTTGAATTCTTCTAGAACTTTCCTTGTGGAAGATCTGACCATTTCACTCCTAAAGGACCGGATTGTGCATAGATGATCCATCGAAATGGTATGTTGAGATGGATGAGTGGCAAAATAGGGAATAAAATAAAGAATGAACATATTATAAGTAATTTGGGAGTAGCACTAATACATGATAAGTTGAGATTCGATTGAGGTGGCATGGACATGTACAGCGAAGATATCTGAATGCACCTGTACCGTGGAGTGATATGATTCTGAATAGTGGAGATAAAGGACCAATGTTCTGGACTCAAAGTGGGAGACATGGTGAGAAATGACATGCATGGATCAGGGCTGACAACAAGTATGACTATAAATAGAGTTTAGTTGCAAAATAGGATCCGTGTTGCCGACCCCATTTAAATGAGGCAGGGCGTAAATGAGTTGAACTCTTCTTATTCTTCTCTCTCTGTGTGTGGAGTTTGTGACTGAGTTTGTTTGCATGCGGCAGGGGGGGGGTGACTGTTACCCTCACACTTGTGCTTTGTCCATGTGTTTGTGTGTTGGTGGGCGGGTGGGTTTATCTCTTTGATCTTGTGCATTTGTTGAAGTTGTTGAACTTACAGATTTTGTTAGCTGGATGTGTTAGTTAATGTTTCTCTCTCTTTTGCATTCAGGCCATCAACAGTTTAAAGAATGTTGATTCCACTGCTTTAATTCAGTTTCTGCATCCAATTTTGAATATGCTTCTCCATCTCATTGGCGACGGTGGTGAAACCCTTCAGGTCCTTTTATACAAACCTCTCTCTACCTTGTCGCGTGTGTTTGTGTGTCTGCCTGGTGCACTTTATGATTTGGCTTTATGTGCATTCTAATTTTGATGTTTAGATGTTTCCTTGTGCAGTTCCATTTTAATTGTTCTGTGTTTGCTTGGCATTTTCAGGTTGCAGCCTTCCGTGCCATGGTCAATATATTAACAAGGTATACTTCTTGATAATTTTTAAGAATGAAATGTTTTGCTAAATACATCTTTAGAAAGGATTCCCCTCCATTAAAATGTACTTTTCAAAATCTTTCAAGATTAAACTTTTGGGCTGAATGCTCCATAACCTAGTTTACTTGGGAGGATGCACCTTAAGTTTCAGTTAGTGGTCGCGATGGTAATGTCTGATCCTCTTTTTACGTCTTGTTGTGGCAGACTTGTTTTATGGCATAATGAGGTGACTCTACCTTTTGCCAGGGTTCCAAATAACCCAGGGAGGGTGATTTCAACACCTGGATAAGGAAAATATTTCCATGAAATAAGGGAAATCATAGGCAAATCCGGTAGAAATCGTTGAAATGATAGAAATTGTGATGGAAATGTATATATTTTTTCTGCAGTACCTTACAGGATGCTTACGTAAGTGTAAATATACGTTTAGGATTGATTAGATACGCAATAGAATCAAAGAATCATCCAAAGCGGTTTTATGATTCAGAGCTTAAGTTGACTGTTTGTTGCATGTTTTGACCAATATATGCTATTACTAATAAAGGTGTGTACCCAGTGCACGATGCTCCCACCAATGCAGGGTCTGGGGAGAGGCAGATTGATGCAGCACCAACTAAGAAGAAGAAGAAGAAGAAGAAGAAGAAGTCCTGACATTAGGGCTTTGTTAGGGAGCCATAGCTTAGGTTTACATTCTAGTATTTCCTTTCCATACTTAGTTTATTTTCTGTTATTTAAATTGAACCGGTTTAAATTGGTTGCGTCCAATTGGTTCAATTTGGGTCAATTTAAGTAATTTAGCTAAGTGTTTTTTAACTTAAGTTAGTAGTTAGGATATTTTACAGTTTTAATTACTGGCTTTTGAATTATACTCCTTCCCTTCCACGATTTATCAAGGGAGAGGTTATTTTGTACTAGGATTAGGCCATTGGCCCTTTATTATAAAATTAGAAATTGTGGGAGGCTTCCCCACAGTTTATTTGAATTAAAAAAATCGAGCTTTGCTTGTTGGCTGCCATTGTTGCTGCTCCTTGCTCCTTGCTCCTTTGTGAGTGTGCACCCTTGTGGATCTCAAGGTGGAAAGGGATTGGTGGAATCCAATTGACTCCTTACGCCGTGATTGCTGGGAGGATCTTCTTCAGCTTGAAGGTTGTTCTATCCTTCTATCACATAGCTGCTGCCTCCATTGAAGATCTCCTTCAACAAGTAAGTTATTTGATTAATTCAGTCATCCCTTTCTTCTCCCAGTCCTCTACAGTCTACCCACCATTCCCCTTTTTAATTTTGAATCCCATCAAAACCCTATGTCTCCATTAATTCCCATCGACCTCCATAGACCCTAGTGTTCTAAATTCTGTCCAACCATATCCTATCGTCCAATTCCCCTAAAACTTCAGACAGAGAATCACTACATTAACCCCTCCACTCGACCTGGACTGCTGCCCCATCTTCTATAGCTAAACCCTAATTCCCCTTCATCTCCACTAAAACCCTAAATAGTCAAAAACCTGTTCAAACCTAATTAGCCATCCAATTCAGCCCAAATTACTATCGAGTCTCCCCTTTACTGTTTAGAGCACTCGATCCCAAGCCCAGCCCCTATACACCACTTTAATTCCTAAATTCTATTGTTTTCCTAAAACCCAAAACCCAAAACTTAACCCTAGAATTTCCGAATTTTTATTTTCTGTTTAAACCTATTTAAAACCTATACCATTAGCTTCCTTTAGACCTGCCCAACATTATCATGTATCACATTCACTCATTCCCCTTACCTAACCCTAATTTTGAGTTAAATCAGCCTACTTTGCCCCAATCGGCTGATCAATTTCAGATCCATTGTACACCTGATCTCTAGTAGGACTGCCTCCTATTTAGAGCTACATTAACTTGGTATCCGAGCCATGGATGAACATGGCAATCTAGTGCTCAATACAGTGCTACCACACCTACCTGATCCTATGGCAACAATGCTATAATTGTTCCAGAAACTTGCTGCTGACCAATGGGCTGCAACTGATGCAATCATGACTAGATTGCAACACTTGGAAAAACAGAGAGTCCCTCCTGAGAGGGACAACAACTTACCCATAGAGGAAGACAGGTACCAGCTCCATTCAGTGGTGCAGAGACTACCTGATAGAGATGGGGATCCCAGAGATGATTACAGAGATCACAGAGATGGATGCAGAGTTCACATAGATGATTACAAAGATCACAGAGATGGATACAGAGTTCACAGAGATGAACCCAGAGATCACAGAGATGGGTATAGAGTTCACAGAGATGAACCCAGAGATTACAGAGACAGACTCAGAGATGACAAAGATGACAGAGATCATTACAGAGATCATCAAGACAAAACCAAAGGTACCCGTGAGCCTTCCCGAGAATACAGAGATCGATACAGAGGTTACAGAGATAGAGATAGAGCAGACCGGGATAGAAATAGAGGTCGCCAGCCTACCTTTGAGGTGTACATGAGATCCTACTTCACTGGAGACCAGGGCCCTAGTCGGCGCTACACTGACAACCAGAAGGTGAAGCTTGAGCTGAAAGAATTCGATGGTGATCCTAACCCTCAGGTATTTTATGATTGGATTGCTGCTCTAGATGATTATTTTGACTGGTATGATCTGTCTGAAGGGAGGAAAATGAAGCTAGTCCGTACTAATCTTGTCAGACCAGCACGTGAGTGGTGGAGGACCACTGAAAGAGAGATGGACTTTGATGGTACTGCACTCCGTACTTGGGAAGACATGAAATACGACCTGAGTAATAAATATTTGCCAAGGCACTTCAGGTCTCAGTTACAGGATCAATTCAACTCCCTCTGCCAAGGGACCATTACTGTATCTGAGTACATGAGGAAATTCGATGCCCTTTCTTCTCGCACTGGCATTAGGGAGGAGGGCATCCAGATGCTTTCCCGGTTCAGGTTGGGTTGGACAAGTGAGATCAATAGAGCAATTGGGGTGGTTAAAGTTATAGACATTCGAGATTGCTTTGAGAAGGCCTTGAAAGCAGAGGAGCTACTAGCTTCAGGCAAACAGCCGGGTTCTACTTCCAAGCCGGCGTACATCAACACTAGCACCCCACAACAATGTCCTTCTATAGGCAGCACCTCTCGCCTTGCTGTTCCCACGTGTTGATGATAAGGGCAAAGCTCCTATGGGATGTAATGACCCTTTCACTTGTTACTACTGTCTAGACAAGGGGCATATTGCTAGGGACTGCCCACACAAGAAGAAGTCCATCAACGTGGCTGAAAAAGGAGCCCACGAGGATGATGAAGAAAAGGGTTTCGATGCTTATCCTGCTGATAATGATGAAGACGCGGCTGCTTATTTTGAAGATGAAGGTAATGATCCAAGAGGTGTTCATGTGATGCTTCAAGAGACTGCTGTCCAGCCAGAATTCCAGCCTTCTCTATCCGTCAAAGAGCTGCTGTCCACCTACAAGCTTGAGCCATCTGCTGAGGATGATCTTAAGAGACTTGATCCTGATTTGAATGACTATTCTATGATCTCCTACCATTCATTAAAGATGAATGCTTTTAAGTCGGGGAGAGTTGATGCAGCACCAAGTAGGAAGAAGAAGAAGAAGTCCTAACATTAGGGCTTAGTTAGGGAGCCATAGCTTAGGTTTACATTCTAGTATTTCCTTTCCATACTTAATTTATTTTCTATTATTTAAATTGGTTGCATCTAATTGGTTCAATTTGTGTCAATTTAAGTTATTTAGTTAAGTGTTTTTTAACTTAAGTTAGTAGGGGTAGTTAGGATATTTTACAATTTTAATTACTAGCTTTTGAATTTTACGCCTTCCCTTCCACGATTTATCAAGGGAGAGGTTATTTTGTACTAGGATTTGGCCATTGGACTTTATTATAAAATTAGAAATCGTGGGAGGCTCCCCCATAGTTTATTTGAATTAAAAAAAGCGAGCTTTGCTTGTTGGCTGCCATTGTTGCTGCTCTTTGCTCCTTTGTGAGTGTGCATCCTTGTGGATCTCAAGGTGGAAAGGGATTGGTGGAATCCAATTGACTCCTTACGTCGTGATGGCTGGGAGGATCTTCTTTGGCTGGAAGGTGGTTCTATCCTTCTATCAAATAGCTGCTGCCTCCATTGAAGATCTCCTTCAACAAGTAAGTTATTCGATTAATTTTCAGTCATCCCTTTCTTCTCCCAGTTCTCTACAGTCTACTAACCATTCCTCTTTTAATTTTATTTGAATCCCATCAAAACCCTAAGTCTCCATTAATTCCCATCGACCTCCATAAACCCTAGTGTTTTTGTCCAGCCATATCCTATCATCCAAATCCCCTCAAACTTCAAACTCTCCTAAGGACTTCCTAGCATACTTGGGGGCTTTCTAACACATGATTTACTCTTCCAATCTATAAGTGTTCTAAACTCTAAATCTCCAAAGATCAAACTCTTTTCATTCATCTAACTTAGTTGTTTTTTTTAAAAAAGAAATTAGATGTTTACTTATGGTTACCCATTCCCTCAAAAGTTTTCCCCCTTTTTCTTTTAATATTTGTACTCTTCCATTAGAGAATCATTTTCTCCTTTCCTTTCCTTTCTTTTACTATTCTTATCCACTTTCATTTCTTCTTCCTTGCAATGTATAAAAACTATGCACACCAAGTGTTTGATGAAATGCTCAAATGGTCTTTTTATCATTATAGCTTGTGTACCTTGGAATCTAATACACTCTTAATGTCTTTAATACTATTCTCCTATCTTTCTTTTCCATTACTTTCTTTCTTATTGATTTTCTCTTATCTATAATTTCTTCTTCTAGTTACGCACTAAAATGTGCATACAAAATGTTTGTAAGAATGCTTGGTTGAGTCCCTTGGGCTAGAAACTTGTTTGTTTTGGAATCTAAAGCATTCCAAATCTTCCTTAGGTTCTCTATATGTTCCCTTGCATATAATTTGTTAGATTTCCAATCATTTTACAGATGGTAAGAATGATGGAAATTTGTACATGCAAGCCCAATTCCTAGGCCACAACACTCTACATTCTCTAACTAACCTAGTACTTTTATTTTCTTTAAAATAGTTGCTGTCCTAATTCTCGTTTTGTATTTCTTTTGCAGCCTTCCTATTACTATGGCTGCAACTAGAGGTCGTGGGGGAGGTCGAGGTGGTAGGGGAAGAGGTCTTCCCCCAATGGGCCCGGACATTGATCGCTTCTGGTACCAAAATGCACTTGTAGAAGAGCAATTTGCAGACTACTTCATAGACCACCTATTGAAAATGAAAGAGGAATTAATGTAGAAGATTTGGTTTCTTTCAAGGTCCAAGAGAGGTTTGAGAGTTTGGAGTGGCTCCCAATACTACAACCTGACACTGCATGCTATCTTCGCCTATTGCGACACTTTTACTGTAATATGACTTACAGGCATGAGGGAGAGGATGATTTTGTTATCTCCAGTTATGTGAAGGGGCATCGTTTCTCCTCTAACATCGCCCTGCTTGCTCAGATGTTAGGGATTTCAGGTGAGGGAGAGAGGAGCTATTGTCCTCCAAGAACTGAAGTGGGGGATTTTCTTTCTGAAGTGGACAGTGAGATTATCTTCTTGGTTTTCACTATGAAAAGGTGAAGTCAGAGTTGGAGTATGTGCCTTCAGCTCGAGTTCTTTTTAGGATCTGTGGGCACAATGTAGTTCCCAAGGGAGGGCACCGTGCCGAGATCTCTCTCATTCAGGTCTTTGCTACCTTTTGCCTATATGTGGGGTATCCTATGTGCTTGCCCTATCTCATTATGCGGGTAATGGCTAACCGTAGCGACAACCCCGGAGACGGGAACATGCCATATGGGAGGCTTCTCACGAGGATATTCATGCATTGTGGGCTGAGTCTTCAGCGTGAGGAGACTTCACTTCACAAGTCACTGAACTTAGATCGCATTTCCTTGCGCAAGATGAGCATGCCAGATAGGCCATACTCCCCAGTGTTGGTAGAGGATGCCCCTGGAGTTGAGGCACCGATTGAGGCAGAGGAAGACATAGAGGGGGCACAGGCTAGAGTCACTATTAGAGGTTCTCGAGCAGCTAAGCGGGGTCGCTTCACTACAGGCAGCTATCCTACCTTTGGTCATGCGGGCACTTCTTTTCCTCTACTGCCCTGCCTATTCCAGAGGATGTCATTACTTGGGGACAGCTCTTTAGACGTATTGATTCTCTGGGGAGGACTGTGGAGCAAGCGTTTGCTCAGCTTAGCGGGCGAGTAGGTGCCGTAGAGACTCAATTGATTCAGTAGAGATCTCACTTCTCGGGACAGGCACCACCACCACCACCACAGTAGCGATGATATGATGGTTCCCTTTTTGGTTTAGTTTTAGCTTTTCAGTTTCTTCCCTGAAGGATTTTTTTTTTTTGGTGAATAAAAAATTGTATTACCAAAAGGAAAAGGGACAAGAAGGGGGGGGGAATATACAAGGGGGAAGAGAGAGAAGGGGGGGGGGGAGAGCAAACCCGCTAGCGGGTTCTCAATAAAGAGACATCTAAACCCCAGGAAACAACAATATGCCTGTTCCTTGAGGTGTCCAGGAGGGCCTTCAAAGGCAAAACACGAAGCTTGGAGGAGACATCAAAGAAGATGGCTTTTCAAATCAAGTTGAACGAACCAGAGTTGGAGGTCCATCCTCTAAGGTTCCTTTCCATCCAAATGTGATAAAGTGTTGCACCAAAAACAAGTCGCCCAATAGTGTCGCATATGGTTTGCCCAGAAAAGCTCATGTCCAACCAACCAAAGCCACTCTCTAGCAAAGGGAAGAGGTCTCCTAATGCGAGGCCAAATGAAGGTAAGGGCTTTTTTCCAAATGGTAGAAGAGAAGGGGTAGTAAAAAAATAGGTGATCTATGTCTTCATGACCGGTCCAACAAAGGATACACGAGGGGGAGACTGGGATTTTCTGTGAAGAAGGAAGGCTTGGGTTGGGAGGCAAAGTCTGAGAGCTCTCCAGGCTAGAAAGCTATGTCTGGGGATGTGGCCTTTGAACCAGATAAGTTTATGCCAAATGACGTGGGGCATGGGGTCTAGCTGGGTTCCAGGCTGATTTAAAGGAGAAGAGGCCATTTGTGGAGGGAAGCCAGATGGTCTTGTCCGCATGGATAGGGGGGGGATGGGGGGGAGGGGAGGGAGAGAGTCCCAGAACTGGGAGAAGGAGGGGGGAAAGGGGAGGGAGGGGTCCAAGTACCATGGGCAATGATGACAGAGAGAGGGGCGGACTTGGGAATGCCGGTGGAGTAGACAGCTCTCGCACCAAGAAGATTATAAAGGACACCGTTGGGATGCCAAGGGTCAAGCCAAAGGGAGATAGAGGACCCGTCAGATATAGAGGAGGTGGCTCTAAGGGCCAAAGGGCGCAGGAGAAGAATTTTGCGCCAGACCCAGGAGGAATCAGCAGGGGTGGGAGCAGTCCAGATGGAGTCCTTTTTGAGGTGGTGGGAGTATACCCAATTAACCCAAATGGAATCGTGCTTTGAAGTGATTTTCCAAATCAACTTCAGAATACCCGTAGTGTTAAAGTCGCGGATACGACGGATTCCAAGGCCTCCTTCGGATTTGGGGAGACAGATGGATTTCCAGCTGATGGGGTGAAGGAAATGAGAGGTTTCCTTACCTTTCCAGAGGAAAGCACAGAAAAGGGATTCCATGGCCTTGATGGTGGATTTTGGGAGACCAAAGATGCCGCTCCAGTAAATGTAGGAAGATTGGAGGACCGAGCGAATACATTCCAATCTACCTTCATAGGAGAGAAGGCGGCCTTTCCAAAGTTGGAGACGCTTCCGGATATTGTCCAACATGGGGGTGCAATGGTGGCTTGAGAGCCTGGTAGGAATGAGAGGGAGGCCAAGGTATTTTACTGGGATGGCTCCAATAGAGAAGCCAGTGAGCCGTAAGAGGGTATCTTTGTCAGATTCCAACACACCAGCAAGGAAAAGTTTGGATTTAAGGAGGTTGATGCGAAGGCCCGAGAGGGTCTCAAAAAGGTGGAGGGAGTCCATGATGGCCGAGATGGAGGAGGGAGTGGCTTTGGAGAAGATCATAAGATCATTAGCAAAAGCGAGGTGAGAGAGATTGAGGCTTTTGCATTTAGGAATGGGGGGGATGAGAAAAATTTCTTCCTTGAAGGACTATGTACTCTTTTCCTTTGTTTTTCTTGAAAGAAATATAACCCAACGGCATACACTATTGTAATTTTGTAATCACGACTTCGGATATATATAAAAAGTTATGATTTCCCTATTTCTCATCATATTGCATTTTAAGTTCAAAGTTTCTTATTTAGGTTTTATACTTTGTTGCCTCCTATTACATTGTAGCTTTTAGTTGGAGCTTTTATTTTAGCCTAAAGTAGACTCACCTTTGGGTCAATGAGTCTAAGATGCTGCTGTATTATTAATTAGACTGTAAATAGGAGTAGAGCACGAATGCTCTGATACCACTAATTTGTCACACCCCGGCCTAGTGGATAAGGAAATGATGTGACTGGATGCCAATTGACATCCACATAACCACCTGGATCAAAATGCAGTGGAAGAGAACAATAGTAATAATAACAATACTAGTAGGAGAAAGTTTCAGTGATAAGCATATTATATTAATTGAAAACTTGCATTTACACTGTACAACTTCTCAAAAGTAAATACAAGCTCAAGATTATAAAAAACCATTATATGCTTTTCTATAGCAAAAATAATGTATAAACACAAAAGAAATATAGCCTAGTCCGTCAGGCCACATCACAAAAATGCGCACGCGTCGCACACGCAAGAAGCATCATGTACTTCAAGTTCCCGCACCGCATAACCATCATCAGTGTGGAAGTTCAAGGCAGCAACAGTTCCCATTCCTGGTTCCTCACAACCAACCATAGAATTTGAAAAAAAATAAATATCCGTAGGGATGAGCTCCACTGAGCCCAGCCAGGGAAAACATGCAAACAGATGCAAATAGTCCATGATGCATGTCTTAAGCCTAAGCATGCAACTAGCAACAGATCTAAGTCTCATGAAGTTTAAATGCTATTGTAATAGGTATGATATCCTCAGTTCCGGAATCATGCATCAGACCCTAAGAATACCACCATAGTTATCAAGGCGTCGCCAAGGCGTTGCCTTGGTGTCCTGGTGGTTTTCAAGGGTCAAGGCGAATGGTCGCCTTTTGGGAAAGGCATTATGTTATTAATTTATTATTTTATTCTATTTCCTATATTTGTATTGGTTTTGTGTATATGATTTTTATACAATGTGATACACCGAATCATTTAAAAACCAAACAAAATAAAAATATGTAAAATTTTATTTTAGTTCTTAGATTTTCATTGGCTTGTGTACATTACTTTTGTGCATCGTGTTACATGGAATCACCAAAAGCAAACAAAATCAAAAAAACCCTCGACTTCAACTCTCGAGTCTCGATTTCGTGCTCCAGAGACTGTTCCTGCTCAGCGACTCCAGTGCCTTCGACGATGATGAATGCCATGAATCACGACCACAAACTGTGCTCTGGTGAGGGACTGCGACCTCGAATCTTCTCCCGGATAAGTTTCTTTTCTTCTATATTCCACTTTCTTCTTCTTCTTCTTCTTCGTCTTCTTCTTCTTTAAAAGAGAAAATAAAACCCTCGACCTCCTAAGGTAAGTAACTAAAAACTAAAAAGGCTACCTTCTGCTGCTCTTCTATTTTTCATTTTTTTTTCTTATGCTGCTGCTGTTGCTCCATGTCCCACTTCTCACTGGCAGCGAAGAGAAAGAAGGGACGGAGAAAAAAAAAAAGACGAAGAGAAAGAAGGGAAGGAACTGGTTGCTGCTGCCGATGCCGAAGTAGATGCCGCTTCCGCTGCTGCTGTTCGCTGCGAACATGTTGTTCAGGTATGTTTTGACTTTCTTTTTCTTACTCTGTTTTTCTTCTTCTTCTTTTGGCTTCTTTTGTCCTTCTAGTTCTTCCGTCGTCCTCCTCCTGTTTCTGTTTTCTTTTCCTTTTCTTCTGAAAAGAAAACCCTCTAGAAAGGTGAACAATCTGAAACCCTCTTTCCCTGCATTTTTTTTTTTCCTTTTATTCTTGTAGCTTCTTCTTCTCCTCTACCTTCTTCTATGGCTGGCTTTTGCTAGTGGTGGCCGGTGACTTTGGCTGCTACTTTAATTTTTGTGATTCAATGTAAATTGTGCATTTCTTAGTATAATTTATTAATTCATGAAATGCATCTGTTTACTGTTATTATAAGTTATGAAATTTGTGATTATATGGACTATTTATTCTGTCATTATGTGATTCAATGATTTTGTAATCTGTGATGATGAACTATTTATTTTGTGATTATGTAATTATGTGATTCAATTATTTTATTTAGTATATAAGTAAAATTATATTAAAATTAATATGCTATTTGTGTCTAATAAAATGGTTATATAAAAATAAGAACAATAGAGCGCCTTGTTCGCCAAGGCGACGCCTTGGGGCCGCCCTATCGCCAAGGCGCTTAGGAAGGCTCTCAAACGCCATGGTTGCCTTGCCGCCTTGATAACTATGAATACCACTTTGCTACAGTAGGGACCCGCTAGTACTGGAATTACACATCGGTCCCCAGTGAACCCCCAATGTTAACCCTATTGTTTATCCCATTCCGGAATTACTATTCGGACCTAAGACAGTGAATGGCATTCCAGAATCATCCCTTCGGATCGACCACGGGTTATCCAACACCTCACCCCTGTTGATAAGGGTCGTAGGATTGGGTTTTATGATAACCTAACTATATGCATTTTCTAACATGAATGTCATGTGATTCGATAGTAAGTAGTAAAGTAAATCAGTTCCATCATCATCTCTCAACATATATCATTCATAAATTACAAATAAGAATATGAATGCATTATGAAATGTACCATATTATCATGCACATCTCTAATGTAAAAAGAAAACTATAAACTATATGAACATAATTCTGTTATGATGCATGATTAGGTACAGCAAGCATAAACACAAAATAATAATAACAAACACTCTCAAAATAAAGTCAAATTCCACTTACCTTGAGTTGGAGAGTGAGCCAAACTGAAAGTTTTACAGCCTAATATAAATAGTACGTAACATGGATTAGCTCATGGAATAAACCCATACCAAAGCCCTAAGCATTTAGGACAAAATCAGAGGCAGCAGGGGAGGACCGGATGGAGGCTGTCCCCTGAGATTGGTTAACTGGTTGGAGGGCTATACCTCCATCCGGTGGGTGTTACAGTGTGGTGGTTTGGATTGTTCTTTCATGGATCTTGCCATGCATGGAACCCAAAACACAAAATTGGTTTAGGGAAAACATAGAACATAGCTTTTGGGCAACCTAATTGCATGATGGGTTTTAGGTATTTACAACCATTTGCCTAAATTTCTATGGTTGGGCTGAGATGAGTTATAAACTCAGCTGAAACCAAAGAAGAAAGGAAGAATTTGGGCTAATTCAGAATGGTTTGATAGCCTACTTGAATATAGAATGGAGGAGAAGGTAGTATAGTCCAACAATCCAAACCTTTCTTAGAGCCTTTCCTTCTTAAATCCAAGTATTTTAAGCCCCCCTTCCCTTTTCTTCGCTTTCTCTTCTCTTCTTTCTCCAGAGCAGAATTGGTTCTTGTTTAGATAGGAAAATGACTTCTTAAAGCTAAGTGTTGGTTATATGGTAAAGTCACTAAGGTTTGTTTGGTTTGGTCAAAACAGAATTAATTTGGAAAATGTGATTCTCTGAGTTAATTAAACGACAATTAACCCCATAAGGACTTATAGTTAAGTCCCAGGATTGATGTTCTGCGACATAATCGGGAACCCGTTCGTGATGGAACACGGGGATGTGGGCCCCACGGGAGAAAAATTTAGTTTTCAGTCAATACTACACAATTAAAACATTAGTTCTATATATGTAATAATGGATTCTTACCTAAGACCCGGCCTAAGAGATTGATAGATTTTGCATGCACTCCTCCCAGCATACCCCGCATGCAATACTTATGTGTTGACTTTCGTTAGGTTCCTCAGATTCAAAAATGGCCATTTGGGTTTGCTCTTCGATATCCTTCATCGATGAATCAAGGGATTGGTCCGAATCCGCAACTGATACAGCCCACAACATGGAGGCATACATGGTTGTTGAACCTGAACCTGAAAGTACACGAGTTTAGTGAGACCGAATTTAGAGGTGGGTCTCACAGGGGGGGAGTACACTCTACCCAAATTCTTCTTTCGACTCAGAAAAAATTCCAGCAAGGTGTGGTAACCATAAAACCTTGAAGAAAAATCAACTCACATACACCCTTCATGACAACAAACAAGTCCCAAATGATGTAACATACAAACCAATAGCTCCCAAATTCACCACACAAAGCATTTCTAGCAAGATAAAGGGAAGAAAAGCAAATCTGGCGGTACTTGGCAGATTCTAAAGGGATGAGTTGTGCTCCAACAACTCATCCTTTAAGTGACAAAGAGCATGGTGGGTTGAAAGGCAACCGTAGGGCGAATATGGCAAGCATAGGCCCACTCCTAAAGATTTTCTCCTTTTTGCTTGTGAAGAGTGAATGGAAATGAGCCCTAGAATGACTTAAAAGGCATCTCAAAACCCTAAACACGAGTCTGACTTAACGTCCAGCTGGTCGACTGCCACGATAAATCAGTCAACTGCTTGAAGCCTCCATTAGGCAGCTTGGTCATTCGGAGGCATACCGGTTGACCGCCACTTCATCCGGATGAGGATCTGGTCAGGTTCTTGGGCATCCGGCTAATGTCGATTACTCTAAGGAAGTTGGCTCTACACATACTGGTCGACCGCTTGGAGCATTTGGTTGGCCGGATTGGCCTCTAAAGCGTTTGGACTTCTATCCACTCAAACTTCCATATTTTCTTCGTACGGACTCCAAATGACCATATTCCAGTGACATTGGATAGAGATATGCTACATTTCAAATGAAGACATCTTCAACTCAGGTGGAGTGCACCGGTTCTCAAAAATTGGCTTGAACCTGACTGATGTGCAACCACTGGTGTCTTCAACTAGAGCGCCATGCCTGAAGAGCATGCCGTAACTTTCCACTCTCATATCGGATCAACCTCGTTCAAATTTTACTCAAAATTTACTCAGAGATCTTCACTTTTCATGTTTGAGCTCCTCCAAATTCTGAATGCAAGTTACTTTAAAAATTCCACGAAGCTGCTACACTAACATCAAATGGCCCCTTGCTGGGGTATCAGATACCACCAAAGCTTCCCTTTCCTCCCTTACCGGCTTTACCCTAGGCACCCCCCCAGTCCGCTATCTTGGCCTCCCCCTTATCCCAGCTAGACTCTCAGCCCACCACTGTTCCCCCATTTAGATCTCCTCCGCAAGAGGCTGCAGCTTTGGAAAGCCAAGCTTCTCTCCTATGCTGGTCGGCTTGAGCTTATTAGATCGGTTCTCCAATCTTGTTACATCTATTGGAGTGGTGTTTTTGGCCTTCCCAAGGCTACTATCAAGGGAGCGAAATCTATTATGTGTACTTTCCTCTGGAAAGGTGTGGACTCAGCCAGATTTCTTCACCTTAAGAGTTGGTCCTCCCTTTGCCTCCCCAAATCTGAAGGAGGGCTTGGGATTCGGAGGATAAAAGATGTCAACATTGCTGGTTCGATCAAGCTTATCTGGAAGCTCCTCTCCAACAAAACCAGCATTTGGACTTCTTGGGTGTATGTTGGGCCTCTCCGTAGAGACTCTATCTAGACTGTTAGCTCAGTGGCAGACTCCTCTTGGGTGTGGCGCAGAATTCTTTAAGTGAGGCATATCGGTAGAGAGGCCATTTCTTGCAGGATCGATGATGGCATGTCTACCTCTCTTTGGCTGGACAAATGGCACCCTTTAGGCGTTCTATCTACCCTTGTCAGCCCCCGTGACATTTACTCCTCTGGATTGGACAGATCAGCCCTAGTTGCCTCCATCATCAGCAGAGGTTCCTGGTCCCCCACCCTTTCCCCCCTCCCCTGGCAGACCTTTGGAGCTCCCTCCCCCCTATCCCCCCTGGCCACCGAGGTAGAGGTGACACCACCTTGTGGCTCCCTTCCCCCTCTGGTAGATTCAGTTCCCACTCTGCTTGGGGTATGGTTAGATATAGAGGGACCTCTTATCCTTGGCACAAAGCTGTCTGGTTTAAAGGGCACATTCCTCGCCACAGTCTTACCGCTTGGCGTGCCCTAGCGAACTGCCTCCCCACTCAGGCTTTCCTTATCCATCACCATATGCAGGTCTCTCCCAATTGCTGTCTTTGTTGGAATGGCATTGAAGATACAGATCATCTGTTTTTCTCTTGCCCCTTTGCTTCTTCCATCTGGACCCGCGTCTTTAGGAATTGTTGGCCTAACCGCCGTAGCCCTCTTCCTCTCAGCAGGGAATGGGTTTAGATTGATATGACGTTCGGAGGAAAGACGATTTGTGATTCGGTAGGTAAGATAGCCTTTTGTGCCACTATCTCCCACATTTGAATGGAACGCAACCTTAGAAGATGGACGTCCAACTCCTGCTCTTTTGACAAGATTTGGAATGCCATCTTTTTTGATGTTTCATCTAAAGTTAGTTCCCTCCCTTTCTCTGATGTCATGGCTACCCCAAGGAACAGGCTCATTGTTGTCTCCTGGGGTCTTCCTCTCTCCATTTTGCGCCCTAGCTAGCCTTTAGCTTTGGTTGTTTGCCCTTGGGCATGTATATTCCTTCTTCTTCTTCGTACTTTAAATTTTTATTCATCCAAAAAAAAAAACATCAAATGGCCTAGGTACCACATCACTGCCACTGTACATAGCTCCAACCATATTTGTCAAGGCGTTGCCTAGGCGCCACCTTGGCATCCAGGCGGATTTGTAGGTGCCTAGTTAGCTGTTGCCTAATTGTAGGGCGCCTTTCATTTGTTAAATTGGTATCGAACCAGGTTCTGGCACTTATGTATGCCAAATATCATTTAAGTAAATGAAATATCTTTGTTATTTCATTTACTTAAGATATTATTCATAAATAAGCAAATACCCTCTATTTGAATCCAATAAAAATGGTTAGAAAGTTTAAATTCCAGACGGATAAAAAGTTAACCCACCCCAGTTCAAGAACAGAAACTGGATTTTTGGCGGTAGGTGAAATTTTCAACTTTCTAATGCTGGAGTTTTTCTCAATTCTAAAAATTCCATAAATCTTTTTTTTTTTTTGGGTGAATAATTCCATAAATCTTAATATGGTTAAACATTGCTACAAACTACAAGTGCGATAAAATATTCATTTATTCTGTTATCTAAAAAAATATTTTCATTCAGAGTGATTTTGACAGCATTCGCGCACACCAAATAAAGTTTGACTGGAATATAACTCCTTCAATATAAATCAGATTTAACAATCTTGGATTTGTTGGAAAGCTGGTTTTGTGCTCTACCTAATACAAAATGTCTCATGTAAAATAAAATCGTTTGATTAATCAAATTTCTTAGAGAGCAAGAACATTTCTGTAAATTGAGAGCAGGTTAATTACTTATTGATAAGATCATAGTTTCTAAGAACAGTATAAACCAAATGTGAGACTAATTATACCTGAAAATGACCAATTCCAAGAACATATAAACCAAATGTGTGTTTTGATTGTTTTACACATATAACTGATATATTAAAAAAAAAATAACACTGGAATGCGATTTAGGCCGCCTAGGCGCCACCCAAGCGCTGGAGGACCTTGAACTCCTTGGATCGCCTAGTGGCTAGTGCCTTGACAACTATGGCTCCAACTGTCAGTCTTGACAACAATGACAATGAAGCACCAACAAATTGATGTGACCAAACAATTTCAATTTCTTGACCAAAAAACTATTTGTCGATTTGGGGAAGCATTAGTTTATAGATGTTGGCTTGTTTTTATTGGTCTTCCTTTTATGTTACTGGTTAGTCTTTAGCTCTTCATCCAAGATGTTGATTTACAGTAATTGATTTCTGTGACCTCTTCTTTAACTTGTTATGGCTTTCAGAATGCATTTCACTGGTACTTCACTTGTTGACATCTAATGGTTGCTCTTGAACTCTCTGCTCTTGTTATGTTTCTTTTGCACGTTGTGTACTTCTTAATGATCCATATCTTGTTCTGGGGTTGACCTGCTTTATTATATTATACACGTTGGTTTAACTAGATGATATAATGTTAAATGCATTCGAGTCTTGTCGTTGTCAATGATTTTACATTTTCAACAGAGTTTTGATGTGTGAATATATTTTGCAGAGTGCAGCAGGAATCATCTGATGGAGCTGAAAGAAACCGTTTTCTCGTAAACTATGTGGATTATGCTTTTGATGACTTTGGGGGTCGACAACTTCCAGTTTATCCTGGGCTGTCCACGGTGTGGGGCAGCTTAGCCCGTAGTAAGGTAAATTCATAATGTTTGCAACATTGTTGGCATGTCTTTCCATTGTAGTTGTTGTTGTCGTTTTGTTGCTCATCCATGTTCTATTGTCATACTATGGTATTTTCTGTGTTTTACTATTGTGTTGTCTGACTTTTGAGATGTACTCACACTTTTGGATACGAAATTAGGTCTATCAATAGGTTGGATGTGAATTAAATTGCCCCTAATTTGCACATCTTATTCGAATTTGATCTAATTTAATGAATCAAGGCAATTAGGTGAGCACTGATGATTTTCCTTGGGTGTTCCCACTCAGCTAAACATTGAAGTTAAAAGTCTAAATTCCCACCCCTAAGCTTATAATTGATGTTTTTTTTTTTTGGATGAATAAATATGTGTAACCTTACCCAGGGGGGGCAGGAAGAAGAAAGAAAATACAAGGGAGAGGGGGGGAGGAGAGAAACAATCCAACCTACGCAGAGGTAGTAGAAAAAAGCGAGGGCAGATCAAGGCCTCAGAACAGGGCAATGTGCCTATTCCTAGGGGTGTCCCTGACAGCGCGAAGATGGGCACAAGTGAGCTTGGAGGAGACCTCAAAGGAGATGGCTTTCCAAATCAGATTGAAGGATCGAGAGTTGGAAGTCCATCTCCTAAGGTTACGCTCCATCCAAATGTGGTGAATAGCAGCTCCAAAGACTAGCTTGCCGACGGTGTCACAAATCGATGACCCAGGGAAGGACCTAGCCACCCAGAGCCATTCTCTTTCAAAGTGAAGAGGTCTCCTGTTACTGTGCCAGATGGAGGAGAGGGCTTTTTTCCAGATAGTAGAGGTAAAGGGGCAGTCAAAGAAGAGGTGGGGGATGTCCTCAAGGCCATTCCAGCAAAGGGAGCAGGCAGGGGAGACTGGGATGTGGCGGTGAATGAGGAAGGCTTGTGTGGGAAGGCAAAGGCGAAGGGCTCTCTAGCAAGTAAGGCTATGGTGGGGAATATGGCCTTTGAACCAGACTAGTTTGTGCCAGGGGACAGAGGGGGCGGTGGGACGGACAAAGTTCCAGGTAGAGCTAGTGCTAAAGCGGCCATTGGGGGAGGGCGACCACAGAAATCTGTCATCAAGGTGGGGAGGGGAAGGGGGGAGGGGAGGGGGGGAGAGCAGGCCAAATCCGAGAGACTATGGAGGGGTTGAGGTAAGGGGGGGAGACCAAGAACCAGAGGAAATGAGACAGGAGAGGGGGGCATTCTTTGGAAGACCAGAAGAGTAAATGGACATGGGACCAAGAACACTGAAAAGGATACCAAGGAGGTGCCAAGGGTCGAGCCAGAGGGAGATGGAGGATCCACGAGCTATGGAGGAAGAGATACCACAAAGGGCTAGGAGGCGGAGGGCAAGGATCTTTCTCCAATCCAAGAGGCATCAGAAGGGTGGAGACAGTCCATAAGGAGTCAGACTTAAGGAGGTGAGAGTAGACCCAGTTGACCCAGATGGAATCATGGCGGGAGGAGATTTTCCAGGTCAACTTGAGAATACCAGTAGTATTGCAGTCTTTAATGCACCGTATCCCAAGACCTCCCTCGGATTTTGGAAGATAGATGGACTTCCAACTGACAGGGTGGAGGAGCTTGGAAGCCTCGGCCCCTTTCCAGAGGAAAGCACAGAAGAGACGCTCCATCGCCTGGGTAGTGGCTTTGGGTAAGCCAAAGATACCGCACCAATAGATGTAAGAGGCTTGGAGGATTGAGCGGATGCAAACAAGGCGGCCAGCATAGGAAAGAAGTTTACTCTTCCAGAGCTGGAGGCGCTTGCGGATGTTATCCAGCATAGGAGTGCAGTGGTGCTTGGAAAGCCGTGCCGGAATGAGGGGAAGAGCAAAGCATTTGACTGGGAGGGAGCCAATGGAAAAGCCAGTCACGTGCAGGAGGGAGTCTTTCTCCTGGTCAGAGATATTAGAGAGGAAGATTTTGGATTTGAGGAGATTGATGCGAAGACCGGAGAGGGACTCAAAGAGATGCAATGAATCCATAATTGAAGAGATAGAGGAATGAGAGGCCTTGGAGAAGATCATGAGATTGTCTGCAAAAGCAAGGTGGGTGAGGTTGATATGCTTACATTTAGGAATGGGAGAGATGGGATGGAGGTCCGTTTTGGATTGGAGGCTACGAGAGAGGACTTCCAAGGCAATGGAGAAAAGGAAGGGGGAGAGGGGGCAACCTTGACGGGTACCCACTTTGGAGTGGAAGAAGCCAGCTGGAGCACCGTTGACCAGAACAGAGAAGGAGGGGGAGGAAATGCAAGCGTGAATCCAGCGAACAAAGGCAGGGGGGAAGCCCATTTGAGAGAGCACTCCACAGATGAAATCTTGGCGGAGAGAGTCAAAAGCTTTGTGGAGGTCAATTTTCATGAGGGCGGCTGGAAAATGAGATTTGCTGTCAAAACCCCGCACGATCTCGGAGCAAAGGATAATGTTATCCGCAATGCTACGCCCTGAGATGAAGGCGGATTGGTTGGGGCAAACCAGGGAAGGGATCACAGCCTTGATTCTATTGGCAAGAATTTTGGCAATGAATTTGTAGATTAGGTTGCAGAGGGAAATGGGCTTGAAGTTAGAGAGAGAGGTGGCTCCCTCTTTTTTAGGGATGAGGCAGATGAAGGTCTGATTGACCTGGGCCAGCAGACTAGGCTTGTAAAAGAAACTGCTTATAATTGATGTTAAGACTCTGAAGATTAGAAAAATCAGAGAGTACACAACCTTAAGTAGATCCCCTGTTTCGGCAATAGCTGGAGAACAAGAAAACACTTACATCTTTGGATTTAGATTAAAATGTTAAAATTGAAAGTGAGAGAAATCAAAGAGTTCAGAGATATTTTCCAAAGTACCCATGCCAGCAAAAGCTGAGAATGGGAACAGTGGAATTTGTACCCATCTTCCATGCCTCTGGTTTGTTGTCTGCAGCTTTCCAATCTCAGTGAGTAGTTGGTGATTTACTGCTGGTTTGTCAACTTCGAGGGAAGAGATGAAAATTCGTGGGTTTTTTTTTAATAATTATTATCACTTTACAGTGTTTCCCTTCTAGTCTTACAACATACTTTGTCCACTCTTTGATGTATTCAGGTTACTATTGTATATTCTTATTCTTGAATAAAAGGTTTGTGTCTAGGTGATGCAGGCAAGGGATAGAAACCCCTATTATGCTTGCAGGTAATGGGCCTTACAGAATTCGAGGAAGAAAACTCCAACACAGATCTTAAACAAGTCGTAATTAGTGGAGAAAATAACAGAGCAGCAGAAATAATTATGAACAGATATTAGAGAAGCAAATAACAGAGGAGAAATCATCCACGATTTTTACTCCAAATCAATATCAATACCATAAAGGTCAATTTTCATTAACTCAACACCACAAATAAATTTGTTTCCAACCCTATATATAGTCTGCCATCCCAAAAATGACTTTTAAGGAAAATTTCATAAATAACTAGGAAATTAACTCCCTTTTAACAGTAGCAATTCTGTGAGTGCTTAACCCCATTTTTAATTAAACTAAGATTCAATGGAATACACTTTAACTAAACTAGACTTGCAATTGAAATCCTAATCTAATTTTAGTTCCTAAATAAGAAATCTTATCGCTGATTAACAAGCATCGGTGAATTGGCCATATCTTGCAGCACAAATTGGAATCGCAAGATTTTGATCTCATTGGATATGTAATTCAATGCTTTCAAATGGAACCAATTTTATCGAAATAGAGAAGGTTTGACCATCCAGAAATAAGCTTTAAGAACATGGCGGAAATAACCCAATTCCCTGTGATGTAATGTTCGAAACACTCAAACTGATCCAATGGTTTATTGAAGGCCTCTGATCGAATTAAGCCTGATGCATTGACAGCACTAGATAATATCTGTTGGTTTTTCCCCCCTTTTTAGAGAATGACCTACATCTACTTGATTCCACCGGGGGGGGGGGAAGCTTTCTATGGTGGGAGTCTAACACAAATTAATGAACCACCAGTTTCTCCACTTCTTGAAATGAAAACTAAAAATCCCTAATATTCGCATGGTAGTAGCCAAGTCCATTACTTGTTATGATTTTTTCCAAAACACACCTTTTAATAACAAAATTTCCTTTGAGTTGCACCAGTTTCATAATCTGTGGTGCTCCTGTGTCTGAGATATCTGGGAAATCTTCAATCATGGTTCTTCATTCATTAATGTCATTCCAAATGTGGTTTTGATATTCTGTACCATTTTGTGGGAGTCTTCAATTAGGCAGGCGATTTTGTTTCCTGTTATGCCCATTCTGTGGCTAGGGGAATTAACTTCCAAAATTTACGACCACTTCTGTTGAAACTTGGAGTCCTCCATCTCCAAAGCCAGCATTTGAAATAATGCAAGCTACTTTTTCCCAGTATTAGCCTCTCATTTCTGTTAGTTTTTTCTGTTATGGAAATCTTGCATGTTATTTTCTTATGTTTTAATTAAGAAAACAAGTATGAGAACTTTGTTCTTGCCTTGTTGCAGTATATTTGGGTGCAATGAAAATGTACATAATGCTCAGAATGCGGCCAATGGAGACCTTTTTTTTGTGGAAATGGCTTTCTTTTTTCTTAATTTCTGATTGATTTGCTTTGCATTCTTATGTTCAGGCTAAAGGCTATCGTGTTGGTCCAGTTTATGATGATGTCTTGGCAATGGCTTGGTTTTTCTTGGAGCTAATTGTAAAGTCCATGGCTCTGGAGCAGAGCAGGCTTTTCTATCATACTCTTCCTTCAGGTAGCTGCAAATTTGTGGAATTTTTTTTCCTTGATGTTTCCTAGAACTTTGTATGATCACTAGTTATTAAATGCATGTCATTGAAATTTGGAACTTTAATTATTGCTCGACAATACCTCAAACCTATATATATATATATATATATATATATATATATATATATATATATAAGTTTCAATCATTTTGAGATATCACCTACATATTGACCATATTCAGTCCCTATTTTTGAGATATCACCTTCGTTTCATTCTCCGAATAGGAGGTTTAGAAAGAAAGGGAAAAATAAGAGAGAAAAAGAGAGGAAAGAGAGAGAGAGAGAGAGAGAAGGGAGAAACCAAATGAAGGCCGAGACAATCGTCAGTGGAGCTCTCTGAGCTAGGGAAGAACTAGTGATCACGGCCCAACTCCTTCATCTTCTTTGGTTTTCTCTTACTTTTTTTTTGGTTTCTTAATCACCCAGTTGTTTTACTTCTCTGGAATCCACTCACCTGAAACCCTCTTCATTTCCCAGTTTCCTATTACCGAACCGCAAAAACCCATTCCATTTCCCACTTTCCCGTTTTCTTTTTCTCTTCTTCCTTCCACCAACTCAAAACCCCATTACCCAATAACCCATTCACTGAAGCCCACTTCCTCCATCTTACCTTCCCTTTAACCCATCCATAAAAGTTCACTTCCCTTCACCAATTGCAATAATCTCAACCCACCTTCTTTTCTCTTAATTTCCTTCTAAAAATCTTTAACCTTACCGAACTTCTTTTCCTTCTATTTCCCCATCAATCCTTGTAGCAGCAGTTCTCCATCATTTTTATTTGAATCCACCAAAACCCCCATTCCCCTACTACTCATCCCCTTGATTCCTTTCACTTCACCCCTTCTTTCACCACAGGAGAGGGACATTCAAATCTGTCATCCCCTTCACTGCCATGGTGAGCTTGGGTTCGATTGTTCGCGATTCAGCAGTTTCGGTCCCATGAAGCACCTTACAGTTGAAGGTTATCAGCCCCTGATAGGAGAACTGGTTTCATTAGAACAGCTCGCAGCTCACAGCTCAGATTCAGAAGATAAAGATCAAATTCGAAGGTTGTCTTCCTTGGCAACCCTTCATTCTTTCAATCCATCCATGAATGTCGGTGGGGATTTTGGGGGTTCTAATTTGGCTCTGTTACAGGGATTTGGTCTCCCTTGTTTCAGTCCACAACAGCAACAGCTTCAGCAATCACAAGTATTCCATACGGGTAATAGTCTAATAGAGAGACGAAGCCAAACCCTCTGGATCTCCCAGTCTCACGATCGCTGATGATCGTTTCCGGTGATCAATTTGAGAACAGTGAGGCAGGTAGTACAGAAAACAGAGCAAGAAAGCCATCCAATATCAGGAAGAAGAAGAAGAAGAAGAGTGGTGGGGGCGGCGTCACTCCGAGGTGCTGAGTGGTGGGGGCCGGTGGGGTTACAGGGGGAAGAAGAAAGAAGTGAGGTTAAAGATGAGGGTATTATTGTCTTTTTCTATCACTTAACAGCGATTTTTCACAGAATGGGTACTATTGATAGAATCTTTTGAGTTCAGGGAGGGTAGAGCTATTACTCAATATGCAAGGGAAGGGCTCGTCATTCGGGCATAATCGAGGGGAGGGGGGAATAACTTACTCTGTTTTTTAACTTGAAGGCTTGTTTCGGTGGGTCTTAGACCTAGTTTGGGGCTGAAACTTGATACTCAGCCTATTTTAGGCCATTTAAGGCACTATCAGATTTTGCAAAAAAAAATTCCAAATAGGAGTTTGACTTTGTGGGAAACCAGGACGTACATTTATGCTAGAAACCAAGACAGACACTTAAGTTTATGCCTAATATCATTTAAGTAAATGTTTTATTTACTTAAGATATTATTCGTAAATAAGCAAATACCCCCCCCCCTATTTGAATCCAATAAAAATAGTTGAAAAATCAAATTTCAAAAGGATAAAAAGTCAACCCTCCAGGTCAAGAACAAAAACTGGATTTTTGACGGTAGGTGCAATTTTCAACTTTAAAATGTTGGGGTTTTTCTCAAATTAAAAAAAAAAAAATCCATAAATCTTAATATGGTAAAACAAATCCAAGATTGCTTAAATCTAACTTAAATTAAAGGAGTTAAGGTTCGGTCAAACCTAATTTGGTGTGCACGAATGTTGTCAAAATTGTTTTGAATGAAAATATTTTTTGAGACATTTAATCAAATGAATATTTACTGCACTTTTGGTTTTTAGTATTATTTTACCATATTAAAATTTATGGAATTTATAGATTTAAGAAAAACCCTAGCATTTAAAAGTTGAAAATTGCACATACCGCCGAAAATCCAGTTTTTGTTCTTGAACTGGGGGGTTGACTTTGGAATTTTATTTTTTAATTATTTTTATTGGATTCAAATAGGGGGTATTTGCAAAATAATGAATAATATCTGAAGTAATTGATTTCATTTACTTAAATGATATTAGGCATAAATAAGTGTCTGTACTGGTTTCTGGCATAAGGGTCTATCCTGTTTTTTGGCTTAAATAAGTGACTGTATACCAAGGTTTGCATAAATAAGTGTCTGTATACCAATGTTTCCCACCGAGATCTCGACCGAGACACTGTATTTCTCCATTTGCCTTCAATCTCGTCTCAGTTTTTGAAAAATCGAGATATTACCGAGATCTCGGTGAGTTCTTGAACTATGGTCAGATCTACCACCAGCCTGATCCATAACACGGTCACCTCGATCCTTAACCCACAGGTATAGGGGATCCTCCTCATCATCTAAGCCAACCTGGAAATGTTGGCAAACTTTATTAGATCTTTATCACAACCGTCCATGCCTTGGCATGGGGCTGCAATATGGTTGGGTTGGGCCTGATTTTTTAAAACCCCAGCCCAACCCTAATTCCCCTTAGCTGCCAGAAAATCCAACCCTCATCCGCCCTCAAGGCCAGGCTGGGTTGACCCTTATTGGCCCTAACACTGAATAACCTTAGGCATGAAGAGTACTGATCTGCGCCTTCTGAATTGGCTAAGCCGCCAGATTGGTTGGTTGATTAGAACTTGCTTACTCATATGAAGGATTTACCAATTACAAATGAAAAAATATTGGCACTCAAACATCTGCTAAAAAGATCTACGCACCTCATGCCCACCCCTGGGACTAGGGATACGTATAGAACATCATAGGCTTTGCGATATCATATCAGAGTTCAACAGGAAGATGGTAAAACATTGCTAAAAACAAACAAAAAAAAAAAATAGTAAAATATTCATTTCTTTTGATATCTAAAAAATATTTTCATTCAAAGCGATTTTGACAGCATTCATGCATACCAAATAAGGTTTGACCGAAACATAACTCCATTATAAATCAGATTTAAGCAATCTTGTATTTGTTGGAAAGCTGGTTTTGTGCTCTACCTAATACAAAAAGTCATGTAAAAATAAAATCCTTTAACCAGTCAAACTTCTTAGAGAACAAGAACATTTCTGTAAATCGAGAGCAGTTTAATTACTTATAGATAAGATTATATTTTCTGAGAACAATATTAACCAAATGTGAGATTACGTATACCATCACAATGACCAATTCCAAGAACAGTATAAACCAACTGTATGTTTTGATTGTTTCAAACTTCCAATAGCTTGCTTCTTCAGTTCTGATGTCTTCTAGTTTTATGTTGAGTTTTGATGACTTGATGCGACTTAATGTTGATTTTTGGTGATATAAGGTATATATTGTAACATACTAAATAATGTTAAAAAATTCAAGCAAATAGAAAAAAAATAACATTATGGCACCTTGGTTACTTAGGCGGGCCCCTTGTCGTTAAGCGCTTAAGCACCCCTCTACCGCCTTGGGTCGCCTGGCCGCCTTGACAACTATTAAAAGGTATATAAATTTAATTGAGACAAGACTTTGCGGCTGCACGATCGAAACTCCTAAAAGCATCCTTGAAGGTCTATTTTTTTTTTTTTTTGGATCAAGAATAGTTTAAATTACGAAGAAAGAGAAGGAATATTCAAGCCCGAAGGTAAAAAGCCAGAGCTAAGAGCTAGCTCGGCTGCAAAATGGAAAGAGGGAGGCCCTGGGAGACAACAATGAGCCTGTTCATTGGGGAATCCTTAACCACAGTGAGGGGAAGGGAACTAATTCTAGAAGAAACATCAAAGGAGATGGCTTTCCAAATCTTTTCAAGAGAGCGAGAGTTGGACATTCAAACGTCATATCAATCCAAACCCATTCCCGGCTAAGTGGGAGGGGACTTCTACGACCTGGCCAGCAATGACGAAGGACACGTGTCCAAATGGAAGAAGCAAAGGGGCAAGAGAAGAACAGGTGATCTGTATCCTCAAGCCCATTCCAACAAAGATAGCAGTTGGGTGGGACTTGTATGTGGCGGTGAATGAGGAAGGCCTGAGTGGGGAGGCAATTGGCTAGGGCGCGCTAAGAGGTGAGACTGTGCCGAGGGATATGCCCTTTGAACTAGACTACTTTGTGCCAATGACAGTGGGTCCCTCTATGTCTTACCAAATTCCAAGCGGAATGAGAACTGAATCTGTCGGAGGGGGAAGGGAGCCACAGAATGGTGTCGCCTCTACCGAGGTGACTGAGGTGGATAGGGGGGAGGGAGCTCCAGAGGTCAGCAAGGGTGGGGGGAGAAGAAATAGGTGGGACCAAGAGCCTCTACTGATGATGGAAGCAACTAAGGAAGATCGATCCAATCCAGAGGAGTAGATGTCACTAGAACTCATGACTGAAGAGAGGACACCAGTGGGGTGCCATTTGTCCAACCATAGAGAGGTACAGAGGCCATCATCGATCCTGCAAGAGATGGCTTCAATGGCTGTGTCTCACTTGTAAAATTCTGCGCCAAACCCAAGAGGAGTCAGCCACTGGGCTTACAGACCAAATGGAGTCCCTGCGGAGGGGCCCTGCGTAATCCCTGAAGGTCTTTATCTCTACTCATTTCAAACATGCCTTGCATTGCTACAAAATCAAGTAATTACATTCCTTATAATTACCGGAGAAATTAGTGACTACCAAGTCTCACCTCTATTGCATTTCGTATGTATACTTGCATTATGCTCCAACTTGGTCACCACATTTTCCACTGCTTCTACAGTGATTCATCCATCTGAAGTCGACGCTTGTTGTCGTACTAGGGATTGAGATAGTATGTTGAGAATTACATAAATAACTTGTCAATGCTTATGAATATGTAAATGGAATGTAAATTAACTTAAGTACCTTGAAAGCTTGAACTAAACATATAAAACTCAAGAGCTCTATGCAGTGGATGCATCGAGTGCTTCTCCCATCTGTCCTTAACAAGTTTTAGGTATGCCTTCCTACCTCAAGGTAATGCTGCTCTCACGCGTTCCTTCATCTCCATGGTAGCATACAAATGTGGGAAGGTAGGCTTCTTCTCAGAGTCTACCATCCTTTGTACTTTTACCACTGGCTTCAATATAAGAATGACCTTCAGGTCCCGCCCATAGTTGTCACGGCGTCGCCATGGCGCCACCATGGCTTCCTGGCGCTGGAGGTCTGTGCATATCGACCTACGCCATGGCGTCCTGTCTCTCTTTCCCTCTTCGATTTCTTCTTCTTTAATTTTTTGTTTCTTCCCCAACCTTAGACCCACTCCCTGCTTCCCTAAATCTCCTATTTTAGCCTTGGTTTAGTAACCTGCAACTAAGACATCCGCCAGATCTGATTTCAGATCTCACCATTCGGTTGCTAGTAGAATTTTGGAGCTATTTCTCGTTGGGATCGGCAAACCTTGGTGCTGCGATTTTGTTCCAGAAATTGCAGGGAGAATCGTCTTCATAAGGAGTTTCCTCTGTTGGAACTTCTCCAGTTCACCGCCTCTCTGCCTCTCTTTCAATCATGTTATTGCAAGGTTGAAGAAGACATTAAGTCTTTAAAATTGCTAGTAAGGATAACTTATACTATTTATATAAAACCCCCTATATTCTCTATTGCTATTCTGTTTAACCTATTCAGTTTTCTCTTTAACTCCATTAAATTACAGTTCTGCCACTCCTTTACAATTTCAGATTAATTACAATTCTGCCATTGCTCTTATAAATCTTGATTTATCTACTAGTTTGCCATTCAACTTTGCCATTCAACTTTGGATTTAATTACAATTCTGCAATGGTCGACATGAAGGGCGACATGTCGATATATCGATCAGACACCCCTCCACCGACTTGGATCACCATGACGTCGTGACAACTATGGTCCCGCCAGAATTGGTCACTAGAGATGGTAGCTTGTGCTGCCCTACCCTATGCCGAACCCGACTCCCTCCAACTAAACCACTCATCTGAAGCAAACATGGACCTCACCAGCCATCTTCGCCTAAAAGATCTTCAATGCAATGTAGTTGGTGGTAAATCAAGTAAGTCTGGCCTTACCAAATCTCCAACGTACTTCTCCCTCAGCATCTATAAAGCGTATCTATGGTTGTAGACAAATGTGGTTACTTGTCTTGCTTGCTTGACCACTCCCACAATCATGGATTTCTTCCCCATGTCCTTAAGCATGAGGTCAATGTAGTGGGTTGGACATGGTGTTTAAAAGAGGTGGATTCTCCTGCTGTATGTGTTCATCAATCTCTTACCTGATTTCTTAAAGTTGCTCCCATTGTCCATCACGACTTGGACAACGTTGTTAGGGAATTGCCTAATCATAAATCTTACATTCCCAAGTTGTTAACAATTTAGTTTTGATAATAACAAACAATTAAATGTATTTAATATTTATGTTAATGTTTGTTGTTACTTATACTACATCATTGAGAGCAACAAAACTTGAAGAAGAACCAAGATTGTGAAGGTAAGACAAGTTAAATTTAGCAAGTCAAGCCTCTTAAGACAAGACAAGCTTCTCAAGTAAAGTCATGTCAAGAACATGATAAAGTTTCAAGACAAGTCAAGACAAAGACGACGACAAGCCAAAGTCTCAAATACAAGGCAAAGTCTCAAGGAAAGGCATGCTCAAAGATTGAAGACAAAGATTCAAGACATGCTCGTGTCTACTATTGAAATGTTTGCACACTAACAATATCCTCCTTTGCCATGAAATTGTTAGAGGCTTTGAAAGAAAAAATCATTCCCCCTCGGCTCTCTTGAAGGTGGACATTCCAAGGCTTTTGACTCTCTTCGTTGGGACTTCATCTCCAATGTTATGAATAAGATGTTATTTCCCCCCCCCCCCAAAATTCATAAAGTGGGTCTACCTTTGCATCTCCTCTCCCCACTTTTCTGTCCTTATCAATTGTAGTCCAGCTGGTTTTTCCCCTCCTCCACTGGCATCCGCCAAGGCTGTCCTCTCTCCCCTTACCTCTTTACCATAGCCCTTGAGGTCCTCTCCAGAAGTATCCAATCCCTCACTGACCAGCAGCTTATCACCCCTATCCCCAAGTGTCAAGCCCTCAAGCTTACCCACCTTGCTTTTGCCGATGACCACATGCTCTTATTTAAAGCTGACCCTGTCTCCCTCCAATCCACCATGTCTTGTTTGAACATTTTTGAGTCCATGTCAGGCCTTAGAGTTGATCTCTCTAAGTCCCTTCTTTTCCTCTCTGGTATCCTTGAGGATCTCAAAGCCACCCTTCTTCAAATCTCAAGATTCTCTCTGGGTTCGCTCCCCCTTAAGTACCTGGGCGTCCCTCTCATTCCTTCTAGATTGATTGGTCACCATTGTACTCATGGTTTAAAGTATCGACCGATACGATACGATACAGACCGATACGTATCAGTATCAGTCGTTATCGATACGATACGACCGATACATATCGATACGTCCAGTAAAGGGTTCTATGGGTGGTTTAATACGTATCGATATGTATTGATAGGTATCGGTTGATACAACTCGATACATACCGATACATGCCGATACATTCCGATACATTCCATAAAAAAGCCATTTTCATTCACAGACTCGATACAATTCCTATTCTAACGAAAAAATGAAAGAAAACTCTCAACCGAAAGACTAAAATCTTGCATTTAATCTTGGTTTTTCACACTTTTGGACTCAAAACTGAGTCAAGGAGTGCTACAATATCATCCTTTGAGTCATCCAATACTCTTTATGGCCATAGACAATTACAACATCTAAGAAACCTCATCTTTTATAACAATTTAAATTTAATGCACTTGTTTGGTTATACATTATTCTCTATTTTAGTGTTTATGCATGATACCTGTTGTATATTGCTTTATTTATATTGTTTTTTTGTTCCAAAAGTGAACTTCCATGTGTATCTTGACCATTTCTATGCGTATCTGTTGTGTTCGATACGTATCTTCGATACGATACGAAACGATATGATACGTCTCTTAAAATCACCTGATCGATACGATACTCGATACCGATACTTTAAACCTTGATTGCACTCTGATACTTGATCTTATGAGGAAAAGGCTTCAGCTGTGGAAGCGCAAGCTCCTTTCCTTTGCAGGGCGCCTTGAGCTCATCAGAACAGTTCTACAGGCCTCTTATCTTTATTGGTCGGGTATATTTTGCATTCCTTAATCAGTCATCACAAATTTGGAAGCTCTTATGTGCTCTTTTCTCTGGAAGGGTTCGAGATACCTTTACCCTATCTCCCCAAAGCTAAAGGTGGATTGGGTCTCAGACGTATTAAGGACACCAATTCAGCTGGTATTTTGAGCCTGATCTGGAAAGTTGCCTCCAAGCAAAAGAGCATTTGGGTTGACTGGGTTTACTCAAGGTATCTTCGCAATGATTCGATTTGGACGGTTCCCATCCCTTCGGATTCATTTTGGGTTTGGAGGAAGATTATGAAGTTTAGGCATTTGGCTCTTGGATCTATTACTTCTATGGTTGATGATGGTGCCTCTACTAGGCTTTGGTTGGATAACTGGCACCCTGCAGGTATTCCTATTCATCACGTAGGGGACAGAGCTATTTATAGTATGGGATTGGACAGATTGGCCTCGGTCTCTCGCATCATCCCGGATTCTTTTTAGGACCCCCCATCCCTCCCCCCCTCCCCCTCCCCCTCCCCGTTCCTAGATCCCATTTGGTCAGCTCTACCAAGAATTCCCAGATCCCGCCCAGGAAGGGATGATAGAATCACTTGGAATCCCATTAGATCACGAGGTGAAGTTGGCATTTGGCACAAGGTTGTTTGGTTCAAAAACTACATCCCCCGCCACAGTTTTACTCTTTGGCGTTCCCTTCGCTGCTGCCTTCCCACATAATGCTTCCTTATTAGTAGACACATTCTTGCGTCTCCTCGTTGTATCCTTTGTTGGAATTGCCTTGAAGATGTAGACCTCTTTTTCTTCAATTGTCCTTTCTCCTTGAAGATTTGGTCAGGTGTCCTTGCTCGTTATTGGCCGAATCGTCGGAGGATCCTCCCTCTCAATCGTGAATGGATTTGGATTGACATGACCTTTGGAGGCTCCTCTTTTTGTGACCGTGTGGGAAAACTAGCTTTCAGTGTCGTTGTCCACCACATCTGGTATGAGCGCAATCTTAAAAGATGGACTTCTAATTCCAGATCTTTTCATCAGATTTGGGACTCCATCTCCTTCGACATTAAAGGCAGACTAGCTATAGTTCCCTCTAATTACTCCGACTCTCCCAGAAATAGACACATTGTAACCTCTTGGAATTTCATCCTGAAAGGTTTTGTTTTGTTTAGCTCTTTATTTCCCCTTTGGGGCCCCTTGTATCCCCTATGGAGCTTTTCTATTTGTAATGTATATTTTTATTCACCCAAAAAAAAAAAAAAAACACTTGCACACACTTGCATTGCATGTTTGCATATTTTTTTTTTTGGTGACTTAGTATATGACCGAGCCCCAGTTGGGAGCCGGGAGGGAAAGAGAGGGGGGAGAGGAGGGGGGGGGGGAGGAGAATCAGGCCATCCTAGAAGGGGGCGGCCGCAAAAGAGAAAGGTCTAAACCCCAGGTAACAACACTGTGCCTGTTCCTTGGGGTATCTAAAAAAGAACACTGGGGTAAGGTACCAAGCTTAGAGGAGACATCAAAAGAGATGTCCTTCCAAATCAAGTCAATAGATCTAGATTTGGAAGTCCATCTCCTAAGATTCCTCTCCATCCAAATGTGATGGACGGCCGAGCCAAAAACCAACTTTCCCACTATATCACAAAGGGTGCTGCCTTTGAAGGTCAAGCTCAACCAAAGGCATTCTCTATCAAAAGGAAGATGTCTTCTGCTGCGATGCCAAATGGATAAGAGGGCTTTTTTCCAAATGGTAGAGGTAAAGGTGCAAGCAAAGAAAAGGTGGGCAGTGTCCTCAAATCCATTCCAGTAGAAAATGCAGTGGAGGGGGGGGGATAGGGATGTTTCGGTGAAGGAGGAAAGCTTGGGTTGGGAGGCAAAGGGTAAGCGAGCTTCAGGTCGTAAGGCTATGGCGAGGGATGAGGCCTTTAAACCAGACTAGGTTGTGCCAGGGGACGGGGGGGCTAGGGTTGCGAACAAAGTTCCAAGCCGAACTATTAAGTAAAAAGACCTGAGGGGGAAGGGAGCCAGACAACCTTATCCTCGAGAGCAGGGGGGAGAGGGCTACGGGCGGGAGAGAGGGCCAGATCTGAGAGAGGATAGGGGTGGGAGGGGAAGGGGGCAACCAAGAACCAAGAGAGATGATGGAGGATAAGGGGGCAGATTTGGGGATGCCAGAGGAGTATATCGCTCTTGGGCCAAAAACATTGTAGAGAATACCAAGAGGGTGCCAGGGGTCAAGCCAAAGAGAGGTCCTAGATCCATCAACAATGACCGAGGAGGTGGCTCTAAGAGTAAGAGGGTGAAGGAGAAGAATCTTACGCCAAACCCAGGAGGAGTCCAAGTGGATGGGGACAGTCCAGATGGAGTCCTCATTTAGGAGATGGGAATAGACCCAGTTGACCCAGATGGAGTCATGCCTGGAGGAGATTTTCCAGATAAGCTTTAAGATTCCCGCAATATTGGAATCCCTTATGCGGCGAATGCCTAAGCCCCCTTCAGCCTTAGGAAGGCAGATGAATTTCCAGCTGAGAGGATGCAGGAATTTAGAGGCTTCTTTCCCTTTAAAAGGGAATGCACAAAAAAGATTCTCCATGGATCTGATAGTGGCTTTGGGAATGCCGAATATTCCACACCAGTACGTGTAGGAAGATTGGAGAACCGATCTGATGCATTCAAGCCTTCCTGCATAGGAGAGGAGTTTGCCTTTCCAAAGCTGAAGGCGCTTGCGGATTTGCATATTCATTTAAGCATTGCCTAGACATAGCCCAAGGACCCATAAAAAGACCATTGGTGCAAAAGCCGCAAAAGACAAAATTGGGCTGAAAGAACACCAACCGGTTTGACCGGTCCAAGAACTGGTTTGACTGGTTACTGGCAGGATGTAGTGTTTATTACCGGGCTTACAGAGGTTGGGAACCGGTTGCCCCAATTGGCTGGAGAATGTCCAGCCGGTATCAAGCCGGTTTGTCCAACAAGATCCCCAATGGCTAGTTCAACCGGTCTGACCGGTTTATGAACAGGTTGACCGGTTTATGAACAGGTCGACCGGTACAGCTAAAAAGTGCCCGTCATTTGACCGTTAGAGATTCAAATATCTCACCACTTTGGGCTATAAATAGGCCATTAAAAGCCAAACTCTACACACTATTCAAGGCATTGAATACCACTCTTGGGAGAGACTTTGAAATAATCTTTTAATCATTATTCTGTTCATTTTGAGTTTTATCATAACATCTTGATTTGATTCAACTTAATCAATTGAAGGATTGCATTGAAGCAATTGATCCTTCACATAGATGAAACCTTTGAAGAAATCTCTTATTGCGTGCATGCATTCATTTTCTCATCATTTTGCATAGGGAAGTTTCTCTTCATATAGGTAACATCCATCCTTTATTCTTTTGGTTATACTGTTTCTTAGTATTGATCTAAGAGTTGGGTGAACTCTTGATCAAACCAAGGGTGCATCATCCTAGACTGTACTTAAAAGAGTTGTAGTACGAATCATCTTATCCTTAAAAGAGTTGCACGGATCTTCTTATCTTTAAAAGAGTTACACAGATTCTCTTATCTTTAAAAAGTTATGGATTCTCTTATCCTTCAAAGAGTGTAAAGGATTCTCTTGTCCTCTAATAAGATTTGTTTGAAGGTGTTGTTTCCCACCTATTGTGTTGAAAGAAAACATCTAGTGGAATTCTCTGCAGTGTTGGGAGGAGTGGATGTAGACTCTTGGACTCAAACCACTATAAATCGTGTCTCTTGGAGTCAAACCACTATAAATCTTATCTCCTGTGGGTTGTTTATTGTTTTAATTTTTTATTTGTGCAATTAATTTTCAAAAAGGACACAATCCACTAGGTACAACCTATTCACCCCCCCTCTAGGTTGTTTCACAAACGTTCTGTGTTCCTACCTCATCCACAACATCCTTCAACAATTTGTAGATATACTTTGCATCTTTTTTCTCTTTGGATACATCCACCGACTTTAGGAAGATGGTCTTGTCATCAGAATAGACTATGACGTTGATAATGGACTGTCTACTGGGTCCTGTCCAGCCATCACACATCACAATCACTCCATATTTCTCTGATGTTCCCTTCAATGTTTCAATGTACTTGTCCATCTCCTTTTAGTTGGGCAAATAGAGATATATCAATTCCCATGGAGTGAGCCCCTTTCTCTTGGGCCAGCCTTCCATGTAGTGTCAAGCATGACCTTGTAGTATGGACGTTGAGCAGCATTAGCTGTGATGTTGTTAAAGAAGAACTTCGAAACGACATCATCAAGTTTTCCTTTCCAACTTTCCCAGACTTGCTTTATAGTTCTCTGTTTGTTATCCTGAATCCTGAATATCAAAGGATCCTACTGAAGCATCTCAATGGGATCATCATCATTTGGTATTGGTACTCATGGTGGGGGTGCCGGTACCCTCACATTATGATCTCCTGCGTGCAATACTCCCTACTCAATACATGGAGTTTCTTAGTAGGTCTAATCCACAAGCTGCATGTTGTTGATGATGTCGTTGACACTCCTCCGAATTCAGCACATATGTATCCCATGACATATTTTGTACTCAATTGTTTTGATAGTCCATGATAGCCACCTATAATCCGCATCATTACCATTTCGGAGATATCCCAACTTAGGGAATGGCTCACTGAGGCTAGAACTGGGTGGAGCCGGCATAAATGGTTGGGCTGAATACAAGAAGATGTTGTCGACAATAGATGACCAAGCACCTGATCCATCCCCATACTTAGTGTTGAGGAATGAAGTAGAAGATCCACCATAGCCACCCTCATAGCCAAATGCCGAACCAGTGCTCTGAAGGATGGTCCACCAACATATCCACCATATCCAGCATGTGATGCTTAATCCACACTCTCGAAGCCACTATTACCATGATGTGCTAAACTGGGGCTCTCTCCTATAAAGGATGGGCGCGGAAATGCCAAGATCCTCTACTCTCCTCCAAACTCATGGCTTCTAGTGTACCAGACAAGCTCAATACATCTATGCCCATCCCAGCTGCCTCCTCAACTCCGAACTGTTTGCGTGGCTCTTGAGTGCAGCTTCTACTGGTGTGTGCACTGTGGTCTTGATCCTGTATGGCATGATTAAACTGAGTCTCACCTGTTAAATTGATTTGCTCTGGCTCAACATCTTATACCATCTGGTTGTGCTCTTTGTGTAAGGCTGCAAGTTTATCAGTATCATTATAACCAATATTACCACCACCACCACCATCATCATCATCACCATCACCATCACCATCATCTTCATGGGCTTGAGTTGGGGAAGTTGTGCGAGGGCCGTCTGAGGATTTTAACCACTTGATGTCTTCGTCATCATCTACGCCAAGCTGGGAGTCAAATTGACGCCGGGTCTATGTGTGAACTCTGCCCTTTGACTCCATATTCTCCTCAAAATCAACACCCATTTGTGAAGCAATCTGGGTGTTGGGCCGACCCCCAGCCTCATCTAATCGAGGCTCATCTCGATTCTTCACCCACCCTTATGTTTGATGGGTACTAATTTTTTTTTTTTGGATGAATAAAAATATATTACGAAGAAAAAAGAAGGAATATACAAGCCCGAGGGCCAAAAAGCCAAAACTAGGGACTAGTTAGGGCGCAAAATGGAAGAAGGGAGACCCCAGGAGACAACAATGAGCCTGTTCCTTGGGGAATCCTTAACATCCTTGAGTGGGAGGGATCTAACTTTAGATGAAACATAAAAAAAGATGGCCTTCCAAATCATGTCTAAGGAGCGGGAGTTGGATGTCCATCTTCTGAGGTTTCATTCCATCCAGATGTGGGAGATAGTGGCATAGAAGGCGATCTTGCCAGCCGAATCGCAAATCGACTTTCCTCCGTATGTCATGTCGATCCAAATCCATTCCCTACTGAGAGGAAGAGGAGTGCGCCGACCAGGCCAGCAATGGCGAAGAACTCGGGTCCATATGGAGGAGGCAAAAGGGCAAGTGAAAAATAGGTGATCGACGTCTTCAGTCCCGTTCCAACAGAGACAGCAGCTGGAGGGGACCTGAATATGCCAATGAAGAAGAAAGGCTTGGGTAGGAAGACAGCTTGCAAGGGCGCGCCAAGCAGTGAGGCTATGCCGAGGAATGTGGCCACGAAACCAAACAACTCTGTACCAAGGACAAGGGGTCCCTCTATGTCTAACCAAATCCCAAGCAGAGTGAGAGCTGAATCTGTCCGATGGGGAAGGAAGCCAAAAGAGCTGAATCTGCCCGATGGGTACTAATTAATACTTGGTGGTGAGGAAATTTTTCTTATTGATCTACATTGTGTTTCACCAGTGGTGGGCATTGAGACTGTATCTTTAACTGGGTGATGAGGATCATGCGAGAGGGTTTAAGTAAAAGCATAGTTGGCACGGCGGCTAGGCGACCCAAGGCGCTAGAGTGGGTCCAAAATAAAGGCGACACCAATAAGGCGACCAAGCCACCCAAGGAGCCCGCCTAGGCGACCAAGGCGGCTGGACGCCTTGAGAACTATGAGTAAAAGTAAAATATGACTTGTATGTAGAATTGAATGGGTCTTCAATATGTTGGACAAACAAGAAGGATCCTGTTTTCAAATGAGCTAAGGATTGATAGATATGAGCTTCTATTTCAGATATATACATAATAAATGCAGGAAACCAACAACAACAACAAACTCAGCCTTATCCCAACTTAATGGGGTCGGCTACAAGGATCCAAACAAAACAAAGTAGTGAAAACAGAGTTCTAACCAAGAAAGGGAAAGAAAAGATGGGAAAAGAAGGAAGGGGAAAGAGGTGAGAAATGAAAGATGAGAGGGACAAATCAAGGAGTATGTTATCCTTGGAATCAGATCTTAGTCCGGAGCTTATTGATTAGAAAAACTGTGTAAAATTTTGTAACATGAAGATTGAAATACCCAGCTGAAGTTTAGTTATCTTTAACGTTAGCCACTTGGCATTGCCAGGGAGTATATGTAGGGTCCTACTGCTCTAGTGATGTTGTCTTTTGATAGCAACAACAACAACAACAATAACTCAGCTTTATACCAACTAAATGCGGTGAGCTACATGGATCATTGTCCTCCAATCAGCTCTATTCGAGGTCATACTTTATACAAGGCCTAAGCTATGCATGTCTTTCCTCACCACTTCTCCTAAGGTCTCTACCCATAGTTCCTTTAATTCCTTCTATCTGAATCAAATCACTCCTCCGTACTAGAGCATCCAAATGTCTCTGTTGAACATGGCCATGCCACCTCAAATGACTTTCTTGTAGTTTATCATGTATCGGAGCTACTCTCAAATCAGCTCTAATATGATCATTCCTAGTTTTGCCACTCATCCATCTTAACATCCTAATCTCCGCTACATTGAGCTTATCTATATGATGCTTCTTAACTGCCCAACATTCTGCGCTATACATCATAGCCAGTCATATGACTGTCCTATAAAATTTTACTTTAACATTTTGAAGGAATACGCCGATCACACAACCTTCCGGACACACCTCTCCACGTCATCCATCTTATTTTATTTCTTTGTGAAACATCACCTCTATATCACCTTCTTTATTTATGATTGAGCCAATATACCTAAAATAATCATTTTGTGGAATCTCTCTCTCATCAATTTTCACCACCTCATTATCCGTCTTAGTGTAACCAAAGTTACACGCCATATACTTTGTCTTCGTTCGACTTATCTTAAACCTTTTGCTTCCAAGGTTGATCTCCATAACTCCAACTTAACGTTAATCCCTGCTTTTGTCTCATCCACCAAAACAATATTATCAGCAAAAAGCATACACCATGGAACCTCATCTTGAATGTTTCTTGTTATCCATGATAAGCTTGACAAATAAGGGCTTAAAGTTAATCCTTGATTAACCCAATTGTAATTGGGAATTCACTACCTTGGTCCCCCACAGTTCTTACACTTGTTACTGCACCTTCATACATATCTTTAGTTATGTCCACATATTTACTTGACACTTCTCTTCTCTAGTACGTTCCAGATTAACTCTCTAGGGATTCTGTCATAAGCTTTGTCTAGGTCAATAAAGACCATATGGAGATCCTTCTTGCAATCTCTAGATCTTTCCATAAGTCTCCTAATTGGGTAAATAGCTTCTGTGGCGGATCTTCATGGCATAAAACCAAATTGGTTCTCTGTAATAGTAGTTTTCTTTTCTCAAGTGGGTTTCAATAACCCTCTCCCATAATTTCATTGTATGACTCATTAGTTTTGTGCCTCTATAGTTATTGCAGCTCTGATCTTGTCTTTTGATATTGTTGAAATTGTTTTATTATTAATATAATTAATTTAATTATAATTCTTGGTCATAATTTTAATTATTATTATTATTATTGTTATTGTTGTTGCTTTGCACTTATTTTTTTCACTTACTATGAGGATTAAAGACCATTGAATTTAGCCTTTTAATATCTTTTGTTGTTCTTTTATGTTTGTTTCAAAGTTGGTCACTCCGTTATGTGCTTCAGGGGAAGATGTTCCACCATTGCAATTGAAAGAAGGTGTATTCAGATGTATCATGCAGCTGTATGATTGCTTGCTTACAGAAGTTCATGAACGCTGCAAAAAGGGGTTAAGCTTGGCAAAACGTTTGAACAGCAGTTTAGCCTTCTTTTGTTATGACCTCTTGTCCATTATCGAGCCTCGCCAAGTTTTTGAGCTGGTATGCTTCTTCTACATGTAAAATGCTTTGATTTGACATAACTTTTTACAACTGAAAGGAAAGGAGGGATAAAAAGAAAGGAGACTCCGTTGGAGGCATCAGATGGTGTTAACAGCTAGAAAACTTTACCTATCTGACTTTTTTCCAACTATTAAAAAGCTGTTTAACAGACTTAATAGTTCTTGGTCTTTTACTGCATCTGTGATTGTGAATGGAAAGCATGATGTAAAAAATAAATACAAGAAGCTGAATTATCATACCAGTGTAATGATTGAAAAGAAAAAGAGAACTATTATCATGTTTCGAAGGAAAATAATATTTGTATACCAAAGCTTAAATTACTTGAACCTACACTAAGGCTTTTGACACTGTTGTGAACCTCTCATAAGGTTTCTGAAATCATAGCTGGTTTGGATGTCCGATACAGGTTCCCATCTTCTATGGACTTGCCAATTACCATCACTTAAACTAGAAGTTTACTCCTTGCTTAGTTTTTGTTAATTTTATGACTTCTAATCCATGGAACACTTTAAGATTTCTCTGTGGAACATTTTCTTCTCTTTTAGCAATTAAACATTGGTGCGTTTGGAGAAACTGGACGAAATCTTTCTTGAAAAAACAAAAAAGGAAACATAGTCAATCATATAAAAAAATCAAACAAATAGAGATAAGCCAGCTATAGGAATCGAACCGATGACCATCGCATTACAAATGCAATGCTCCAACTGCTGAGCTAATCAGGCTCACACAACAGAAATTGTGCATAGCATAAGAATTCAGCATACTACTGTAACTAGGAGTCTACAAAAGAATAGTGAATTTAAGAACTACAGAGATTTTGTAATTTTTATTGCAATCTGAGCATTTCTCTCTTATCCCGCCCTCCCTTCCTCTTTGTGACGTCCGCAACCTAATTTGAATTGCTCTGAACATTGGTCTCTCTGATATGATCAATTGATCATGATATTGACAACAGCAGAATGGTTGCATTGAAAGAGGAAATATGTTAACTAAATTGGCTTTTGTCTTGTTTTCATTTCAACATTTCCTGATATGGAAAAACCTCTAGAGGGGTATATTAGGAAGCAAATCTCCTTTTGAACACTAATGATCTTAACTGTTCTCATTTTGTTCTTGCAAAGTGGATTATGGACAGCTTATTCACTTTGAAAATTAATTTATGTGATTCATCAACAAAGGGATAAAGTAAGGAATGATTGTATTAGTGCTGACTTGGGAGTTTCCCCAATCAATGACAAGCTCCGAGAGAGTCGTCTTAGGTGGTATGGTCATGTTTAACAGAGGCCTAGGTGCGCCCCCCAGTAAGGAGCAATATGATTCCGATTGAAGGAGTTAAAAGAGCTAGGGGCAGGCCTAAAATGACCATAGGAGAAGTTTTGAGGAAGGACATTCATAGCCTAGGTCTTGTACCAAGTATGACTGCGGATAGAGCCTATTGGACGGCAAGGATCCATGTTTCAGATCCCATTTAGCTGAGATTCTCCTGACTTGTTGGGCTGTGCCTCTTTCCTCTTACTTTCCTCTTTCTTTTTATTTTCCATCTTTCAGTTGTCATTTTTATGTTCTTTTCTCTTACTTTCCTCTTTCTTTTTATTTTCCATCTTTCAGTTGTCATTTTTATATTTTCCATTTTTCATCTTATTTCCCATCTCTTCATTCCCCTTTTTTTATGTAGACCTCAGTTTTCCCTACTTTGTTCTGTTTGGATCCATGTAACCGACCCCATTAAGTTGGGATAAGGCTGAGTTTGTTGTTGGTGTATCAACGAAGGGGTTGCTATTCAAAAATTCAACATGTTTCCCTCTTCCATAAGACATACAGCCTAATCCTAAGAGTGTTGAATTAATCATCCTAGAAAATCAAATGCTTTAACATGCAATACCCAAGTACAAAAACCTTGCATATGTGTATAGTCTATGGAGTCCTTATCTCTTGACACGAGAAAAACATGGTAAGGCCTGATCCATTAGCAGCCCGAGCAAAGAGCCTTTGTAATTTGACTTAAAAAGCTTCAAATAAAAGGGACTTAAGCATCAATTCTGCTGTCTCAATGCATGAACATTATAAATTTTATAGTATCTGGACGTTTAGTATGTTATTTTTCCCCTGCTATTTAAATATTTTAATAAAAGCTGCTATTGACATGGTAACAGTCTTTTTGTTGTTATTTGGACTTTGGACATAACGGTCCAGTATTTATTTGGTATTATCTTTTTTGGGTATATTATTTATTTAGTTGATATTATTGTTTCTTATTTGATGTCAATCTTGTCAACATTATGGCCTGCCATTCGAACTGCCATGGCTTGATAATTTATCACATGGACTGATGGGGTTGAAATTCAATGTTGATATCTTATGAGAATGTCTTTGTTTTGTTCTTGTTTTTCCTTTCATTTCCCACAAATCTGAGGTCTTCCATTCACTGCAGGTGTCCTTGTACATGGACAAATTCTCTGGGGTTTGCCAATCTGTTTTGCATGATTGCAAGCTTACCTTTTTGCAGATAATATGTGATCATGATCTCTTTGTGGAGATGCCTGGGAGAGATCCTTCTGATAGGTACCTAAGAACTGGATGCCATTATAATTCATTGGCATGTTGTCTTCGAAGTTTTGAAGGTTTTCAATTATTTGAAATATACAATTTTTCTTTTTACGTTTGAGGAAGTAAACAAGTCTTGTGGCAAAGGAAAACGTTCTAGTATCAAGAAAGTCTCATTACTGCAATTTTGAGCAAAATGTGAACACATCTTTCTAAGAAATTTTGATCTGTTCCAAAATTGTTGGCAAATGAAAATTCTCTTCAAGACTTCAACTTATTCACGTGCAAATATCCTGGAATTTTGATGCTGTCAAATATTTTCTTGCTACATGCTTTATTTATCAAACGAAGTGGGTGAGAAAGGACAGCATACAGAATTCTTCATTGGTGCCAAAAAGGATACTATTGTAAGTAAAGATAGAAATGATCCTGATATTACTTAATGAATATCACATGATTAGATGATGTATGCATAAAAAGAACAAGCTTTTAGCTAACCTAAGAAAATGAAGATGTAGTGTCTTTTCAATCAAACTGAACTTGTCAACATTAGAGACCTAGCCAAGAACAAGAGTGATTTAGAGGGGTTTAAACGAAGGCCCAACAACCCCTCAAAATCTTGCAAACAAGACATAACATTCTGAAGAGAAACTATTTTTCTCTTTGGGATGGGAGAGATAAGCTGCTGATCTGTACAGCGCTGGATGCTTCTAGAGAAGGTTTCAAGTGCAAGGGTGAAGTTGAGTGGAGAGAGAGGACAACCCTGTCGGATACCCATAGTGAAGGCAATTAACCATATGGACTACCATTGATGAGCACTGAGAAGAACGGAGAGGAGATACAGTGATGAATCCAATTAACAAAACTCCGGGGGGAAAGCCATGTTACGAAGAACCTTAAAAATAAAATCCTATCGCAAAGAGTCAAAGGCTTTGTGAATATCAATCTTCTGAGAGCCGCTGGGGAATGCGATTTTCTTTCAAACTGCCTGACTATCTCATTGCAAAGTAGAATTTTATTCAAAATATTCCTACCGGCAATGAATATAGGAGGTTCCAAAGAGAAATGGTCCTGAAGTCTGACACAACAGATGCACCTTCCTTCTTGGGGATGAGGCTTAAGGAGTGATTGATCCCCTTGATCTGGCTGGAATTGAAGAAGAAACTCTTAAGGGCTTTGATGAGGTCATCTTTAATAATGTCCCAAAACCGTCAGGGATGGGGTCTTTGTTAGCGTTGTGAGAGTGAACTACTGCTAAGATTTCTTACTCTGAGGGGATGGCCTGAAGGGTGCTCATGAGGTTACTAGGAGTGAACTTATTGAGGAGATTCTCAGGGATAGGTCCAGTGGATGCCATAGACGATGGCATGAAAACGTATTAGTAGCCTATTTGCCATATCTTTGTCATTGTTGCTTCTATGCTGTTTCATTGTCCTTGATTATTATTTATTGTTTGTCAGCGGCTGTACATATGTTTGTTATATATGTCTATTTTTTCATAAAGTTTCTGTTATTCTTTGAAAATTGATGGTTATTAATTTATTATAAGTGGGTAAGAAACTACTGAATGTTGATTCTTGTCACAGGAACTATCTTTCATCAGTTTTAATCCAGGAACTTTTCCTTACTTGGGATCATGATGATTTAGTTCTGCGAGCTAAAGTAAGTCCATTACAGATCATTGGTCATCTTTAATTTTAACACTTTCATTGTGTTTGACAATGAGCAGGGTATTCATTTTGGAGCTTCCTGTCCTTGTAAGTGCTGTTATTCTTTCTTTTATTTGGTGGATTTAACTTTGTTGTAACTCTTGCTCTTTGAGTATAGGCAGCTCGAATGTTGGTGGTCCTTATGTGCAAGCTTGAGTTTGATGCTAGATACCAGAAAGATGAAGATAAACTATATATTGCTCAGCTATATTTTCCACTCATTGGACAGGTGCCTACTTCCATATCTCGCAAGTTATTCTTCTTTGGTTTCTTCAACCTCTTGGTATAAATGTAATATATGTTGTATGGCAAGTTTGAATATATGATGTATGTATTGTTTTGGATACCAGGGTTCTAAACTTCGACCAAAATGTGCAGGGTTTCAGTTCGGTTTCGAATGAAATTGTGAAACCTAACCGAAACCCTGCACATTTCAGCTGCTGAATTAGTTTGACCATTTTTGTGGTCAAACGGCCATATCATGGCCCGAAACTTTAGGGAAACCCTAATTAAGCATCTTTAAACATATTGGAACCCAAGGTTCAAGATTTCGGTCGAAATATGTACAATTTCAGCTAGAAGTTTTGGTAAAGAGTTTTTGTGGCCCAAATGGCCAAATTAGGTCCCTAAACTAATAAGAAACTCTATTTCAGGCGATCTAAACATAGTGGAACCCTTAGATTTTAAAAAATCACACCCAAAATGGTAGTTTGACTTCGAAGCGTAGTTTGGTAGTATATGTTGTACACTGCTGTATAAATTCTCTAATATGGCCTATTCCACACAAAGCTTATTACTAGAATTCATGTAATTCAGTTAAAACAACTTAAAGAGTTAAAATACGCGTTATGAACATGGTTCAAGGTCTCAGTTTCAGACCTGACTTCGGCCAGGCAGAGAGCCGAGTTGGGCCGAGATCTCTTTAGTGCATTTTTTTTTCTTTTTGAACTCGGTGTTTGGTTTCGGTGGGTTTTTGACCTAGTTAGGTCATGCAACTTGGTATACAGTCTATTTTGGGCCATTTAAACACAATGGCACTACCAGATTTTGAAAAATAAAAGTCCAAATAGGAGTTTGACTTCGGACCCTAGGATAGTAGGCTATGACGTACTAATAGGCCCTATTCTACACATAATTTAGTAGTACAAAGCATACAATTAATGTAAAAAAACTTTTTTTTATGGATAAAGAAATATATTACGGAGAAAAAAGAGGGGGATATACAAGCCTGAGGGCAATGCAAAACAAAAGGCAAGCCAGCCTAATGCGTGTCAGGCTGCAAAAGGGAAATAGAAAGATCCCAGGACACAACAATAAGCCCGTTCCTTGGGGAATTCTTTACAAGAGCTTGGGGAAGCAAACCTATTTTAGTGGAAACTTCGAAGAAGATGGCATTTCAAATCTTGTCTAGGGAGCAGGAGTTGGAAGTCCATCTTCTAAGGTTGTGTTCCATCCAAATATGGGAAATAAAAGCACAAAAGGCAAGCTTGCCAACTGAGTCACAAATGGTCTTCCTTCCAAAAGTCATGTCGATCCAAAGCCATTCACGATGAATGGGGAGGGGTCTTCTTCTGCCCAGCCAACAAGAACTCAAAACTCGTTTCCAAATGGAGGAGGCAAAGGGACAAGAGAAGAATAGGTGGTCTATATCTTCTTGTCTGTTCCAGCGAAGGCAGCAAAGACCTCTATCTTAAATAAGCATTAAAATGTAAAATACATCAATCTTAACATAGACCTCTATCAACTCCTCTATAGGCCGTATCTGGGTGCTATGGGATCCCTCCAAATTCCACATATTGGTTTCCTCTGCCTCCCCCCAATATCTCCATCTCAGCATCTCTGATCCCCTTGATAATCATCTCTTCTTTTTCACCATGGTTTACGCTTTCAATCTGCCCCTGGATCGGCTCCCCCTCTGGGATGACATCCATACCATCTCTCAGTCCGTTGGTTCCGCCCCGTGGGGCATGGGAGGCGACTTCAATGTCGTCCGTTATAGCCATGAAAAGTTGGGTGGTTCCCCCATTGATCACCAAGCGGTTGATACCTTCAATTCCTGTCTCGAGGATGCTGGTCTTAACGACCTCAGATGGTCGGGTGCTGAGCTTTCTTGGCACAATAAGCGCTTTGGCATTGACAAAGTAGCTTGCAAGCTTAACCGTGTCCTCGTCAATGACCCCTGCCTCTCATCCCTTCCTTCTTCTTACGCCGTCTTTAACCACCCAGGCCTCTCTGACCACTCCCCCATTTCCCTCTGTCCTTCCTTATCTCTCCTTTGGTCCCAAGCCCTTCAAGTTCTTTGACATGTGGTCCTCCCATGTTGAATTCCTTCCTCTTGTTCAGACTGCTTGGGATATTCCAGTTCAGTCCTTCTCCTCCCCTCTCCTTGCCTTCTCTAACAAGCTTAAAAATGTCAAATCTGCCCTCAAATCTTGGAACTCTTCCACCTTTGGAAATATCTCTTCCCGTGTCTCCTCCTGTCGTGACACCCTTTCCTCCATCCAGTACCGTATCCAGGCTGACCCCCTCAATTCCTCTCTCGCTGAGGATGAGATCCTTGCTGCCTCTGAGCTTGCATCCTCTCTCTCTCAAGAGGAGAGCTTCCTCAAACAAAAATCCCGGATCAAATGGCTTGAACTTGGCAACTCGAACTCTGCTTTCTTTCATCGTTCCCTCAAAGCCAGAACCAACTCCAACTCCATTCTCTCTCTCACCTCCTCCGATGGCTCGGTTTTCTCCTCTGTTGATGCCATCAAATCTGAAGTTGTGTCCTACTTCACTGATATCTTTTTCCCTCCCCTCTCCTCCCAACCCATCATCCCGGATGGCCTCATCAACAAATTCGTTCCTTCCAAACTCTTCGACTCCCTCTGCTCCATCCCCTCTTACACTCAAATTGTCTTTGTTGTTCACTTCCATAAGGCTAGTAAGCTCCTGGCCCTGATGGTTTCAGTATGGGATTCTTCTCCACTTGTTGGGACATCATAGGAACCGAGCTTATCTGCACCATCAAGAGCTTCTTCTTTAACCCCCACCAGATCCTCAACATCAACCACACCTTTCTCTGCCTCATTCCAAAATCCTCTGGAGCCTCCTCTATAACTGACTTCAGACCCATCTCCCTATACAACCTTCTCTACAAGTTCATTGCCAAAATTCTAGCCAACCGCCTTCAACTTGTCATTGACTCCCTTGTTAGCCCTAACCAGTCTGCCTTCATCTTTGGGAGAAGCATCTCGAACAAATTGTTTGAGGCTTTCACCAGAAATCCATCCCTCCTTCAGCCCTTTTGAAGATTGACATCCACAAGGCCTTCGACTCCATTTGTTGGGACTTCATCGCCTAAGTCCTTCTTAAGATGTCCTTCCCCCCCACCTTTGTCAACTGGATCCACTTCTGCATTTCTTCCCCTCGTTTCTCCATTCTCCTCAATGGCAGCCCCGTTGGTTACTTCCCCTCCTCTGTTGGTATCCGTCGGGGATGCCCCCTCTCCCCCTTCCTTTTTTGTCTCTCCCTTGAGGTCCTCTCTCGCAGTCTCCAGTCCAAAATTGACCTCCACCTCATCTCCCCCATCCCTAAATGTAAGCCCACCAACCTGACCCATCTTGCTTTTGCCGATGACCTCATGATCTTCTCCAGGGCCGATCCTTCCTCCCTTGAGTCCATAATGTCCTCCCTTAACCTTTTCCAGGGGCTTTCCGGTCTTCGCATTAACCTCCATAAATCCCAAATCTTCCTTGTTAGGGTTCCTGACACAACCAAAGCATCCCTCTCCACCATCACAGGCTTTTCCATTGGCACCTTACCTGTTCGCTACCTTGGCCTGCCCCTCATACCCGCCAGACTTTTTGCCCATCACTGTAACCCCATCCGTGACCTCCTCCGCAAGAGACTTCTGCGTTGGAAAGCCAAACTTTATCCTATGCAGGTCGTCTCGAGCTCATCAAATCGGTTCTCCAGTCTTGCTATATCTATTGGAGCGGTGTTTTTGGCCTTCTGAAGGCTACTATCAAGGCTGCCGAGTCCATTTTGTGTGCTTTCCTCTGGAAAGGTGTAGACTCTGCCAGGTTCCTCCACCCCAAGAGCTGGTCTTCTACTTGCCTCCCTAAATCTGAAGGAGGTCTTGGTCTCAAAAGGATTAAAGATGTCAACCTAGCTGGTTCTATCAAGCTGTTATGGAAGCTCCTCACCAACAAATCTAGTATTTAGACTTCCTGGGTGTATGCTGGGCCTATCCGTAGAGACTCTATTTGGACTGTCAGCTCTGCCCCAGACTCTTCCTGGATTTGGTGCAGAATCCTTCAAGTGAGGCATATTGCTAGGGGAGCTATATCTTGTAGGATTGATGATGGGTCACAGACCTATCTTTGGCTTGACAATTGGCATCCTTCAAGTGTCCTTGCCTCCATTGTCTGCCCCCGTGCCATCTCTACTTCCGGCTTGGACAGATTTACCCTCGTGGCTTCCATTATCACCAGTGGCTCGTGGTCCCCCCACCTCCCCCCCCCCCCCTTGCAGATGTTCGGAGTTCCCTCCCCCCTATTCCCCCTGGTCACAGAGGTAGAGGTGACACCATCTTATGGCTCCCCTCCACCACTGGCACATTCAACTCCCACTCCGCTTGGGACATGGTTAGACATAGAGGGACCCCCTGTCCTTGGCATAAAGTGGTTTGGTTCAAAGGTCACATCCCTAGACAGAGCTTCACCGCTTGGCGTGCCCTAGCAAACTGCCTTCCAACCCAAGCCTTCCTCGCTCACCGCCACATGCAAGTCTCTCCTAACTGCTGCCTCTGTTGGAATGGGCACAAAGACACTGATCATCTGTTCTTCACATGCCCCTTTGCTGCCACCATTTGGAACCGGGTCCTTCGCCATTGCTGGCCTGCTCGTAGAAGGCCTCTTCCCCCATCTCGTGAATGGGTTTGGATTCATATGACTTTTGGTGGCAATTCGATCTATGACACGGTTGGCAAGCTTGCCTTTTGTGCTACTATCTCTCACATTTGGATGGAGCGTAACCTTAGAAGATGGACGTCCAACTCCCGCTCTTTCGACATGATTTGGAAGGCCATCTTCTTTGATGTTTCATCTAAAGCTAGTTCCCTTCCCCCGAGTAGTGTTATGGATACCCCAAGGAACAGGCTTATTGTTGTCCCCTGGGGTCTCCCTACCACCATTTTGTGCCCTAGCTAGTCTTTAGCTAGCTTCGGTTTTGTTGGCCCTCGGGCTTGTATATTCCCCCTCCCCTTTTCTTCGTAATTAAATTTGTATTCATCCAAAAAAAAAACTCCTCTATCGTTCTCACCTCTAAATTACATCAAATACTAATACATCATTCCAATACTAAATTCTAATACATTTTTTTTTATCCCAAATATTACCTGGGACCCAGGGAAGCCCCTAAAATTTTATTAATGATAGTGTAATAATAAAGAATACAAGGGGGGGACATTCCCTCCTTACCCCAAACCAACAGGAAAAATCTCTCACTTAAGACTAACTATGAGCACCCAATAATAGGAACCCCTACAAAGAGAGCGACACACTAAAGAAACCCTCTAATGTCTAAGGACCGGCAGACCTCCCATGTCTTCCCAAATAATACGATGCAGAGCCACCAGAAGATCCTCAACAGCCCAGAAAATAGAGTCTAAAGCCGTGGCACAAGCATGATTAGCAAGCCAATCCGCCGCCCTGTTACTTTCTCGATAGGAGAAAGAGAGTAATGGTTGTAGGGACTCACAGAGACGAATCACCTCCTAAAACCAATACCGGGAAGACCAGATATTGCAGGATTTTCAGGTGATGAAAGATACCGAAGTTGAAGAATCCGAATTTACATGAAAATTTGACAGACCTAAAACCGTACACAATCTCAAGCCATCTGCAAGCGCTCTTAATTCGGCCACCGCATTCGTGCAATCACCATAAAAGTTTGCAAAGGCAGCCATGACACTACCATCACCAAATCTAATGATCCCGCCACCATCCCTTCCCCCCCCCCCCCCCAAAACCTGGATTTCCTTTGCAAGCACCATCCACGTTGAGCTTTAGTGAGTTAAAAGGCGGGCACCAGTAAATTGGCCTAGGAGGGTTGTGTTTAATAGTAGGGGGAGCCAAGCCGAAGCAGGAGAGGATGAGCTGCTCTCTCTGGGAAGGAGCTATTGTGCATTTTACAAAGTAAGAAATTTCTGTGACCCAACTTTTTACCTTTTCAACTATCGTGGCAGCCGTATGCCGGCTCTCCCCATGCCGCCTATTATGCCTTTCCTGCCAAAGCTCCCAAATAATGATGGAAGAAATTAACCCAGAAATATAGCGACACAACCCCTTACTTGCTGCATGGGACTGCCAAAATAAACTTTTGTCCCTAATCTCCTGTGTTGGAACTAAATTCTAATACATCATTCCAATTCTATCGAACAAACGAGCGCCGTGCTAGATCAAAACCTTGAGACCTTGCTTGACTTCTGCCAAAGCAAGTTAGCCTCTATCTGTAACATCATAGTGTTGTTGAAGAATCGCACGTACTCTTCCACACAATACAAAAAAGTGGACTCATCAACAAACTGAAGATACCCTATCTTAGGATATGGATAACGCGGTTGCGATGAGATCGATCCACTGCTACTGGATGGTGGTTGTCGAACTACTATCGGCATGTATGGCTTGGTTGGGACTGTGAATATGTCGTCCACAAAACCTGACCCTGTGCTCCGATTACCTCCATAGTCAAACTCAGATGCAGAGCCTACTGATAATGGATAGCCAAAGTGCAACTGCGACTGCAGCTGCCCAAATTGACCATAGCCACTATATTTGGAACTAGTGCTGTCCTGGCCATAATCATCGTCAAACTGAGGCTGAGATGCACGCCACGGCTCACCAGTATCTATACTCATGCTTCCGAAAGTTTCAAACATGGTTTACCTTGGAATCCTCAAATCTTCTTTAAATCACTGCAATGCTGTTGTAGATCTTGCAAGTTCGATGTTTCCACGAGTATCTCCGCGTAATCCTGTGATTTTCCATCAAAAAATGGGATGAAACACCAGTTTTTGCAACTCTCTGCCGAAATCAGTGAGGTGACCGAGACCAGTTGAGATTTTGATTGGTCTCGATCGAGATAAGTTACTTTTATAACAATGGTTTGGTTTGGTTTCGGTCGAGCTGATGTATCTTTGTCATTTCGTCCCTGGTTTCATTTCGGAGTTGAAAAAAAATGAGATATTTCCGAGATCTCGGCGAGACCTCGTTCCATGGTTATGAATGAATAGATATAAAATTATAAACCACTTAAAAAATCATACATCATACATGGTTCAATGTGTTCAACAATACAACGAATCTTCCCACAACTCAGCAAATCGTGGCTTCCAATGCATTGCACTTCTGCCCAAGTACTTGTTCTGACCTGGTAAGGCAGTGATTGGCAAAAACAAAAAAATGAGGTTTCTCCCGCTTCTCTTTCAAAACTGACAAAATGAACGAAATGGGTCAAAACTTTGACCCCTTTCATTTGAAAAAATTATTTTAATGTAAAAGCATAGTAGTGTTTCGCCCGAAATATCGGTGAAATGAATTATCATCCGAAATTTCGGTGAAACGTCGAATTTCAACCGAAAAATTGACATTTCTATATATCAAATGCATATTTCGTGAAAACTCACGAGATTTCGCACTATGTTGGAACCTTTAGATTGTAAAAAAACATGCCTAAAATGGTTGTTTGGTTTTGAACCTTTGGTTTCTAGTGTAAGTCATACCCTGCTGTTACTTTTTCTAATATAGCCTATTTAACACATAATTTAGTACTGGAACACAAATTCAATTAAAATAACTCAAATATGTATTAGGAATTAAGAAAAACCATTTAATAGTACAGACTTACAAGTAGTGAAGGAAGATTGTACAACTGTTCCTCCGAATCTATGTCAGTACCATGTTAAGTTCTGGAGAGCCTCAAAACTGCTAGAAGATTGTTGCCACTAACAAAACCGTTCCTTCGACTCTATCACAAAAGACGGCTATGTCATGGTATGCCTGAAGAAACGCCTGAAGTCCAATACAACAGTCTAATATGTGTCATCGTCATCTTACTCTAGGTAACCCAACCTAGGATATAGATCATCGGGCTGGGAAGACGATGCAAATTTGGATCCACTACAGCTGCTTGGTGGATTGGACTGATATGGTTGTTGGGGAGCTGGGTATGGGCTATCCACAAAAGACCCACCCTTTAATTGACTCTCGTACACAGTGGGGAATGAAGAAGACGTGTACTGACCATAAACACCATACGTGGCAGCGGAGCCCTCTGTGGAAAATGAGGGTGCACGCCACTGTCCTGGCTGTCCATACCCACCATATATACTACTCTCCTACAGGATTTGGCCTCCAAGTATGCCAGACAAGTTTGTGACATCTATCTATATGCTATCCTCTGCATCTGGTCTGAACCGGCGACACTTGCCTCTCGAGTAGTCTGAATCTATGGGGGCACGTGCACCGTGGTCGGCATCCTGTGAAACAGGTTGGCTCCACTTCCGCCTGGTTGTACTCCTCTTCACCAACAGATGGGGACGGTGTGCTAGTGTGATAACTGAAATGAGACCAGTCAATGTTCTTATCATCCCTACCAGATTGGAAGTCAAAAGGTTAGGGTGTCTGAGTGAACTCAACCTTCTCAAGAAGACATTTGTTAACATCAACACCCATCTGACTTACAATCTCGGGGTCGGGCCTACCACTAAGCTGATCCATTGTGTTACATACTTATATGAATCGAACTAAGAAAATAAGTTAATAGGCTATGGGAGCTGTATTGTCCCGACTGGACTTTGCGGCTGTACGGTCGAAAGTCCCATACTCCCATATGAATCCCTGAAGTTCTTTATTTATGCCCATTTTAAGCATTGGTAAGTTAGACCCAATATCAAATCAAGTAATTATATTGATTATAAATATTTAAAAAAACTATAAGTCTCATCTCACTGTTGCACTTGGATTGTATATTGTATAGATGGATTTGACTCCAGCTTGGCACCTGTTGGCAGAACCGTGGGCTAGAAAGAAAGAATGAGAGAATGGAATGACTTGTTTTCATTGATAGGTAAGCCCCTCTATTTATAATAGAGGGGAAATTACAAAGAGACTAAACTAGGCGATGTGGGACTAAAACCCACATAGCCCACTTATACTTAATAACATAAGAAGAATAAAACTACCCCAAAAAGACCAGAATACCCCCACGGTATTCTGGATTACATATTCCAACACTCCCCCTCAAGCTGGATTATACAAATAAGCAAAGATAGAAGATCTAGTTTGAACTAAAGAAAAAATAACTCCTAATAATGCTAACACTCCCCCTCAAGTTGGCGCATACAAGGTACTAATGCCCAACTTGAACAAAAAAAGAGAAAAAACTAAGGGTTAGCAGAATCCAGCTTGACAGATGAATGCAGCTCCCAAATAAACCTTCAAGAACTTGAAAAATAGATCTTCAAAACCTGGGCAGACTTGATCAGCAAACTTTCACCAATCTTCAACAGCTATCCAGTGATGAATCTCTGACTGATAATCTTGAAGATAAGCAACTAGGGCAGCAAGCAGATGAATCAAAAGATCAAGCAGCAGAAAAAATCAACCCAACTGTAGAACCTCATATAGGCAGGCAATAACCAAACATCTTCAATACTTTAATACTTCAATCTCCCCCCTTACGGCAAATTCAACCCAATAACAAAGTAGATACCCATTGGCATTGGTGAAAACTCTGATCTTCTATGTTTTGCACCAAGTGTTCCTGCAAGTTCTGCTTCTACAATGTCTGTAGGTGTACTGTACATAATCCCCCCCTCACGTGTAGTACACGTGGACATAAGAGATGATGTAAGAGATAGGGCAAAAACATAATATTTCAGAAATTTCCAAGAGGTACTAATGGTAATGGAAAAGGAAGAAAAGGCAAATTAGAGAATACCATTAACTTCCAAAGGGGTTATGGGTATATGCCAAAGGTATGTTTTGGGAGGTGGTGAAGTGAAAAGAGCAATGGGATAATGAACCATGGATAAAAACAATGCAACACAGTAATCTTCAACCTTTTTCAATCGATCAAACTAATTCCAAAACACCAATCTCCAGTGATCAGATCTGAATTATAAAAAAACAGGTCTGGTTTTTAGAAGGGGAAGGCACCATTCTTCAAAAACTTGATCGATCTTCACACAAGGAAGAACGAGTGTGCAAAATTCCAAACTATAAACTCCCACATGCTAAATAGAATTGACGAAGATATATGGACAGCAATGGATGTAAGAAGCTTCAACAAAAAACTTGGATCAGATCTGAATTAGTGAACAAGGCTAGGATCAAGTTCTCAAAGTAAGCCGGATATGAACCAAAAAAGCTTCACATAACTGAATAGGTTCGTAGTTGCAACCAATAACCTTGGAACACACTGTTGTAATCCCAAATAAGCTGATCTCCAGGGTAGTAGATTCGAGTCTTCAACAATGAAAGAAATTTGATCTCCAATAGTAGGATACTCAATCTCAATAATAGGGCAGCAGTAGTCCACATAAAGGCAGCAGTAACATGTCAACCAGTCATGCTTACAGAAGCCAATCAATAGAACTAGCAAGGTAGGTAGTAAAGCTCAATAGAACCAGCAAATATAAGATAATCACTTAGTAGATCCAATAGGTAGTTGAAGCAGCCAGCCACATAAGAACAAGGAAAATAGGTTGATAATTGGAAAAATCGAGCCATAAAAATGAACCTGAATTTTTTCCAAAAATAACTGATGAATGATGCTGAAATATGGGTTGAATACTCCTCTGATATGTATAAGACTCCTCAAAATGTGAGCTTGATAGGAAAACCCTAACCCTAAAATCAATTGTTGTCAGGGTTTTAGAAAACCCTGAAATTAAGATCAATTTAGGGAAAGGGGGCTGTAATTGCTGATGTAGACATGTAATAGATGCTGACCAAGGCTGCTAGAATGGAACCTCCAAGGTGAACAATCAATCTCCAGTAAGAGTGAGATCTGATCTCCAAAGGGGAGAGACTCCAAAAAATCGCAGAAGTAGAGCAGGGCAGCATTATAACACTACACTAGCATAAATGACCTTCTTCAAGCCTTGAACTGATGAAGGAGAGTTCTCTTTTAATGTTAGAACCACCTCCAAAGCACTCGAACAGCAGCAAACATCCCTAGCCCAAATCGATTTTTATCAGAAGAGATCGATTGGGGTAGTGGTCTTCAAAAAACTTGGATAGGTGCAATATTGAGGTCGATTGGTCCTTGAAGTGGGAGTAATCAGCCCTCAAAAAATTAGCAAAAACTGAAACCTGAAAGTCAAGGTTTTTGGCAGGTAACCAAATTAGCAGGTTAAGGAATTTTTGTTGTAGAAACAAATCCAGCCATCAGAAAGGGTCCAAACTTAGGTCGAGTAGGGCTTGTAGTAATAGGGAATCACCCCCAAAAGATCAGCTGCATCTAAAAAAGGAAACACCAAAATCGATTGGAGTCAGGGTTTTGAAAAACCCTAACAAGTTGAGATCGATTAATGTATGATGGCTGGAATTAATTAAAGCTTGGAGAAAAAGGAAATAGGGAATGAGGATAATGGAATAGGGTAGAAAGGGGCTGGAGAAGGGTGCATAGGGAGCTCCAATGGTGGAAGGTCAGCCTTCAATAGCAATAGGAAGTCGATCTCCAAAAAATTCTGGAAAACCCCAAATCACAAAGATGATTCCAGCAGTATTTTACTATAAAAAAATAGATAGAATGGAGGAGGGCAGCAACTAAATCATTGGTCAGGGATTTTACCTCATTAGTGCTGCCCCCTTACAAGGAGGAGAAGAAGAAAACCAGAAAAAGAGAAGCCGAGAGAGATAGAGAAGGAGAGGTCGATTGGAGAGATGGAGTAGGGTTTTTTCTCTTTTCCTAACCGAGATCAGACCAGCTCTGATACCATGTAGAAAACCTAGGACCTGTAACAAATAACCTTATAGAGGAGAAAAGAGAGAAGAAAGAAGAGGAGAAGAGTAGCTGCAAGGGGAGGAGCCGTATGTCTTGAGTTGCTTCCTCCCTCAAGTATCTTATTTATAATAAAACCATTACAATCATAAAAGGAAAAGGAAACTAAACCTAATCTAAAATAGGTAACGAACTTAGACTAGGAAACTGACTCCTAACTCCTAACAATTAAAGACATAAAACAATAAAGGAAACCATAATGGACTCAACCACAATAGGGACACTCCCCCTATCGTGGTACACTTCTCAACAGCACCACCTCTTGCACTACATCTATCTGTTCTTGATTAGTTTGTGCTTGTATTGGTGCTTGATACTGACTATTGAGATAATTGGCTGAAAATAATATAAAGCACTTGTCAATGCTTATGTAGATGTAAATGGAAAGTAATTTTACTTAAGGACTTGGTAGATGAAAATAAAAAGTCATCAGCCTCATATGATGGATGCATAAGTTGCTTCTCCCAATGATTTTGTATAATTTGAAGGTGGCTCCTGCCTCCACGTGGTATCGTTGCCACCACATGGTCCTTCATCATCTGTACTGCAACATACAAGCATGACAAGTTAGGCTTCTCTCAGAGTTGACCATCCTTAAAACCCTTTACCATCAACTCTAGTAATATAACGACCTTCTTCAGGTCATGCCATAACTACTCACTAGATATGCTTGACTAAGCTGCTCTACTTCATGGAGAACCCAACTTCCTCCAACTAGACCACTTCTTTGAAACAAACATGGACCTGAGTCCAATCTTCTTCAGCTCGAAGGTCAAGGCAATGTAGTTCGTGGCGAATCGAATAATGTCGGGCCTCACTAAATCCCCTAACTACACTTGCTCCTCATCAATTGTAGTGCATGTCCGTGGTTGTACACAAATGTGGTCACTTGTCTTACCTTCTTTACCCCACTTCGTACTAAGGACTTCTTCCCCATGTCCTTCAACATGAGATCAATGCAGTAGGTTGCACATGGGATCCAAAACGGTACCTGATGTTCTTCATTAGTCTCTCTCCAGCCTTCTTAAAGTTGTGGCCACTGTTCCTCACCACTTGGACAATGTTTTCTATCCTTGTCTCTTATACTACCTCTTCCAGCAAATTTTATATATCCTTGTCATCCTTCCTCTCCTTGGATGCATCCACTGACTGAAGGAACACAGTCTTACCATCACAATATATCGTGAAGTAGATGATAGATTGTCTAGCGGGTCTAGTCCAACCATCACACATAATTCTCACCCTGTAATTTGCCATGTCCCCTTAAGGGTATACTCCTCAAGCTATTATTTCTGATAGGACAAATGGACATTCATGAGCTTGAATGTAGTGGGCATCTTCACTTCTTCCCCAGCCTTCCCTACAATGCCTTGAGTATTTCTAACTTCGAATTTTCTGGATTTTCATCTAGATAAGAATTTTTGAAAATTGGGCTACTTTTATAGGATGTTTCTTTAAAATGAAAGTGAAATTCATCCTTTGTTTTTTTTTTGTTTCCATTCACTTGGTTCTCTTTCGTTTCATCTATTTTGTCCGTCAGCTGTTTGATCGGGATACTATTACCTAGGTTCCTAAACTTGGAATGGATGGTGGAGCGTAGGTGGCAAGCAGTGGATACGGTGTTTTACCCTTAGATGCTTCTCCAGCTCTCAGAGGAATTGTATGGGAGTCATCCTCGGCATGAATGACCATACTGGGGAATTCGAGAAGTCCCTCCGAGGAAGACTCCCATACAATTCTTGCGAGAGCTAGAGAAGTGTCTATGGTTAACATATTCTGATAGTAGGATCCCTCGGTGGCATGTGCTAGGATATTATGGTAAAAGAATCACTTCGACACAGCATCACCCACTTTACACTTTCAGTCAGACCATACATTCTTTAGCTTTCTCTGTCTACTGCTGAAAACTACATGATTTTTCTCAAGGATGTCAATGACATCCTCATCTATTGAGATTGGGGCTCTCCTCATACTCTGTGATCTTTGGTAGGGAAACTTTGTAAAAAAGATGGAAGTAAGAGGAAAGAGGCACAGCCCAGTAAGTCAGGAGAATCTCAGCTAAATGGGGTCTGCTACATAGATCCTTGTCCTCCAATAGTTCTTGCTTTCTTGTTTGTTCGTTATAATTGGGGACTTTAATGAAGTCTTATCGGCCTCGGAGAAGTTGGGAGGTGCCCCTTATCATCCCTCCCACTCCCCTGTAGCCCATTCCCTACTAGACCTTATGTCCAGTTTCTCTCTTGAAGAGTTAAAAGTTATCAGGCTCTTGTTTTACATGGTCTAATAGACAAAAACCACCTGGGTTGATCAAGGAATGTCTGGACAGGGCTTTTTCATCTCCTGCTTGGATTTCATGTTTCCCCTAGCCTCTCTAAAGAAATTGCCTTCGTTAGGCTCTGACTACGACCCCATTTTACTCCAGTCCTTATGTCTCCCGCCCCTCTTATAGGAAGCTGTTTCACTTCCACGATGCATGGACTCATCACCCTGAGTTCTATTTCACATAATAAAATTAGAAATATTAGTTTACTTTTTGTCTTTTCTTTTTTTTTTTTTTTGTTGTTGGATAGATTAATAGTACTAATAGTATCCTAGTGGGCAAGCCTTTGCGCAACAGTTAAGTTGCGTTATTGCAACCTGTTGGTTGTGGATTCAAAACTTGGAAACAGCCTCTCCTGCAAAGCAGGGGGTAAGGCTGCATGCATTTGCCCCTCCCAGACCCTGCAGTAGCGATAGCCTCATGCACTGGGACACTCTCTTTTTTAACTACTACTAATAGTTTCGGATGTCAATATTGCTCTGAAAGGCATTGGTTGGCCTAGAAAAACATTTCAAGAAATTATGTACTTTCAGATGGTTTCTATTCTTAAATCATATAATATTCTTAATTTGTGTGGTTTTGTCATTTGTGCAGATCCTAGATGAAATGCCTGTCTTTTACAACCTTGGTGTTGTTGAAAAGCGTGAAGTCTTAGTTGTCATCATGCAAATTATACGTAATCTGGATGATGCATCTCTTGTCAAGGCCTGGCAACAAAGTGTTGCTCGAACCAGATTATTTTTCAAGCTCTTGGAGGAGTGCCTCATTCTTTTTGAGGTTTGTATCTTACTGACAATGTCATTTTCCTTTTAGGCTGGTTAACATAAAATTCAAAGTAGAGTTTTACTTTTTAATGGAAAAAAAAGTAGAGTTTCACTTCCTAGGCATGCCCTTATGTTTTATTGTCATGACCCTAGGTTGCCTTGGTTTTCTTTTATAAACTGATGCTGGTATTCTGGAACTTATTGTTGTTTTAACTTTCAATCATACAAGGTAGAGTCAGATTATTATATTGTTTTATGGTATACAATCCATACTGAATGTCTTGTATACCTGTTGTAGCATGCACTCAGTCCATTCTTGGGTACAATATGATCGAATATGTACCAACTACCAAGTTGATGTTCCTAAATATCCAATCTAAACCCTGGTGTCCAGTTCTGCAGCACAGATGGATTTGAGAAATTACCTTCAACTATAACCTAAAAGAACTTTACATAACTTTTAATAAATCAATGACCATAGTTAATAGTATACGTGAATTATAAACTCCACTTGTTAAAGTTATTCTATTAAAGTAATTTATAGGATTGATGTATATAAAGGTACCATCATCTATTGTTCTTTGATTAACAGTCAGATCTACAATGGATGGCGTAGACATATTTGGGTTCGATTTAGTTAATGTTTTGGCCTTACTCATTTCTTTAGTAAAAGCATGTTTTGGCCTTGATCTCTGTTGTTTTGGGTTGATTAAACCTAGATATTAATGTTGTATCTTCTGGTTTTACAGCACAGGAAACCAGCTGATAGTACACTTATGGGCTGCAGTTCACGAAGTCCTGAGGGAGAAGGTCCTATTTCCCCGAAGTACAGTGATAGGCTCTCCCCTGCAATGAACAACTATCTTTCTGAGGCATCTCGGCAAGAAGTCAGAGTATGTTTGCCTTTTCTAATTGTTCATCTGCATCAAAACATATAGTTATATGCAAATTATTAATTTATGCTATGATAATTTGGATGTCATATTTAATGCTTTAACCATTGTTTGCTTTATGGAATGAGCTGTACCTTTGTTCATGAATGATATTAGTGAAACATTCTTTTTGGTGTCTAAGGCCGTCCTGGGTCCAGGCTCACCACAACACCCCCCCCCCCCCAAAAAAAATTAAAATAAACAAACTTTCTGGTGCCCTAATAAATGTCTGATCTTCTATATTGCAGCCTCAGGGAACCCCCGAAAATGGTTATTTGTGGCAGAGAGTCAGTCCCCAGTTAAGCTCCCCGAGCCAGCCATATTCCTTGAGAGAAGCTCTAGCTCAGGCACAGTCTTCTAGGATTGGAGCTTCGTCACGAGCATTAAGAGAGTCCCTGCACCCAGTATTGAGACAAAAACTGGTATGCTTAACCTGCATCTTTCATATAAAAGAATTTCCATTTTCAGGTTCATGAAGCTGAAACAGTGACACACAACCCTTTGAATACAGGAACTTTGGGAAGAAAACTTAAGTGCTGCTGTTAGTCTCCTCGTTTTGGAGATAACTGAGAAATTTTCTACAGCTGCAGCATCTCATAGCATTGCTACCGATTATGGAAATTTGGATTGTATCACTTCCATATTTATGAGCTTCTTCTTACGAAGTCAGCCACTGGCTTTTTGGAAGGCTTTGTTTCCTGTGTTCAACAGTGTATTCAATCTCCATGGAGCAACATTAATGGCAAGGGAGAACGACCGCTTCCTAAAGCAGATTGCTTTCCATCTTCTCCGGCTTGCGGTCTATCGAAATGATAATATCAGGAGACAGGCAGTCATTGGACTGCAAATACTCGTGAGGGTAAGTTCTTTATGTTCAAAAAATGTCTGATATACTGATTATGTTTTCTTGACCTCAAATCCGTGTGTTTGCAGAGTTCTTTCTGTTACTTTATGCAGACAAGTAGGTTGCGGGTAATGTTGACAATTACCTTGTCGGAGTTGATGTCTGATGTACAAGTGACTCAGATGAAGTCTGATGGATCACTTGAAGAGAGTGGCGAGGCTCGGCGTCTGGGGAAATCATTGCAAGAGATGGCACATGAAGCAAGTAGCCTTTGCATATTAAAAGAGTGTGGGCTTCCAGAGAATGCTCTAATTGCAATTCCTGATGGTTTTACAGTGAACCGGTGGTCCTGGGCAGATGTGAAATATCTATCTGACAGCCTTCTTCAGGCCCTTGATGCTGGCCTAGAGCACGCCCTCTTAGTAAGTGCTGACACTTTGTACAGAAATTTCGATCCTTTTCCAATCCCTCATAATTTGGGAAAAATGTTGATTTACCACATCCTCATCTTGCAGACCCCTGTAATGACCGTGGACCGTTATGCTGCGGCCGAAAGCTTCTATCGACTTGCAATGGCATATGCGCCTGTCCCAGATCTTCATATAATGTGGTTACTGCATTTATGTGATGCACATCAAGAGATGCAGGCATGGGCTGAAGCTGCACAGTGCGCTGTTGCTGTAGCTGGTGTGATTATGCAGGTAAGTATTCTTGATATGTGTTGCTTTATCTTGCACAACCCATGTAACTTGCATGTGATGCATCTTGGTTGTCAGATTTGTTCCATGTTCTGCAACATGCAAGTATGTACGTAAGGTAAGAGAATAATCTATTTGTTGCTTTATCTTGCACAACCCATGTAAATTGCATGTGATGCATCTTGGTTGGTAGATTTGTTCTATGTCCTGCAACATGCAAGTATGGACATAAGGTAAGAGAATAATCTGTGGAACCTGAACTCAGCTATACAAAACTAAATATGGGACATACGGAGTTGAAACTAGAGACGTAAATCCTTCCAGAATCGGGGCTCTTATTAAACTTTGGGGTGGTAGCATGATTGGGGACTTTCCCTGGCCCAGTTTGAGAAGGCAGTCGTACAGAAATTATGGCTTTAAATGGAGTGTTGACCTGCTGATTAACATGGAATGTGTTCATGCAATAATGAGGGTTTCTTAGCGAATATCGGCTGGACAAAGCATGCCACAGAAGAGCCCTGGCATTGTGCCCATTTGGTTAGATCTATCCAGCATCTTTTATCATGGTTGAATTTCTTTTCTTATGGAAACTGAATAAGTGCCAATGAGATGGTTGTAAGTTGGCAAACAGGGGGTGGTCAGACCCAACCTATGCTGGGGGAATGCTATACCTTCGTGAACTGTAGTGGATTTTGCATGGGCAGAAAGTGCTCTTTTTTAATTCTTTTTTGGAAGCAAAAAAAAAAATTAATGCCTACAGTAGAAGGGTAATCAGTTATTTCTTTCATCGGCTGAAAAATGGATTCTAAATTCTATCGTTCCTCCAAAACCTCTTCAAAAAACTGAAGTCGAGGAAATCATACAAGATGAAGCTGGAAATGTTGAAATCACTTTTTCTAGGCCAATTAAGAAAAGCTTTCCTATCAGATCTACATCTTCTAGATTCTTTAGCGCTCTGTCAAATCAATCCATTTCACCCTCTCGGGCTTCTTGCTCCTCAATTTCCCATAGCTATCATAAAAAAAGGAGAATAGTTAGACCTTCTTCAGTTAGACATACCCAAAAATCTATGCCATCATAGGTTGAACAACCTGTTTATGAATATAACATAGAACTCCCAGAATCATCTAATAGAACTGAATCTGATCCAGATCAGCCTTCTTCTCCCACCCTTACTGATATGGATGCTACCATATTTATGGTTCATGGAGATAAACCATTTAAAATCAATAAAAAATTACTATTTAATGAATTTCAATCAGACGAAATTCTACAAAAAGAAAAAACTTTTTCTCCCAGTATGATTTCCCAGCTCGACAAGAATTCCATAATGAATGGACAAATTACATGGAAAAAAATAGAATAAATATTCCTTTCTTTACTTGGTTTCAAATTCAGGAAATACAAATAAATGCTACTAATGAAATTACAAAAATATACACAACCAAAGATAATAAGCAAATCTCTTCCATTCATCCTCCACCAGAAGGCCTGAATATGCAAGGAACTAAGGCAGCTCCTTTCAAATCAGCACTTCCAATTACCAATGCCCCCGTTTCAGAAAGTCAACTAAATCAAGCAATAGAGCAAAACAACTATACTAATCTTCACCTTCTGTCTCTTGGACGACAGACTTCGCGTATAGAAGATATAGTCAATTCTCAGCTAGCAAAAGAGAAGACAATCATAACTCAATCCTCCGAAAAACCCTCTTCCTCAAAGCCGCCTCCTAAAATAAAACCAGTTCTATTTAAACCTCCTCCAACCATATCTGCACTCACCAAGAATAGTGATACTTTTCTCGATACGCTTGTCTCAAAACTTGCTACGCTCTCCCTTAGTACCCCTACTGATAAAGGAATTAGTACTTTATCTAAGGATGATACAGACATAGAAAGCAATATTTCTGAAATCGAAGCAGAATTTCAGGAGAACAACCATGATACGTTCCAAATAAATAAAGCATATTTTGATAATAACTATAAAGGTTTTAAAAGAACCATGCCTGTTGCACCTACCAATATATACTACCCTAGACCATCCCCTGTTGATACTCAGTTCGAAATGGACGACATTCACTGGGAATCCTCTGGAACTTCCATTGTCGAATGGAATATCGACGGACTTTCTGAGTATGCAATTGTTGGCATATTTCAAAAAATGACCATGTATGCTACTGCTGTAAAAGTACATGCTTCTGATACCGCCAATGAAAACATAACCAATATGATTATAACTGGTTTCTCTGGTCAGCTGCGAGGTTAGTGGGATAGTTATCTATCCGAATCAGCTAAACAACAAATCCTAAGCAGTACCAAAACTGTTACCAAAATGGTAACAATACCAGGAGAGAATAACACTGTCATACAACAAGCACAGTATGAAGAACAAAATGATAGTGTAAACACTCTAGTCTATACTCTTATAACCCATTTTGTCGGACAGACTGAAATATTAAGAGACAAGACAAGAGAACAATTAATGAATCTATATTGCCCATCTATGTCACATTTTAGATGGTATAAAGATATATTTCTCACCAAAGTCTTCCAACGAGATGACTGTAACTCTGAATTCTGGAAAGAAAAATTTATTTCTAGATTACCTCCGCTCTTAGCAGAGATGATTAGAGTTCGTTTGAAAAATAAAAATATGGGACAGATACCTCTGGCCGATTATACCTATGGAGAACTTGTTTCCAAAATACAAGAAGAATGTCTTCAAATTTGCACAGACCTTTAACCAAAAAGACAGCTCGAACGAGAGCGTCAAATAGGAAGCAAGGAATTAGGAGATTTCTGTGAACAATTTGGCTACGGGAAACTCAAAATTCCTGGACGCCCAAAGCGCCCAAATAAAAGTCAACCCTATAAATCATATAAAAAACCATTCCGACCAAGGCATCAAAGAAATGTCAAATATAATAAATATTTCCCTAATACCAATAAGAATGATACTATTGTTCAAAATAAACCAAAACAATTCTATAAAAATCCCCCGCGGACTAATAAACCCCCTGTCTGCTATAAATGTGGAAAGATTGGTCATTTTAAAAATCAATGTCGAGTAAAAGCAAAGATCAATGCTTTTAGGGATGTAAATGGATCGGATTCGGCTCGGATAGTGCTATATCCACATCCGCATCCGATTAGCTTTCGGACGGATTCGGATAGTGCTAAACGGATACGGACACGGATTCGGATCGGATATTTTGTCCGTTTACATGTAAATATAGCTTTTCGGATAGCTATAGCCTAGCCGTATCCGCATCCGTTTAGCTTTCGGACGGATTCGAATAGTGCTAAACGGATACGAACACGGATACAGAAGCGGATTTCGGCTATTCATTTACACCCCTAAATGCTTTAGAACTCGATGATAACTTGAAACAAAATCTATGCAATATACTCCTCAATACCTTTGAATCAGAAAATGAGAATTCTGATCACGAAATTAATCAGCTTGGTCACGATGAAGAATTATTTATGTCAGCTGATTCCAGCTCTGAATCTGATTGTCAGTGCAATCCATCTAAGGCTTCTCTCCACATGGATGGATTAAGTATCAACACATTAACAACAGAACAAGACTAGTTTATCAAAACTATTGATCAAATCACTGATCCCCGGGTCAAAACAAAAATGTTAACTAATTATATAAATCTCATAAAATCTCAGCAAACTAATAAATCCAATAAATCTAAACTTCCTGAAAAAATTGATGAATATAATTTTAAAAACATTATAAAAAGAGTTCAAAATACTCAAATAAAGCCTACTTCTTCCAATGAATCATCTATAGCTGATCTTCGCAATGAGTTAAAGGACTTAAAAACTGAAGTTGTTTCCCTAAAACAACGAGTTCAGGTCCTTGAACTTACTGCCCAGCAGTACCTCGACACTCCTGAGGCTGAAGAAGAAGTGTTTCATAATATGTTCGCCGGCGAAGGGCAACTTTCTGAAGGGCAATCCTCCCAAAGCATTCGCTCGGTCCATATTATCACCTCTCTGCGATGGTATGTTTTAATAAATATAGTAGTCCATCGTGAATATACTTTTAGGGCCTTAGCATTAGTCGACTCTGGGGCAGATTTGAACTGTCTATAGGAAGGTACCTTCACAATACTTTGAAAAAACCACTCAGAGGATGACTACTGCAAGTGGATCTAAGATGAATGTTAATTATAAACTCTCTAATACCATCATTTGTAATGATGGAATATGCTTAGATACACCTTTCCTTATGATTAAAGAACTCTCATCCATGGTGCTGTTAGGAACACCGTTTCTTCAAAAAATATATCCCTTTATAGTTGATCACAGAGGGATCCACACTACCATACACAATCAACAAATCATATTCGCATTTGCAGATAAGCCAAAAGAACATGCTATAAATTCTTTACAAAGACAAATCAAATACAAAGAGAAATTTATTAATACCCTTCATTCTGAAATAAAACAAAAAACCATAAAAGAAAAACTTGAGAACCCTCAATTACAAGTCTCCATAAAAAATTTTCAGCATAAACTTGAAAATGAAATCTGTGCAGAAGTCCCCAATGCTTTTTGGAACCGAAAATCTCATATAGTAACCCTACCATATGAAGATAATTTTTCAGATCGTTTAATACCCATAAAAGCTCGAGCCGCTCAGATGCCAACATCTCAGTGAGAGATATGTCAAAAGGAAATCAATGACCTTCTCGCTAAAGGGCTAATTCGCCCTAGCAAATCCCCTTGGAGCTGTACAGCCTTTTATGTCGAAAATAATGCTGAAATAGAACGCGGAGCACCACGCCTCGTAATCAATTATAAACCATTAAATAAAGTCCTTAAATGGATTAGGTATCCTATACCAAATAAACGAGATCTTCTAAATCGACTCCATGCATCATACATATTTTCAAAATTTGATATGAAATCTAGATATTGGCAAATTCAGATTGCTGAAAAAGACAAATATAAGACTGCATTTGTTGTTCCTTTCGGTCAGTATGAATGGAATGTCATGCCGTTTGGGTTAAAAAATGCACCTTCTGAATATCAAAATATAATGAATCAAATTTTTAATCCTTACTCCAGTTTCATAATAGTTTATATTGATGATGTCAGGAAGCATCTTAATATTTTCTTAAAGATTGTCATAAACGCAGGATTAGTGGTTTCAGCTAAAAAGGTAAAACTTTTTCAAACCCGTATAAGATTCCTTGGCCATTATATTTCCTTTGGATCTATTCTCCCTATAGAGCGTGCAATTCAATTCGCTGATAAATTTCCAGATGAGTTGACTGACAAAACTCAACTACAACGGTTCCTTGGAAGCCTGAACCATATATTAGACTTTTATAAAGACCTAGCCAAAGATGCCAAGCCTCTTTCCCTTCGGCTTCAAAAGAACCCTGTTCCCTGGACGGTTGACCAGACTACGGCAGTCCTACGGATTAAGCTCAAAGCTAAAGAAATCCCCTGCTTATCTTTAGCCCAACCTGATCTATATAAGATAGTTGAATCAAATGCATCTGACATCGGATATGGAGGAATTCTTAAACAAAGACTTCCTTCAGGCAAAGAACAATTAGTAAGATTTACTTCTGAAACGTGGAACTCAGCTCAGCAAAAATATTCCACTATAAAGAAGGAAATTTTATCTCTTGTTCATTGTATTACTAAATTTGAGAGTGACCTGCTCAATAAAAAATTCTTGGTACGTATAGATTGTAAAGCAGCTAAAGATGTTCTTGAAAAGGACGTTAAAATTCTTGCTGCTAAACAAATATTTGCTAGGTGGCAATCTTTACTCTCCATATTTGATTTTGATATTGAATATATTTCGGGAGAAAAGAACTCTACCTGATTTTTTAACTCGTGAGTTTTTGCAGGGACAAAAATAAGCAACTTGTGCTAGCCTTTTCAGGTATCCTTCCTACCCCTGATAAAAAAGGTCTCCTTCCTACCCGGCTACCCCTGATAAAGGCAAATCAAAGGCCATCCAAGAATCACCATCTCCTCTCTCTTCCAAAACCCCTCCTTCTTACCCAAAACACCAGTTTACTGAAACAGCCACCATTCATCTTTACCCCATAGAGGAATACCATGTTCATCATAATCTAACCCCATCCCAAGTTGCCGCAGCATATTTCATTGATCAACCTATCCATGGAATAAAATCTATTGAGTTTTATGAACAAATTCTTATCGAAACCGGTTGTGTCAATATTACTCGTACCTTCTCTGATGCCGCCAATACCACTAAGGCATACTCCAAATTTTCTATATTAAATATAAAATCTTTTAATGACTAGGGTACCGATATATCCACCGAAAGATCATTTCTAGATTCTTCTACAATATCCTATACAACATATACCTACTTTGATTATAGCAAAGCATGGGAATAGGTACTCATATACCAAAATATATACGGAACACATTCTTGGTATATCTAGTTCCGCGTGCAATACTCTATATCTCATATACCAAGTTGGTTCAAAATTTGGTTCTATATATGGGGTCCGACGAATTCGGACTTCTTTCCTTTCCCCCTCAAAGAATCCATACTTAAATTCAAAAAATATAATTCTTCTCTTGATCCTCGTGATATCACTATACAATTTCTCATCCTTTATGAAATACCATGGATCATGAAGTGGAAATACACTATACTCCCCGATGATTATCAAGCATGGGGCTACATTCCAACTCTTTATTGCCAAGTTTACATCAAATGGTGGGATAAATTTAATATCTCTCGACTCGCTCCTGGCAAAATCCCACTTAAAAGAGGAATATATTCTGACGCATCCTCTTTCGGAGAAAGCTCTAGCTCTACCCCTCAGCAACCTGACGATCTTGCCTCCACTATTGCATCAATTCGCAAAGCAAATCCTAATTGGACCCTTGAGCAGATTCGTCAAAAAATCCTTGATGTTTTTTTACCGGAAGACGACAAAATGTCTACCTCGGAAGAAACAGTGGATCTTGCCCGTGATTCAGAAGATACCTTTCAGTTTGCACAAAGACAAGAATCTCCACATATTTATTCCACATCATCCCTCGGCATAATTTTGCATTTGACAAAAGAGGAAAACAGGGTCCCTTAGACCTGTAGAATGCCTCGTCAGATGTAGAATTATTGCTTCCACCAATAAAGTTTAAATATCTTTCCAAAAAAGGCACTGCGTCAGTGGATCTTATCTGTAGCCTAAGGTGTCGGTGGATCTTATCTGAAGCAAAAGGTGTCGGTGGATTTCACTAGCTTTGAAGTCTGCGGATTTGAAGACCCCTGAAGTCCGAAAATCAAGCCTATATAAGACACGGCTGGCAAGAACAAGATCATCGATAGAAGAAGTTTTAATTTTCCTTTCTGCAAGTGTGTTCTGCTTTGTATTCCCCTTGAGTGCTTTAGTGAGTTGTGCTTTAGTAAGTTGTGTTCTAGTGAGTTGTGCTTTAGTGAGTTGTAAATCTATATGAAATCTCAAGAGATCTCTGATATTATCTCTGAGATTTACGACCAATTCTCTAGCTCTATATTATTCAACGACCAGTTCACTATCGGCTACCCAGAGTGCTTGTGGTCGGCTTGTTATTGTCTGTCTCCTCATTCAGACAAGTGCTGTAAGATACATATGTAAGTTTAATCTTTATTTCGTACATTTTATTAATGTTATGTGTGCAAGAATTAAAGTTTGATCTACAACTAATCGAAGAAGATATTCATTTTACATCTATTAATATAGATAGATTGTTTGCTTTATATGCTCGTTCTCGTCCTTCTGATGCTATAAGCATTCTATTATATGCTATTGATTGGCAAATAGATTTGCAATTGTTATTTAAAGAAAGAAGGATAACACTGAAGATCAATCTGCTACTTTTATGAGACTTCATATACTTAAACGCATCAAACTTCTTGAACAAGCTATAGCCTTAGAAAAAGAAGATATAAAATATATTCAGGCTAATATCTATGATATAGAAAAGAATATTGAAACCCTTAATAGACAATTAAATCATCTTCAAAAGCAGGGTTTACCATTTTCTTCTACTTTTAATACTGAGCTATCTCGACAACGTGATAGGTTAGTATTCAACCATATATTTCTTGAAGCTCGTTTTGAGACACTTCAAGATTTTGAATATGAACTCAACTATTTAAGACTCGGGTAAGTAGTAGATCTTGGGAAAACTTCTGGTATCATATATATATATCCTAGTGTGTATGTGTGTGTGTTTTTTTTTGTTGTTGTAACATGGGTTCAGGGGTAATATCGTCCTTGTACCTATAGTGTCTAGGTTCGTTATGCACATGTTAAATGTGCTAGTTGAGTGTTAAGCAAGTTTTCCATATTTGTAATATTCTAAGATTATAAATAAAGGCATGGCCTCTGTCTCATTGACAAGCCAGTATTCACGGAATTCTACATGGTATCAGAGCCAAAAATATTCCGGGGATATGGGGAATTGAATTTTTTTTCATTTTTTCTCTCTCTCTCTCTTCTCCATCGTGATTCTGCCCTAAGGCAGCCACCTACCGCAGCTCCTCCACCACCTCCCACAGCCCCTCAACCACCTCCGCCAGCCACTCCACCACCCTTCCGCCACTTTACCCAGTCCGCAGGCCTCTCGCCCTTCTTTTTTTCTCTCGCGAGGGGCTTTCCCCTTCCTTGTCGTTCCTTTTTACCCACCCTTGGTGGTGAATTGACTCCCACCGAGGGTTTTTTTTATCTTCCCTCCTTATGTTCTGAATTTTTGGGGACTCTATTTCATAATTTTTTTTAACTAGCCACTATGCCTGACAATTCAGAGATCACCTCTGCTTCCTCTGGTTCCAATGGTTTGTCGCAACATGACTTTGTTCCATTTCCGGTGAACACCATCAAGCTGAATGGCAGCAATTATCTTATGTGGTCTCGTTCCTATTTATTTGCTATTGGTTTCCGTGGGCTATCTGGCTACTTCACGGGTACTACGGTCAGGCCTACTGAGGCTGGTTCTACACAAGATCGTTGGATGAATTTTAATTTCTTAGTCATGTTGTATCTCATTAATTCCATGGACCAAGATATTGTTGGGCATTATCTTCTTCTTGATTCGGCTGCAAAGATATGGAAAACAACCAAAGATACTTATTCTCAGGTTGGGAATGCTGCCCAATGCTATGAACTCCGTCAGAAAAGCCACTCTACCAAACAGATGGAGTTAACCCTTTCTCAGTATTACAATACCATGTGTATGATGTGGCAGCAGTTGGATTTTCTGGGCACCTTCACTTCAACCACTGATGTTGACGCTACGGCCTACTGCAAGTGGGAGGATGGTTTACGCGTCTTTGATTTCTTGGCCAGACTGAATATTGAGTTTGATCATATCCAGGCCAATATTTTGAATCAGGATCCTCTCCCAACTCTTGAACAGGCCTATGCGATTCTTTCGGCTGAGGACAGTTGACGTACAACCATGGTTCATCCTGTTACTTAGAAGCGCTCGGCTCTTATTTCTGGTTCGCAATCTTCCCGCGGGGGCTCTTCCCGTTCTGCTACTATTGATCGGCCATCTAGTGATCGCCCTCCCATTAAATGCGATCATTGTGGCAAAGAATGGCATACAAAGGACCGATGGTGGAAGCTTCATGGTCACCCTGCCGATACTCGCGGGCGTGGGAGGGGTGGTTCCAATCGGCCCAATAGCACCCATGCTCATCAGGCAACTACTGAGGATCAGCCTGATCTTTCCCAAGTTATGGCGGATTTGCAAAATTTACGGGATATGGTGAATCGCTTGGACACATCTTCTTTGGCATCTGTATCTCCTTCCATGGCTGCCTTGGCTCTGTCTCTGCCTACCAATCCCAATACACCTTCCACAGGTATTTCATTTGATGGGAACTGCACCTCGGTCATGCCCGATTTTTGGGTAATTGACTCAGGGGCAACCGACCATACGACCGGTTCTTCCTCTTTTTATTCCACATATTTTCCTCTATTTGGTTATAGTAAGGTTCGTGTTGCTGATAGGTCTCTTTCTCCTATCTCGGGAAAGGGATCTGTGCAGTACTCTTCCTCTCTTAGCCTTTCATCTGTGTTACATGTTCCAAAATTCACTACTAATGTGCTTTCCATTAGTAGTATAACTAAGGATTTAAACTGCAAAGTAACATTTTCTCCCACTCATTGTTTATTTCAGGACTTGGTAACGGAGAGTACGATTGTTTGTGGTAAGGTGGTTGGTGGTTTGTACGTGCTCGACAGTTCCCAAGCAGCTTTGACATCTCAGCCTACATCTTTTGATTTTGATTCTGTACTTTTTGAATTAAATAATTGGCATCGTCGTTTGGGCCATCCTCCGATTGGTGTTTTGTCGGATTTATTTCCTAGTTTTGTAAAAAGGTGTAATAAACATAATTTTTCTTGTGATGCTTGCATTTTGGCGAAGCCAACTAGAAGCCTTTTTCCAATTTCTGATAATAGAAGCTTGCATCCTTTTGGTTTGATACATAATGATGTGTGGGGCCCTGCCCGTTATGTCTCTACCTCTGGGTTTAGATGGTTTGTTACTTTCGTTGACTGTTTCAGCTGGACGACTTGGGTGTATTTGATGCATAGTAAAAGCGACGTCTTCACCTGTTTCTCTTTGTTTCATAAAATGGTCGAGACACAATTCGATGCCAAGGTCAAGATTCTCAGGTCAGATAATGGGAAGGAGTATATGGATGGTGCCTTTCGTTCATATTTGGACAGCCATGGTATCATTCATCAAACCTCTTGTGTTGACACTCTTGCTCAAAATGGAGTGACCGAACGCAAGAATTGACATCTTTTGGAGGTTGCTCGTTCTATTATGTTCACTATGTTTGTTCCTCTTCCTTTTTGGGGTGTTGTTGTCCTACAGCTACATATCTTATCAATCGGCTTCCCTCTCGTGTTTTAGATGGGCACTGCCCCTTGGATGTGCTCTGTGCGAAATCCACTTTTGTTGTAGCTCCCAAGGTCTTTGGCTGTGTCGTGTTTGCCAGAAATCACCATGTACACGGCAAGTTTGATCCCAAGGGACTGCGGTGCATATTTCTCGGTTATTCCACTACCCAGAAGGGGTATAAATGCTATCATCCTCCTACCCGAAAGGTGTTTGTCACTATAGATGTGGTGTTCTGGGAGTTTGAGGCTTACTTTAAATAGCTGGTACCTCTGCAGGGGGAGATTATAAGTGGTGAAGAGGCCCCGTTGATTACTCCTCTAGACATTGAGATACCAATTATAGAGGATGTTTCTGTTGAATTCGAAGATGGAGTTACAAGTCAGGAACAAGAAGTGGGACAGCAACAACAGGCAAAGGGGGAGAATAATATGCAGACTTACACTCGGGGAACTGATTTTCCTTTGGACGGCCCTTAGTACAAAGAGACCACCACCATTGATCCTACACAATCGGCATCTGTTCCTGCTCCAAGTCTTGCTCCTAGTCATATTTCTGGTAAACCTCCTCTTGATCCCAGTTTTGATTTACCCATTGTTGTTCGAAAACCAAAGAGGAGTTGTATACTGCACCCTATTTCCAACTTTGTGTCATACAACTCACTGACTCCAGCTTTCCATAACTTCGTATCTTCTTTATCCTCTGTTTCTATCCCTAACAATTGGCAGGAAGCAATAGCCGAACAGAAATGGAAGGATGCGATGAATGAAGAAATCCAAGCCCTTGAGAAGAATCAAACCTGGGATTTGGTGAGTCCTCCACTAGGAAAGAGACTTGTTGGTTGTAAATGGGTCTTTGTTGTAAAGCACAAGGCTGATGGCTCAGTGGAAAGGTACAAAGCGAGACTAGTTACCAAGAGACCTTTGCTCCTATAGCAAAGATGAATACAGTTCGGGTTATTATTTCTTGTGCTGTGAATCAAGGATGGGAACTCCAGCAACTTGATATGAAGAATACCTTCTTGCATGGAGACTTGGAAGAAGATGTTTACATAGAGATACCTCCTGGTTTTACTTCTTCAAAAACGCAGGGAAAGGTATGTAAGTTAAAAAAGGCCCTATATGGTCTGAAGCAGTCACAAAGGGGCTTGGTTTGGCCGATTCCATAAGGCTATGATTGCTTATGGATATAAGCATAGCAATGTTGATCATACACTGTTTGTTAAAAGGATGGGACATCATGTGACAATGTTAATTGTCTATGTTGATGACATAGTGATCATAGGCAGTAATGCACAGGAAATCCAGAAGTTGAAGACTTATTTGGGCACCGAGTTTGAAGTCAAAGATTTGGGCAGATTAAGGTACTTCTTAGGGATTGAGGTTGCTTATTCAGCTAAGGGCATATCTCTCTCTCAAAGGAAATATACCTTGGATTTATTGAGTGAAACAAGGATGCTTGGGTGTAAACCAGCAGATACCCCTGTTGAGCCCAACACGCATTTGAAGAGTAAGGAAGGTGACCCAGTGGACAAGAGCAGTTATCAGAGGTTAGTTGGCTGATTGATCTACCTCTCACATACCCGGCCAGATATCACATTTGTTGTGAGTCTTGTCAGTCAATACATGCATGATCCTCACTCTTCTCACTTGGAAGCAGCATACAGAATACTCCGTTACCTCAAGTCATCTCCTGGAAAAGGAGTCTTGTTTTCTCCACACAACCATCTCCGGGTAGAAGCGTACACTGATGCAGATTGGGCTGGCAATCCTGATGATAGGAAGTCCACATCCGGGTATTGCACGTTTGTTGGAGGAAACCTTACTACTTGGAGAAGCAAAAAGCAAGCTATTATGGCTCGGTCTAGTGCTGAAGCTGAGTTCCGAGCTATGGCACAGGATATTTGTGAACTACTTTGCCTCAAGGGGCTCCTTCAAGATTTAGGGATGAAAGCTGATCTTCCAATGCGGCTCTATTGCGACAACAAGTCAACAATCAGCATTGCTCACAACCCGGTCCAACATGATCGTACCAAACATGTTGAGATTGACCGGCATTTTATCAAAGAGAAATTAGAACAGGGAATAATTTGTATCCTGTTTATACAGTTTAGTGAACAACTGGCTGATATCCTTACCAAAGGAATCAGTAATAAGTTTTTTTTTTCCTATAATTAGCAAGTTGGGCATATTTGATATGTATGCTCCAACTTGAGGGGGAGTATTGTAATATGGGTTCAGGGGTAATATCGTCCTTGTACCTATAGTGTCTAGGTTCATTATTCACATGTTAAATGTGCTAGTTGAGTGTTAAGCAAGTTTTCCATATCTGTAATATTCTTAAGATTATAAATAAAGGCATGGCCTCTGTCTCATTGACAAGCCAATATTCATAGAATTCTACTCTTTTTTTTTTTGGGGGGGGGGGGCGGGGAGGTTCTCACGGCAGTCGGGGCAGGGTACGGTAGCATTTGTGTCTATCTCTTTCTTCACATGAAATGACCTCGCTGCCCTCCAATGTACGATACTGTTTTGTTGCACCTCATTGGTGTGCTCCCCTATGCAGCTTGCTCAGACAACCCTCTCTCCCATATGTGTGTGTGTCTTCCTCTCTTGGGGACAAGGCTCTTGCATGCCCATTGTGTGAACCCTTTCTAACTGGTGAAATCAAGGCATCCTAAGGAAGTTTCAGATTCCCACCTACAAGAAGAATTGTAAGCCTCAAAGCAGCAGGTTCACACCACAGATGACTCCCAATCTAGGGTTCCGATTAACCCCAAACTCAGGCCAGTTGTAGGTTGTTGAGCATATAGTGTTGTCAACTTGTCACTTTTGGAAACAGTGTGATGAGTGTGGCATTGGTGTGCTTATGAAGATGTTTGGGAAGCTCCTAGAGTGTTTGGAAGTGCTTCAAGGGCATTTTGGTCCATTTACGTCACTCAGGGGTAGTATGTTAATTTGGTGCAGCTAATTTTCAAGTGGCAGTGTTGATTGAAAAGGTAGTAGCCATGGCCAATGGTTTTGTGTTTATTCGTTCATGTTTTTTAGGAGAGAGAAAATAGGTGGTGGGCCCCACACATTGTGGACCCAAAAATGGCACCTAGCATGGCTGAGGTGGCAACCAAGTGGTCGGGTAGTGAAATGCTTGAGGTGACATGGCTTGATAATGGTGTAGGCAAAGTAGATTGAAAAATTGGTCTTTTACCATAGTTTGAAGTCCATGCATAAAAGGGGTTCCCATACTTGGCCAAATTTTGGCCTCAAATTCTTATGAAGTTTTTGTTGGTGTTTTAATCCACAAGGGTTTTGTTTTCAACACAAAATTCATGAAGAACCTAATTACAAATACCGAAAAAATTATAAGGGCTTATGCGCAGATTCGGAACTTTGGGTGTTGAAAGGCAAGAATTTATGAGTTGTGTGAAGTTCTCGAGATTCTATTTCCTGGATTATGATTGGCTGAAAGCATTCAGTGTACCATGTGCAGTACAACAGCATCGAAATCAAGTTCCAAGGTCAAGATATTTTGAGGGTTGTTTTATTCCTTCAAGATTCTATTTCTTGAGAGCTGATTGGCCAAAAAATATATATAAAATAAAATCTCAACAGCTCATAAGTGACTCGTACAAGAGCACATATTCCAAGGCTTTTAAATGGAGTCTTAAGCCTGCCCCATATTTTGCGCCAAACAACTCTCAAATCCAAAGACTTTAATTTATGAAAAGCATCTAGTTTTTGCTGAGATTCTAAATAGCTGAATTGAATTGGTCATTAAAGAAGCTGTTGTGTGCAGAGTCTGTTATGTTGACTTGGACTCAGCAACGGAAGGTGGTTTGATGTAAGCGCGTGCTCCGTAAATGGCGGCTTCATAGTTGCTGTAAAAAGGTGGTTTCGATGAAGATTCCAATCCATGGGCTGAGGACAACTTGTGCTTTAACCGACAAAATCATGGACTGAGCACAAATTGCTCTGTTGCAGAGTACGAAGCAAATGACGTTTTGAAACATCATGCTTCTTTGCTAGTCGTTACAATCTGCCCGCCACTAAAGCATGATTTATAGTTAAGCAACCTATTGCACGCTTTTTAAGATGCCTAAAGACAAGCTCTCATTGGCTGGATCCCTCTCGGTCTGACATTGACAACGACAGGTCTAACAACATGTCTGGCGCCGATCCAGTGGTCATCATCTGATTCTAATCTGATGGATATCAAATAGTCAGAAGTTGTGCACCCCGTGGTCCGCAAGTTCCTATGCATCGCATGTACTCGGTATCCACTTGCATTGAAGATTCCTTGGTATTTTATTACTGACCGAACTTTGAATGGGCATATCTTGGCCGTTCGATGTCCGATTGAGGTGTATCATGTATCAAAATTCTCACAAAAATCCCCTCTACATCCCTGGAACAACATAATAGCAAGCTTATACTCGAAATTTGGGGGGGGGGGGGGGGGACACAGAAAAACGAAGTTGAAGCTTTCCCCTCTTGTTTGTGATGCATTGAAGACCCCCACCTACCTTATTGGCTTGTTTTCAAGATACCTTGAAGGTCCATTAATGGTGATTGAGATCTAGTATTTTGGTGATGCATTGATAGTATTTTGGTGAAGAAATACAAGAGGAAAAAGAAAGAAGAAGAAGGAAGAAGAAAGAACAATAAGGAGAAAGAAGTAAGGGACGGAGAGAATGCGTTAGGGATTTTCTACTACCAGGACATCCTTGTGAAGGTCCACCATTGCATGGGAACCTTCTCCGAAGCCAGATTGCTATCACTGAGCTTCTCAGGATGCCACAAATCATTGACTCAGCATATTGTGAGCTTTTCTTTACCATTTGCTTTGTCATTATTTCTGTTGTATCCATTGTATGCTAGTAATAGGGTGTTGCATGTTGTAAATCAAGACTAGCCAGAGTTTCATCGTAAGGCATTATTATGAGCCCAAATTGATTAAATTGAGTAGTCCAATTGCATCTGGACACAGTGGGGGTAACACCCTTGCCTCTATATATCAAGGGTTGAAGCAGGCAAGGTGTCTTGTGTCATTGTTGTGACCGAAACACTATTGGGGTTGATTACCCTTGCTCCTGAATATCAGGAGTGGAAGCAGGTAGTGTAGGGCATGGACTGTGGTTGCAGTTAAAATCCCAGTATTGAATAAATGTTGAGGTCAGTGTCCATTACTTTGTGCATGTAGGCAACTCGCTGACATGGTTCGAGAACTCAGTTTCGGTACTGGTTTCACCCAGCCAAAAAAGCGAGTTGGACCAAGATCTTGGCGAGTTGGTGCTTCTTTTTTTTTTGAACTCGGTTGATGGTTTCGGTGGGTTTTTGACCTAGTTTGGTCATGAAACTTGGTATACAATCTATTTTGAATCATTTAAATACAATGGCACTATCAGATTGTCCAAAATCAAAGTCCAAATAGGAGTTTGACTTCGGGCCCTAGTTTGGTAGGCTACGACGTACTAATAGGCCCTCTTCTACACATAATTTAGTAATAGAAAGCAATCAAAGCATACAATTAATGTAAAACAACTTAAAAAAGCATTAGAAATGTAGAAGTGTAAAATACAACAATCTTAACATGTATGATATACCTCTATCATTCCAAGTCATGTTTCTGAAGCCAGTAAGGTTCGGACTATGCCACATAGGATTCCCATGTCATAGTACTACTAAAGAAATGCGTGTAGTCTACCACACAAGTCATATAAGTGTTGCCATCAGCTATCCGAAGGTACCCTATCCTAGGATATGGAAGAAGCGGTTGCGATGAAATCGATCCACTGCTACTATCATCAGGCTGTTGAACTACCATCGCCATGTGTAGGTATGGTTGGGTTGGGACTGTAAATATGTCCACAAAACCTGACCCATTACTTCGATTGTCGAACTCATGTCCAAATTATAATGACTTTGGCTGCTCAAACTGACCATAGCCACTATATTCAGAACCGATGCTCTCATGGCCATAATCATAGTCATACTAAGGTTGAGACGCATGCCACGACTGACGCTCACTAGGAGTATCTATACTCATGCTTCCAAAACTTTCAAGCATGGTCTTCATACTCATGCCTCATCCTGAGCTTGTGACTATTTGCGACGCGGGCGTCTCTTGTACGTAGTAGGGGCACCATGGTCTTGATCTTGTGTGGCATAAGTAAACTGACTCTCACCTGTGTAACGCACAGGCTCTGCTTCCATCCCCAGCCCGTATTGGTACTGCTCGCGCATCCTCTCATGACTATCATCATAATAACCACCACTCGCAATGCCGCCACCATTGCCCCCATCACCATCAGATGGCAACCCATCTGACTTGTGGTCTTCCTTATCAACCTGGCCAGCTGTTTTCTCAAAAGGTTGAGGCGACTCTAAATGCACACGCCCCTCTTCCTCCATATAGCCATCCACATTAGTACCCATTGAACTAGCTATGGTGGGGTTGGACCTACCCCTAGCCTGATCCATTTCTGGTTCACCTCAATCCCTCACCCACTGGTATAGGGGATCCTATTCCTCATCTGAGTCCTCTTCCAAAATGTCTGTTAGCTCGATTGGTTCTTTAGAATTGTATTCCATTTCTTCACGTATGTGCTTCATGTTTAATCTCATATTATAGTACACATACACCAGTTGCTCCAGTCATTTGTGACCCAATCGGTTTCGCCTCTTGGTATGTATCAGTGAAAATGTAATCCAATTGTGCTTGCATTAGGAGGATGAACTAGTCTATGAGAGCACTCTGATTGCTATCTTTCTCAGGTTAGGTGAACTTGAGCCATATAGATTGCATTACAAATTTACATTATTAGGAATATATATACATATATATAAATATATGAAAAAATTATAATTTATAAATGTAATGCCAGTAGGCAGCAATGGACCTACCTGGGTCTGACTTTTGTCTACCTTCCACTGCAGCTTTTCGACTGAAACTCATGGAAGCAACTACTAATGCATTCCTTTGCTTACTACCAAGTCTCACACTACATAGTACAATAAAGTAACTACTAAAAAGGCATTCCTTTGCTTACTACCAAGTCTCATACCCTCACCTCATTATTTGTGTCAGCCTGTATCGCTACATTTGGCTCCAACTTCTCAATGACATTTTGAACTGCTACTAATAGTTCTGATTCAAGTCCAAGATTATGCTTGTATTGATATTTGGGATTGAGATAGTATGCTGATAATGACATATATAGCTTGTTAGTGCTTTTCTAAATGTAAATGTAATATGACTATAAAGTGTAAAGTATGTTGAACTCACCAGCTTTATGCAATGGATGACTCAATTGCTTCTCCCAGTGATCATCAATGATCTTAATGTATTGTCTTCGTACTCTGGAGTAGCGCAGCTTTAACAAATTCCTTCATCTTCTGAAGGGTAGCATAAATGTGGGCCAAGGTAGGCTTCTTCTCTGTATCCACCATCCTTAGTACCTTTACCACTGGCTCTAATATAGCAACCACTTTATTCAAGCCACGCCAGATTTGGTCACTTGTGATGGTCTCTTGTGCTGCCTTCCCTTCGTCCGTATTCGACCCCCTCCAACCAAACCATTGTTCACTGGCAAACATAGACCTCAGACCGACAACCTTCATCTGAAAGCTCTTCAATGCAATGTAGTTGGTGGCAAATTGAGTAAGACCAGGCATCACCATTGCATTTGTCCCTCAATATTTGTAATGTATAACCATGGTTATATACAGAAGTGGTCACTTGTCTTGCCCAAAGTTTTCTTTCCCATGTCCTTCAGCATTAGATCAATGGAATGCACAGCATATGGTGTCCAAAAGAGGTGGATCCTCTTACTTTTCTTATTCATCAACATCTCTCCAACCTTTTTGAAGTTAAAACCGCTATGTCACAATTTGGGTAACGTTCTTTGGCCCTACCTCCACAACTTTCTTCAGTTCCTTGTACAAAAATGTAGCATCCTTTATGTCCTTCGTGCATCCAAATACTTAAAGAAGATTGTTTTACCATTACAACTGACCTTGAAGTTGATGATGGATTGTCTAGTAGGTATAGTCCAAACATCAGCCATAATGGTAACTCCATATGTCTCCCACTTTCGGTTTAATGTGTCAATATAGTCTTCCAACTCCTCCTTTTCTTTTGGCAAGTAGACATTCATCAATTCATATGGTGTGGGCCCCTTCATTCCTGGGCCAGCCCTCCCTGCAGCGTCGAGAAATGCATGATGGTATGTTCCCTGAGCTACATTAGGTGGGATGCTATTAGAGAACACAAACTTGCTAAAGGCTTCTCGTGCTACATCTTGTTTATTACCAAACATTTGCGGGGGATGGTTGGCTGATATGCATCTTGTTGCCTGCATATGGTGGGATCGTGCTGGATTGGGGTAGGTGTTCGTGATCTAGGTGAGGGCCGTGGGGCTGGGGTTTCCCTCACACCCTGTGCTCTCCTAAAAGGAGGAGGAATCTCCCCCTCTCCATGTCTATGCTTTTTCCTCCTCACTTCCTTGCACTGGCTCTGTTGCAGCTGAGCCAGATCCACCAGCTCCTCTCACCTGCTCATATGTCCTTATATTTTCAAAATGCAAAGATTGTCGACTAGCTGCCACAGTTTGTTGGTACTGTCTCAACTCAGCCTCTGATTGGAAATCCGCTGGAGGCCTATAATCTCTGTCAGAGGAGGCCTATAATCTCTGTCAGAGTCATTTGCATCGACCTCTACTGCTACTCTCTCTGACACTGCCTCATCAAAGTCTCACTGGTTCCGTTCCCCTCCAACCTTCTTTAATCTTTCTCCTCTTAAGTGCTTTGATATGGCTTGTTGTACCTCATAAGGAACTGATGTGCATTTGGCCACATCCTTATACCCACCAAACAAATGCTGCTTCAATCTAGTGGGCCCTCCAGAATTAAGCAACTTCCCACAATATCGACACTTGGATTTCTTTTTATCTGCCAACATTGGGTCTCCATGTCGCCATGCTATCTCACCACGGTTCCCCATTGCCCGATCAAATCTCTTACATTTTACACTGTTACATCAAAAAAGCAATGTATTAAAGACTTAAACTAATGTATTAGTAACTATTAAAAAGGCAATCAAGCTACTAAAACAATCAAATAGCTAAATCATATTTATCCCCTAACTCGAGTATTTATTTTCTTAATTAAAAATATAATTTAAAATTTTTATTAAAATTAAAATAATTAATACACCTTAAAACATTTGACACCATTTTATTTTTGACATATAGTACATAAGTTGCAAATAATTTTCCAACTAAACAAATATTTTTCCTTAATATTTGATATTTTTTGAAATTTTTTTTCATATTTTGTATTTTCTGAAAAATAAAATAAAATATGGGTGAAAAAAAAAGTGATTCTGTGAGGCCGTAAAGCATCCAAAAGGTGTCCAACATATATAAAAATCACTTCCAACCAATCACTATTGACCTTATTTTTTTTCATAATTTGTAAGAAATTTATTTTTTTCCAGAAAATTTAAAAAAAAAATAATTTCGACTCCATGAAGTCATAGATCGGCCAAATATGTGTAACATATATTAATTTGACACCCAACCACCAAGATTTTAACACATTTTTTGGAAAAAAAAAAGATTTCGAGAAAAATGGTTCACCTTGGACCTGGAATGTTCAAATCTCCTTCAAATTACAAGATTCTTTATGTAGATCAACGTTTCCATGCATTTGATGAAGTTGTGCGGTGATTTTCCATTAAGAATTGCAAAAAAGATGGAGTTTTGAGGATTGGCACAACAAAGGTAAAATAGCACCAAGACGATCGAAACAGTCGAGATATCAACTTTCTCAGTCGAGTTGGTGAAATATATACAAGGGGGTTAGGTGAGATCTTGAGGCGAGATCTCAATCTCGACCGAGATCTCAGCCGAGATTTTGTAAACCATGTGTTTTGCCCTATATCTCATCTCAAAATCTCAAAAAAGTGAGTTTTAAGTGAAATCCTGGCGAGTTCTTGTTCCATGCTTGCCGAAGCATGTATATCTGTGTTGTGTATGCTTGTTGGATATTGGAGTGCTTTGTTGCAGGATGGGTGTACACACCTAGTAGAGCCTTTGACAGTCAGGCTGGGGTGTGTACATGACTGTGATCATTTCTGTAACTGTGTGTGTGCCAGAGACATTATAGTATTGCCTTGAGACAGTGTGGATGATGTGTGACTGAAACTGTATATGTGTTAGTGCTGGAGTGTGACTGCATGTATGTGAGTGCTGAAAGGGGACAACAATGCATGACAAAGTGTGTGAAAATTGCCAGTACTATGTGTGAGCTAGTGAGGGTTGTGCAGTTAGTATTGGTGGTGTGTGCCCATTGTGTCAGTGTAGGGAGTGTTTGTGAGGTCCTGCCATCAACAGACTGGAGTAAACAGGTAGGTACAGCCTGGGAAGAAAATTTTAAAATACACTGATTCACACCCCCCCCCCTCAGTGTCAGCTTGGGAATAACATAGGTACATAGTAATATTTCTATCTCTCAAAGTAGGATGAAGATCCAACGGTCAGATTTCAAGTTATTTACGAGGAAACTAGTTTTCCGAAGTGGAAACTATCTCTCAGCATCCACATGGCATAATAACATGAGAACATGAGTATAATCATTACTCCATAGTCCATAAACACTATCCCAATCCAATGGCTACATGCTTCAATTCAACAGCGTACAGAATTAGCAAACTAGATTCAGTTTTAGGAACCCCCAGTACGCACAAATCCATTGGGTAGAAAGTTGTAAAAATCCAATCATGGGACAAGTAAGATGAGCAGTAATCAACCTCAAAATTACACCTCAATCTGATTGTTAAATGTGAGAATACCCATTGCCGCTGGCCAGTAAATGTATAAATAGAAACCAAAGACTTAAAGAAACAGTACTTAGATAAATGGCAGCATAGGAAGTAGCTTCAACAGTCTTCAATCAACTATAGCACAGCAGTATTCAACTTAGAATATGGTTAATTGGATACCTCAGTTTCAGAACCAGGACCACTCACCTATGCCCTTGGTCAGTCTCTCACCCCCACCAGTGTCTCTCATAGCAAACAAAAGCATCCAGCCTACCTTTTCTTCAGTCTCAAAATCGTGGAACTCTACCCCCCCCCCCTTTCTTCCATTAATAACTTAGTTCTATTACAAAATAGAAGTCTCAAAAAATTGTTACTAAGATGTAGTAACATATTAGCAAAAATCTACTACTAACTTGTAATGAACATAGAAACAAATAACTAAATAAAATCCTCTAATGACTTCCTATGCAAGACATAGGGAAGGGTCCATTAATTGGGACTAAAACATGAACTGCAAGTGGCGTTTAAGGTGCTGGGTGCAATGGCTGGCTCGAAGGGGCTTAAAGGCTGGCTGGCCTCTCTTTTCTTTCTTCCTAGAACTACATCACTGACTTACCAGTACAACTGCCAGATAGCCACTAGTTCAGTGCAAAAAATTGTGGACATGTCCATGCCTTTCAACTAATCATTTGTTAAATTCTTAACCAATAAAGAATAAATAAGTAGATCCCACTTGTGTTTCCTTTTTTTTTTATCTTTGTACTATGCAATCACTCACAAGGGTGGGCCTTGATGCAATGGTAAAGGTTGCTCCATTGTGACCAAGTGGTCACAGGTTCAAGTCTGGAAACAGGCTCTCTGCGAAAGCAGGGTTAAGTCCTTACATTATGACCCTCCCCAGACCCCGCAATGTTGGGGGCCTCGTGCACTGGGTACGCCCTATGCGATCACTCACCTTCCTTAGTGTGACCCTTTATCAGGGATCCTAAAGCTTTATTTTTTTTTAAGGATTCGTGTAGCCACCCCAATTAGGTGGGATAGGGCTTATGAGTTGAGTAAAATATTTTAAGTGTTTCTTGCCTGCAAGCCTCTTGCTAGTGTTAATTTACTTGAAGAGAAATAGACTGTCCTTTAATGATTAGCCATATATGTCTACTTCAATGATACACCCTCTAGTGGCTACTTCTAAGACCATATATTTATGAATGATTTGGAGCATGTGAAAATTTTCTTCTAATGCTCAAAATAATAGAAATGTATAGATATTGTCCCAGTAACTTCATTCCCTAACTTTGTGTTATTTGATTTCTTCTAGGCTCTCGTGGGAAGAAATGACGCTGTGTGGAGTAGAGATCATGTTACAGCTTTGTGTAAAATATGCCCCATGGTCAGCAGTGAAGTTACTGCTGAGGCTTCTGCAGCTGAGGTTGAGGGATATGGTGCATCCAAACTCACTGTTGACTCTGCTGTGAAATACCTACAGCTTGCAAATAAGCTATTCTCTCAAGCAGAGCTCTATCATTTCTGTGCAAGCATTATAGAACTCATAATTCCGGTTTATAAAAGCCGGAGGGCGTTTGGACAGCTTGCAAAATGCCACACATCATTGACCAACATCTATGAATCTATCCTTGAGCAGGAATCGAGCCCAATACCGTTCATTGATGCCACGTACTATCGTGTGGGATTTTATGGCGATCGATTTGGGAAGCTTGATAGGAAGGAATACGTGTACAGAGAGCCCCGTGATGTACGCTTGGGTGATATAATGGAGAAACTTAGTCATATATATGAATCTAGGATTGATGGAGATCACACTCTGCATATAATTCCCGATTCTAGACAAGTCAATGCCGATGAGTTACAACCAGGGATCTGCTATCTGCAGATAACTGCAGTCGATCCTGTCATGGAAGATGAGGACCTGAGCAGTAGAAGAGAAAGGATATTCTCTCTTTCCACTGGAAGCATGCGTGCACGTGTCTTCGATCGGTTTCTGTTTGACACCCCATTTACAAAAAATGGAAAGACACAAGGCGGCTTGGAAGACCAGTGGAAGCGACGTACCGTACTTCAGACTAAGGCGTCCTTCCCTGCCCTAGTAAACCGTCTTTTGGTAGTGAAATCCGAATCCCTTGAGTTCTCACCAGTAGAAAATGCTATTGGGATGATTGAAACCCGGACAGCTGCACTGAGGAATGAGCTCGAAGAGCCTCGAAGCTCTGAAGGAGATCAACTCCCACGTCTCCAAAGTTTACAGAGGATACTCCAAGGCAGTGTTGCAGTTCAGGTGAGTTTCTGTGCTTTAAATCTATTATGGGCTGAGGCCCTAAAGTTGGTAGGGATCATGGTCTCAAGGATCAGCTGATCTAATCTGTGTCGGGATGGCTGGGATCAAATGCCAGTCGGTTTCTTCATTATGAGGACCTTTATTCCATTATGTTCCTAGGGGTGTGGAGAGCCCCTTCTCTTGCTGTCTCCAGCATTTATGTTCCTGTACTGGCAGAATCCACCAAGGCAATATAGACCAAGTGATCCAATCCTGCTGTTGGCACTTATCCAGTCTCCATCTTGATCCTTGAAGCCTCGTAGAGGTCTGCACCTATTTTATTTGGCCACCAATGCTGACATGTGAACCCAGTACGGTTGGCCTACTACCAAGTCCAAATCTTATTGTTTGCTTGCTTTCTAGGGAGAGGGAGGTGGTGGACATAGTGATTTATGATGTCATGACTAGGAAATGGAATGTGGATGAGAGGCAATGTTAAAACCAAACCAAAATAAGAATTGCTTTATCTGGAGATGAGAGCTGTAACTGTTTCTTCCACTTTCCTTCTAGGATCATAATGTGGAAATTGGAGGAATAAAATTAGTAGCCTACATTTCCGAATTTGTTATCTGCAAGAGGATGTCTAAGGATTCTGTTGGTATCTTGTGAGAAGGTCAGCTGACAAAAAATGGGTATTTGTAGGTGAACAGTGGAGTCTTGAGTGTGTGCACAGCGTTTCTGTCAGGTGAGCCTACAACCAGATTGCGGTCACAAGAACTGCAGCAACTCATTGCTGCACTCCTCGAATTCATGGCAGTTTGCAAGCGTGCAATTCGGGTCCACTTCAGGTTAATTGGGGAGGAAGATCAAGACTTCCACACTCAGTTGGTGAATGGATTTCAGTCCCTCACAGCAGAGCTTTCTCACTACATCCCTGCCATACTTTCTGAGCTATGAGGCTTATGCAATTCATTTTGGAACTGATGCAGTCATATGTACATGTAATTCATTTTTTCTAAAACCAAAATATTATTTAGAAATACAAATTCAATGCTTTATGTTTCTTCAAATGCTATTTGTAATGGTGTATGGGAGTAGAATGTGATAAGAGAGACCCTTTTCTATTAGTGTATTTAATTGCCCGAAAATAAGATTTCCAAGAAGTTTCTCACTATCATATTCCGAGTTTTAAAATGGGTAAAAAAAAATTTGGGAAAATGTTCTCTACACTGCGGGTGCAGAATGTGCCCAGAAACATGGGGGTGGGCAAAATGACCAGCCTGCGACCTTGTGTTCTCTTGGGCAGAAAACATCGCCCCAAAATTTTAATTTGCATATAAAATTTCGATAACAGTACAGCCTTTTGATATTTGGACAAATATTTTGGTCATTTCGTTGAAATATGGTATCTCTTTCTCCCATACAATTTCGTTTCTATCCTTTGCAAAACCGTAGTATTTCTCAAATTTTGACCCATATTGATCACAATTTGAACATTGCTCTTCACATGAAACCCCAAAACAAATGTACAACCATAAGGAGTGGACCTTTGGTCAAAAATATTGGATTGGAACTTTTTAAGTGGGGATTATTGTATTCCTTGGAACTTTAGACCCTGTGCATTGAGAGAAAAGCATCCAATTGGATCCTTGACTCCTTGTGTACTGGGATAAAGTCCTGCTGATGTGCCTTTGGATTTCCCATGAGTTTCCACGCCTCTGGGAAGAGATATTTTCACTTGAGGAGAAAAACAGCTGTCACCTTGTGGGTCCCAGAGTCCGTCATGAACTAAAAACAATAGTATCAAATTATGAGAACATCTCCCCTCGAATGATCCCTCAGCTCTCTAACCCTAAGGATCAATAGGACTTTTGAAGCTGAGGAAAACTTCTGGGTTTAGAAATTAAGGCACCTTTAGAAAAATTCTGGAACACCAAATACTACCATGCTATCTCTAAGCATAACACCAGAAAGAGAAAGATTAATTTTCTGGTAGAAAATACTTGAGCACAAATCACTGGAGTCCCAAACATGGCACAAACATTTGCTACCTTCCTCAATGATCTCTTCACTACTTCCCACCTACTAGACCCTTACTCCATTGAATGTCTGTTTTCACCTATTATCAATCCGGATGAATATAATGGCCTTGTATTCCTCCAAAGGAAAATGAAATCAAGGTTGTTGTCTTCTCTATGAGTGCTTAAAAAGCTCCAGGCATTGATGACTCTCAAGCATGCTTCTATCAAAAATTCTAGAACATAATCAGGTATGATATTTGTAAATTTGTGTCTAATTTTTTTTATTCTAATATTCTTCATTTTGACTCTAATCATATTCTGATCTGTCTGATTCTAAAAAAAGATAATGTCATAAGAGTAGGTGAATTTAGACCTATCAGCCTGTGCAATGTATCATACAAAGTTATTGACAAACTATTGGCCAACAGGTTGAAGGGAATTCTGCACTCCATCTCTCCATTCCAAGCAACTTTCATTCCTGGGAGACAAATCTCGGACAATATCATACTTCCCTAGGAAGTTTTTCATTATCTCAGAAAGAAAAAGAAATGTTAATTTCCACAATCCTCGAAATCAGAGAAATGTCTCAGGATGCTAAATACTTGGGTACTAATCTATTTCGTGCAAGATCCAAATCTACAAGTCTCCAATACGTTGTTCAACGAGTCAAAAACAAATTTACAAGTTGGAAAGCTAATCTTCTTTCATATGTAGGGTGTAAGATACAAACCTAATCAGTTCTTTCTTCAGAATCTATTTACCTTATGTCATGTTTTGCCTTCTCAATTAAAGGTTGTAAATCTATTGACTCTGTTTGCTTTGGATTTTGGAATGGAGATAGGAAAAGATCTTGAAAATTGCACCCAATCTCATGGGAAAAAATCTGCACCCCCAAAATATCAAGGAGGCCTAGGATTGCGAACCTCAGCCACATAGAACAAAGCTCTTCTTTTGAAACAAGGATATAGACTCCTCAATAATACCCAATCTCTTTGGTTTAAATGTCTAATAGCCAAATACTCCCATAACAGGTCCTTGTTTGACCCTCAGAAATTAAGAAGAAAGGCTCCTAAACCTGGAACAGTATTAATAGTCCTGCCAACCCTCAAAAATTTGGTCACCAGGAAAGTTGGATCTGGCCAAGACACATTCTTTTGGATTGGCCTATGGCTTCACCAAGCACCACTAATTGATTCATAGCCCAATAGTACCTCAATCAATACCCAACTCAAAGTCTCTCACTTCACTAAATCCTCCCAATGGAACATTAATCTTCTTCAAACATATCTCTCAACTCCCACTTCATCAACAATATCCAATTTCCCTCGGTCCAACGAGCCTAACAAGTGGAGGTGCAACCTCTCAGCCTCTAGAAGTTTCTCCACCAAACTTGTATCTAAATATCTTATCAATAGATGCCTTGTGCATGGAAATCAAACACAATAATCGGGACACTGGTGGAAATTCCTCTAGAAACTCAAAACCCACCCCAAATTTTCCATGTTCCTATAGAGAATCATCCATGATGCCATTCATGTCAAACAGACTTTGGCAAAAAGGGGGAGCATTGACCCATTATGCTCTTTTTGTAATGATCACCAAGAATCCTCTTGGCAAGCCTTATTTGAATGCAACATCCCTGCACAAATCTAGGCCACTGGATCACTTGGTCTAAGAACAAATTACTTGCACCCATCATCTCTACCACAATTCCTTTATGAACTTTACAGATCCCTCTCTTCCAATCTCAACCTATCTCATGGACGTTCAACGTCCTCACCATTAGTGCATACTTCATATGGAAGCAAAAAAAACCAAGTGAGCATAAACAGAATTCTACCAAACCCAAACACAATCTTGGACAACCTTTACAAATGGATTGTTGACCTACATCTGTCTCCTTTCTGATTTGATGACATGAATCACAACACCAACAATGGTAATGTATTATTCTTTCCCTATGCAATCAATATTCCTCCCTAATTCAACCTATCTCACTCTGTGTAGGACATTTTAACCAGAAACTAAACAAAGCAGGATGGGTTTTTTTGAATTTTGATGGACAACAGCTTTGTATTGGTGCAATTAGACAACATCAATACCCTAGCATTGCTCTTCGTTTTGTATCAACAGAATACGAATTTTATAGTGAGGATATCCAATCATATGATGGGGTAGTTCTAGCATTGCTCTTCATTTTGGAAATACGTTTCAAAACACATCAGTGAGAATACTTGTACTTAAAAATGTGAAGAAAAATAAATATTAGTGTTGAATAATGTACACCAGAATACCATGGGGGTATTCTGGTCTTTTTGGGTATTTTATTTTGTTATTATACATTGCCTAGCTATGTCGGTTATGGCAGGGGTATTATTGTCTCATTGTATTATTTTTCTTATTATAAATATGAGTATTGGGCTGATCACATTGATCATCCAAGCAATTCCATATTTCGATTTTGTTAACATGGCATCAGAGCCAATTTCTTTGATCTAGGTTACAAAACTTCCCCCCTCCCTCCCCTCCATCGTTTTCCTCCTTCATCTTCTTCCTCCCCTCCTTTTTTTCTGGTTTTTTCTCTTTGCTTAAGGGCAGCACTGATGAGGTGATCAAATGATCTAGCTGCTGCCCTCTACATACCTCAATTCATGTTTTACAAGTTTGGTTAAACATCTGCGATAGCTGCTGCCCTATTCTTCTCTGCGATTTTTGGAAGCCCTCTCTTTGAAGATCAGACCTACTTATTATCGGAGTTTGATTGTTCCCCTTTGGAGGTTTCTATCTCGCACCATTGGACAACACCTACTGCAGTCCTACATTCAGCATTGGAGCTCTCTTCCCTCAATCGATCTCACTTTCAGGGTTTTTTTCAAAACCCTGACTTTATCGATTTTGGGGTTTTAGGTTTCAGATATTGCTGATTTTTGGAGGGTGTGTCTCTCACACCGCACAAAGTACTCGACAGTAGTTTCAGCCTCCTTCAGGTTTTTTGAAGACCCCTAACCCTAATCGATCACCTCTCTCAGGGTTTTTTTCAAAACCCTACAACTTATCGATTTTTGGGGTTAGGGATGCTTGTGTTGCTGCTACCAAGAGGGTTGTCATACCCTATTTTCAGCTTCTTCTTCTGGTATTTTTGCCCTACTTATCATCATCATGCTGGATTCTGATGTTACCACGGCTACTTCTGACGACGATGGTTAGACTAGGTTTGACTTTCTTCCATATGTTGTTGCCATTAAGCTTGATGGTACGAACTATTTAATTTGGGTCATATCTCTATCCTTGACCATGGCTGGTAGGGGACTCACTGGCCATCTTACTAGCACCACCAAACAGCCTACTGAGGAAGGTGCTGCCCGTACTAAATGGGCTGCCAACGATGCTATGGTAATGTCCTTTGTTCTGAATTCTATGCACACTGACCTTTCTAGTCAGTATCTCCTCCTTGACACTGCTACTCAGATATGGACTGCTGTCAAGGGAACCTATGGTCGGTCAGGAAGTGGTGCTTAGGTTTATGAGATCAGAAAGACACTCCAAAACACTACTCAGAAGGAGTTATCTGTCACTAAATACTATGTTGCCCTCAAGTGCTTATGGCAGCAATTGGATCATTATGCTTGTTTTCAGCCTACTACTATTGCCGACATTACTGCCTATCACTCTTATGTGGACCAGTTTCGGGTGTATGATTTTCTGGCTGGCCTTAATGATGACTATAATCCTATCCAAGTGCAAGTTCTTGGTCAGGTTCCTTTCCCCACTTTAGAAGAGACCTTTTCTTATGTTCACAGTGAACAAACCCGACGGACTGCTATGATGGTTGCTCCTAAAGTTGAGAGATCAGCCTTACAGGCTACTGGCTCCACCCCGACTCCTTCTGAGAGTATTGTTGCTGCTGCTACAGCCAAAGAGCATGTGAAGTGTGATCATTACCACAAGTCGTATCACACTAAGGCACAGTGTTGGAAACTACATGGGAAGCCTGCTGATTTTGAGGCCAAACGTGGTCGTGTTAAGCCTAAAAACAAAGCCAATCACACTGAAAGTGTAGCTTCAGCCCCCACTGCTAACATTGGTTTCTCCCAGGAAGAATTCCAAGCTCTCCGGCGTCTGTTACACACTTTGGCTGCCTCTACTACATATACTGCCAATACAGGTTCCTTCTTTGTCCGTACAGGTATTTCCTTTGCTGGTCATTGCGCATTGGTTGTCTCCACTCCTTGGATTATAGACTCCGGTGCCACTGATCCTATGACAGGTTCCTCTAGCCTCTTCAATACTTATTTTCCTGCTTCTGGCAAAGATAAGGTCAAAATTGCTGATGGGTCCCTCTCTTCTATCTTAGGGAAAGGGTCCATTGGATGTTCCCCTTCTCTTACTTTGTCATCTGTGTTGCATATTCCCAAGTTTACCACTAATCTTCTTTCCATTAGTAGTATTACCAAATCTCTGAATTGTAAAGTGACTTTTTTTCCTACTCATCGTATTTTTCAGGAACTGGGCTCGGGGAAGACGATTGGATCGGGTAAAGTGCATGGCGGATTGTACCTGTTTGATGGCGACCCTACATCTACCTAGGCATTACCTTCTAGGCTTTATCACCCAGCATCTTTCTCTTCTGAATTACACAAATGGCATTCTAGGCTAGGACATCCCCCTTTAGGAACTTTATCAACTTTATTTCCAGCATTAGTTAAAGATTTTAATAAGGAAGATTTTTTTGTGATTCATGTGTCTTGGCCAAACAGACGCGTTCAAACTATCCCATTTCTAATAATAGGTCTTCTTCCTTATTTCATATTGTTCATACCAAGGTTCTAAAATTCGGGTTTCGACACGATGTCGACCAGCCAAAAATCGAGTTCGTCTCGGTTTCGACCATATCTCGGTCGAAACCTGGGATTTTTTCCCATTGATGGGGAAACCAAGGTTTCGACTCCAAAATAAGGTTTTTTAGGTCTGATTTTTTGCAAGTTCCCTATTTTTCACATTTTAAACACAATCCATGAATTACATTCACAAAATCACTGAACATGGTACTTGTGGTTATTGACCCAAGTTTACTAATGTACGCTCTGATACAAACACTAAAGTTGGTATTATAAATACTTAGTTCACATAATTATAAAGTACTTGAACCCGGAATAATACATTTAATCCAAATAACACATTAAGATGTCCCTCTTCAATTCCATGTGGAGTTTCTTTGTGGGTCTAATCCACGAGCAGCGTACCACTGAAGATTGCGAAGCCGTTCCTCCGAATGCACAACATATGTATCCCATGACATGTTATAAGACCAATTGGTAACCACCCTTCTCTTCCCTCTAAGTTAATTCTTCCCATTGTCATTCGAAAGGTAAGGAGACCTTGTACTAATCTCATAGCCAAGTTTGTTTCCTATGATGCTATTTCTCCTACAGGTATTGCTTTTTAATGCATACCCAAGTTGGAATTACCCTTATTGAGTTGCTTGTAGACCCACCCAAGCATAGAAACACTCAAATCCAAGTTTTAGTGGCAGAATAGTAAATAATTCAATGTCTAAAGGAGGATGGTAAATTTGTAAATAAGTGAAAGTTCGTAAGTGAATGGCAGAGTAGTAATTTGTTGGAACTCCAAAACAAAAACAAAGGTTTATAACATACCTAGTGAAAAGGGTAAACTTGGAAGGGGGAAAATCTTAATGGCAAGATGTAATTACTAGGAAAGGGAGAGGTAGTTAAATCGAAAGCAATACAAGAATCATAGAATAGGGATGGCATTTCGTCTTCAACCTTGGAAAAAGATGCAGACGGTAGAACCAGGGGAGAAGATGGTTGGAGCACCAATACTCCCTCATGCAAGATCGATTTGAACTCAAACTTCAGGGAGGATTCCTTACCCGCTAACCTGTTAAACCCACCCAGCAGTCACCTGAATCTACCACCAGGAACCAGGTAATGAATTTCTAAAGCATGGTCTGACGGTGGTCTCTAATCTGGTTTTAATTGCAGGTTCGAGACTTGAATGCACTCTCAAAATAAAAGCTGGTTTTAGATCAGGGTCTTGGATATCGAATCGCATATGGAAGGGTGATCTAAACCCCAAATCTCAACGAATTTGAGGATTTTAAATCCTAAATCGCATACCGAAACCAATGTTTTGATCGAAACCTGGCCGAAACCGACGGAACTCGATCGAATTTGAGGATTTTTAAAACTCCAACATGATTTTGTCTCGGAACCTGTAGAAACCGAGATAACTCGACTGTTTCAACAGGTTTCGGTCGAATTTTTGATCCATGGTTCATACTGATGTGTGGGGTCCTAGTAGAAAAGTTTCTCTTTCCGGTCATCGGTGGTATGTCACTTTTATTGATTGCTATTCTAGATTTACTTGGGTCTACCTCATGCACAGAAAGAATGAAGTCTTTTCATGTTTTCAGCATTTTCACCAGTTGGTTAAGACCCAATTCAATGCCACTCTTCGAATTTTGAGGAGTGACAATGGGACAGAGTATATAGAAGGTCCGCTCCAAAAATACCTTGTTGCCCATAGGATCCTACATCAGACCAGCTGTGTTGACACTCCAGCCCAAAATGGTGTGGGTAAAAGGAAAAACCGCCATCTCTTGGAGGTAGCTAGAGCACTTCTGTTTGCTCGCAGCGTCCCTTCCTTTTATTGGGGGGATGTTGTCCTTACTGTAGCCTATTTAATTAATAGGCTGCCCAGTCGGGTTCTTCAATCCCGACCCCCTGTTGAGCTCTTACTTGGCTCTTCTTCCTTTGCCCCTAAGGTGTTTGGCTGCGTCTGTTATGCCAAGGATACAAGGTCCCCTGGTAAACTTGAACCACGTAGTCTCTGCTGCATTTTCTTAGGTTACTCTGCTACTCAGAAGGGGTACAAATGTTACTACCCTCCATCCCGATGGACTTTAGTCAGCATGGATGTCGTCTTTCATGAGAATGTTTCCTTTTATGTGTCCCCACCTCTTCAGGGGGAGAGTGTTAATAAAGATGTGCTGACCATAGACTCTCCACCTCCACTCCAGTCTGTTTACAATGAGCCTAATCGGCCTGCTCCTAGTCCTTCCTCCCCCAGTCCTCCCTCTGAGTCAGGGGGAGAGGTCCCTATACAGGAGGAGACCATCCCTATTCAAGGGGAGCAAACTACCCCAGTCCAGACTCCTATCCAAAGAACTTTTAGTGAATTTCATAGGAGGATTGATGACAGTATTGTGAAGACCTATGCAAAGAAACATAAGCAGGTTCAATCAACTATTGCTCCAGTACCCATCCAATTGCCGAACCTGGATCCAGAACCTGCCTCTCCACCTGGTAATGTTTCTTCTCCTGATTTACCTATTGCTCTTCGCAAAGGTATCAGGGCCTGCACTCAGCATCCCATATCCCATGTTGTGTCTTATGACTCTTTTTCCCCATCCTTTCTTGCTTTTGTTTCTTCTCTTTCTTCTGTTCGTATTCCTAACAATTGGCAGGAAGCTCTATCAGATGGAAAGTGGAAGGCAACAATGATGGAAGAAATGGAGGCCTTGAAGAAAAATAACACAAGGGAGTTTATGGTTCTTCCACCTAGGAAGAGAACAGTTGGATGTAAGTGGGTGTTTGTAGTGAAACAGAAGGTGGATGGCACCATGGATAGGTATAAGGCACGACTAGTGGCCAAGGGGTTCACTCAGACATACGGCATTGATTACCAGGAAACCTTTGCATCTGTTGCAAAGCTGAATACTGTTCGTGTGTTATTATCATGTGCAGTCAACCTTGGATGGGATTTGCAGCAGCTGGATGGAAAAAACGCCTTCCTAAATGGAGAATTGGATGAGGAGGTATACATGGACATTCCACTAGGGTTCTCTTATGACAAAAACCAAGGTAAAGTGTGTAAACTGAAGCGTGCACTATATGGGCTGAAGCAGTCACCTCGAGCATGGTTTGGCCGGTTCCATAAGACCATGATTTCTGTGGGTTATAAGCAGAGTAATGCTGATCACACACTCTTTATAAATAGGGTTGGTGAAAAACTCACTATTCTTATAGTCAACGTTGATGACATAGTGATTATTGGCAATTATGGTGATGAGATCAGACGGTTGAAGACCTTCCTTAGACAAGAATTTGAGATTAAAAATCTAGGAAAATTACGATACTTTCTTGAGATTGAGGTTGCCAGATCCTCTAAGGGCATTTTTCCCTCTCAAAGGAAGTATGTCCTAGACTTATTGGCTGAAACCGGGTTGATAGGCTGTCACCCTTCAGATACTCCTATGGATCCTACTGTTCGTCTCAAGGAAAAAGAGTGTGAGCCTGTTGATAAAGGCCGGTACCAAAGGCTTATAGGGAAGCTGATTTATCTCTCACATACTCGTCCTGACATTGCTATCGTCGTGAGTACTGTGAGTCAGTTTATGCATGATCCCTACTCTTCTCATATGAAGGTTGTTCTTCATATTCTGTACTATCTGAAGTCAGCTCCTGGAAAAGGCATTCTTCTGTCTACACATGGTCACCTTCGGATAGAGGCATACACTGATGCCGATTGGGCTGGTTCTGCGGATCGCAAGTCTATCTCTGGGTATTGCTCCGTTGTAGGTGGAAATCTTGTCACTTGGCGTAGCAAAAAGCAAAATGTAATTATTCGTTCTAGTGCTGAAGCTGAATTTCGAACTATTGTACAAGATATTTGTGAGCTACTCTGGCTCAAAGGTTTGCTACAGGATCTTGGTGTCCTTATTCATCTTCCTATGATTTTGTACTGTAACAACAAGACTGCAATCAGCATAGCACACAACCCAGTACAGCATGATCGTACCAAGCATGTTGAGGTGGATAGGCATTTCATCAAGGAAAAATTAGAAGAATGACTGATTTGTGTTCCCCTTGTGATATCTACTGATCAACTTGCTGATATCTTCACCAAGGGATTGTCTGAAAAATTATTTCATCTTAATCTAGTCAAACTGGGCATAATAGACATCTTTGCTCCAACTTGAGGGGGAGTGTTGAATAATGTATCAAGCATGTTGAGGTGGATAAGTATTTTATTTTGTTATTATACACTGCCTATGGCAGGGGTATTATTGTCTCATTGTATTATTTTTCTTATTATAAATATAAGTATTGGGCTGATCACATTGATCATCCAAGCAATTCCATATTTCTATTTTGTTAACAATTAGAAATTGAGGTCTAAACTCACAGAAGAAAGCTTAAAAGTTACATATGGGTTTCAAAACATCTGCCTAGGCTCCATAATGAAAACATCGCTCTCAATTTTCTTTAGAAAGTATTGAATTTATGATACAAAAAGAATATGAATCATCACATCTTGTTCTGCTTCTCAAAATTTGATCCCAAAAAAATTCAAATCTCTTATCTGATGCACAACTCAAACCTGATCCCATGATCATAGAAGACATCGTCTGCAAACATCTCAACATTATAGAAACTTTGGTAGTTGTGCTCCAGAACTACCATTGCAAAATGGAACCTGTTCCACTAAAACTTGTTCAAGTCATGTTGATGCGGATGCGACTTCAATGGCACTACCAAGTGGCCATGCTGCTTCAACCAATGCATTCCCATACTTCACTTTCTTCACCAATGTGATCTCTTGCCATGGATCTACATCTGTCCAATAAACATCCAATGTGAAAAGATAAGAATCCCATCATGATTTTTGAACCAAAGGATACGGTGTCTACAAGAACATAAGCACCTTGACTGTAAACATTACATACCAAACCCATCTACAAGCAACGTGAACTGATAGACAAGGTCCATGCAAAGGTAAGGTAGATTCTCCTCTTCAATACGTGGGTACGTGGATTTTGCATCCTCAAGTCTGGTTTCACAAGCACGTTTAGCTGCCTCCTCAAAGTCCACAGGTCGAACTATTGCAACTGGAAGGTTAGGGTCCACAAAACCAGCCTGTTGTGGACAGATAAATTCAGAACAAACATGGTTGAAGAAGGAAAACTGCTGTGATAATTCTATAGCCAAGACTAAAAGAGTAGTTCCTCAACATCTACATCAAGAATGACAAACCTCAGCAGCCCTGTCAAAAAAAAAGGAAGCAACAAACAGATTTTTCTGTCCATCCCCACCACCACCATTCCATACCCCACCAAATGTGCACTTCATGTGTGTACAAGTTGATTCATTGACTTTAAGAGCCTTGATAGCAGCCTCTCTGCAGTTGCCAAGGTTGGAACCTGATGGAGATGCGAATGCTTCATATACAGTCCCCCCATATTTGTACGACCCTTGGGGAAGAAGGAAAAACAAAAAGAAAAGGAATTGCCTTTCAGAAAAGATTTCATTTTGTTGTACCACTTCGAACAAAATGAAAGCCTGAATGAAGCTACAGCAAGTGGGAAGAAAACAACAATATCAAATCAACACCACTAGCTTTGGCTACCGTGGCAAATAAAACGACGGCTTTGCAGAGAATAAAATTTGCTAAGCTAATACCTTCTTACTAGATGATTTTGCAATATAAACTTACACGCCTACAAGTCACAGGAATTAAACTGTTTTGCGCAATGCCTACAGCTATAATATGAACTAGTAGTCCCAGTATGTTTCCTGGTAAGGCAGAACAACTGCATGCTGTTAAACAGGCAATGCTTTGATATTTAGTTTAGTACAAAGGATATAGAACTTATTTCACAGGACTGTTATGCAGTAAAAAAAATTCCGAGGACCCTCACCAGAGAGTCTGATTGACCAACAATATCATACAAAATTGAGAAACAAAGACAAAAATATCCAATATACCATGATAGCCGTTTAAGATGCATGGGTTGCCAGAGCCTTCCACAGCCTTCAGAATCTCTGCCCGAGCTGCTAATAAACCATAATGCAAGTAACTACAAGACCACATGCAGGAACCAGGTTAAATCATCATTTGGATAGACATAATATCTATAGGGGATGAGAGTACCATAAAAATTAACCCCCCCCCCCCTTTTGTTTTGGATATGTGGCATGATTAAAGCAACTGTTTTCATTCCTAGATGAAAGAAATAGCATCATACCCTCAAAACGTTTAGTTGTTAACAGTAAAAGTTGATTGCTCACCATATGGACTTAGCAATCTACAAGGGATAAGAGCAACAATTTAAATGAGCATTTCGTCTTCATTGTCACAAATAGAAGTGGCATTATTGGAGCATTTGTCCACATTCCTCTATGGCATAATTTGCATGATGATCAGAATGTTTACAAACAAAACAGTAAAACTGGATGGCATACCATATAGAATCAGCAATCATCAGTTCTATATATCATAAACATCAACTCATAACGTAGGAAATGAGAAAAAGACCTATGGACATAGAGATAATATTTGGCTCCTTTGAGAAAAAGTTCTTTAACATATGTCTCCTCTCCGTTCAATATCTTCGGAGCTTTTGCAGCATCGTTTTCTGAGATTGCATATGCCATTTGAACAGATCCACCTCCAAGATCAACTACTCCAACTGTACTTGAGTATTTCTTTCCCAAATTCCCTACTAAATAGTTTATAGTAACCTGCATGACAAGAAAGCACTTTCAGCCAAGAATCCTAACTAGGATGATTCATGGAATCAAAAAGGTCTACAAGAGTGTACGTGAGACCTCATTCTTTTCCTTTTAATATGTTCGAATGATATGTTTTGGAGTGAGCTAGTAAGATAGAGTTAATCAACATCCTTAGATCTGATATATTCCAAGAGATAAATGGGCAAAAAGCCTGATGCCCTATGACATCTGATAAGTCTAAGAGGACTCAAGGTTCTTATCTCCCTCCTCACAGAATGGTTCCCTATAATGTCAGTGAATGGGCCAGCCTGCCAAAAGAAGGTTTTGTCATTCAGCATTATTTGGAATGGATTTTTCCTTCTTTTTTTTTTTTTTTTTTTTTTTTGGGGGGTGGGGGGGGATTGAATAAATAAATAAATTCATTACCAAAAGAGGGAGAATTATAGGGATTCCCCAAGAAGAAGGGGAGAAGAAAAGGCATTACAAAATAAACAAAGCCCAGCCCCCAGCTAGGAATGGGAAGGGGGCTGGAACAGAGAAAGGGAGAGACCCCGAAATCAACAATAAGTCTATTCGAGTGTTGGCACACCTGGAGGAGACCACAGATAACTTGCTTCTGACATCAAAGACAATGGTATCCCAAATCTGCGGGAAGGATCTAGGCTTATATATCCATCTTTTGAGATTATGCTCCAACCAAATATGGTAAATAGCGGCACCAAAGGCAAGCTTACCCACTGCATTGCAACTAGAGTTACCAGCAAAGAAAATGTCCACCCAAGAATTCCATTCTCTCTTAGAGGGAAAGATCTTTCTCCTCCTAGGCCAACATTTAGCAAGAAGCCTTTTCCAAACCGAGGAGGAGAAGGGGCAAGCAAAAAAGAAGTGATCCACACCTTCAAGGGCATTCCAACAAAGGCAGCAAGAGGGGGAAACCGAAATCTATATCTGAATAAGGAAAAAATGCGTTGGAAGGTAGCGGGAGAGGGCCCTCCAAACAGTGAAATTGTGGCGCGGTATATGGCCCTCAAACCAAACCAATTTTGTTATACCCGCACCCAAACTGCACCCTAATTCTCTGGGCCAAGTTGGACTTTCATTGGTAGATGTGGCGACGCTGCCAACGGTCAACACCTGTGACCTTGGGCCGTGGCAATCAAGGGAATAACTGGAATAAAAGGGTGGAATTTTGATGTGATGGGCGATGTGACCGCTTAAAGGTGAGCATTTAATCCTTAAATATCATGTGTACGTGCTTCCTTTGTAACCCTCGAAAGGTGAGCCAAAGCCCGGGGTCTATTGCCTTGGGCTTACCCTATTTCTGTAGGATTGGACCCTGAGCTGGACTCACAGGGGTGAGTCCACAATTGCTGTAAGGTCAATTTTGGGTAAAGTCTTGTGGGACCCACTTGTCCCATGTCTCGGATTTCATCGTGGTGTCCCCGGACATGGTGGGCCCCACCCTCTTCTATTCTATTTGTGTTGGGCCTTAAAAGTGGGCCTAAGGAACCAACTTAAACTAAAAAAAGGGATTTTAAGACTTAAGGACCAAACAAACAAGCCCTCACTTAACCCTTCTATAAATAGAAGTCATGACCATTAAATGGTCATAACTTCTCTAACCTATCTAGAGCCGTGGAAACAAAAGAAGGGAAAGAAGAAAGAAGAGAAAGGAAAGAAGAAAGAAGAGAAGGAAAGCAAGGAGGGAGATTGGAGGAAGATTTAGGACTCATGGAGCTCAACCATAGCTGTTTCTGGTCTTTTTGGCTCAGGTAAGCTCTTGGGTCTCTCTCTATCTTCTTTATTTCTTTTGGGTTTGGGGAAGACCTAGGGTTCCGCTTGGAACCCAAGGATGTTTATGGTTTAGGTATCTTACCTTATTGGGGGCTTGAAGTTCACCTCCAATACCTCTCTTTACCTTCTATTGGAATTTATTTCTTAGATCTAGGGTTCTTGATGGAGAAACCCTAGTTTTGGATCATTTGAAATGATTTACTCTTTGAACCCAATAACCCCTTGATTGGGTTAGGGTATTATGACCCTAAGTGGTTTAAAGACCCTTTCCCCAAGTCCTAGTGGCTTAAAACCCAAGTAAAATCGAGTTGGGGAGCTCAAACCTTAGGAATTTTAGATTCAGCAGAGGTGGACCCAGGAGTGGACCCAGCCCAGAGTCCGCCCCGTGAGTCTGCATGCTTGCTGGTGGACCCAGACCAGAGTCCACCCAAGAGTCCGGTCCTAGTTTTTAGAGCTTTTTGCCCCGGTTGGACCCAGGCATTGTGCCTCCACTCAAGAGTCCACCTGGACTCTATTATCCTTCTTTAAAGCTTAACCTTTGGAGACCCTTTGGGACTCTCCTACCTTACCTAACTTGCTTTGTCACGCTTCTTTAGGTAATATTACTCTTACGGTGAGGCTTATCATACGTTGATCGACGATGAACCCTAGTAAACGAGTCGCGAACTAATAGGTGAGTGGGTGTGGAATTGATTTAATTTGGGAGTGTTTTGCATTATGTTATGCTTGTATGCCATTTCTCATGCATACTCATTCTTGCATTATTATAACCATGTTTGTGGAAATTGCGAATGTATGCGTTATGAATGTGGCTTGTTAATGTCTTCATCATGTTTATAATTGGTCTGTCATGTGCCGTGTTGTGCTGGTATCCAAGTACTAGATGGTATGGGACGTTGATGCACCCGGAATACCTCTCGACATGATAGTTCATATAGTATGGTTAGGGTTATGTTCCCCTTGCTACGACCCTTACCAACAGGGGTTTAGGTGTTGGGTAACCAAGGCTCCTTATGTGCCTAAGGAGTGATACGAGGCCAGGTTAGGGATGATCATTGGTTATCGGGGTTTGCCTCTGGGTGGCAAGTAGCTTCTACCAGCGCGAGCCCCATTGTAACAATTGAGGTCACATTTCGGTGATAAGATAAGTGATCCGCGAAGTTACCCGAGTTGTTGCAGTAGCAAGCATAGTTATCAAGGCGGCGCCTTGGCGACGCTTAGGCGTCCAGGCGCCTTGGTCGCCTAAGCGGGCGCCTTGGACGCCTTGTTCACCTAGTTGGTGTTGCCTTAAGCTTTGGCCCTCTCCACCGCCTTGGGTCGCCTAACCGCCGTGACAACTATGGTAGCAAGAACCTAGTGACTTAGACATGTTTGCTAGGTGGCTAATATGGTTAATTAATTCATGCATCATGGACTATGTGTTATTGCTTGTATGTTTCCCATCCCCTCACTGGGCTCAGTGGAGCTTACCCCTCTTTGTGCAACCTTTTTAGATGCGTTGCAGGTGATGTTTTGGTGAAAATCTCTGTGGCTCTTTCTTTTGGATATGTTTTGCTCGATGTTGCTGACGTGCAGTCAGTGACTTCTATCTATGATGTTGATTAGCTGTTGATGACTGTGCCAATGGGGCACTTGGATCGAGACACTTATTTCTTTGTTCCTTTTAAGTTTCCTCATTTGTATGGTATAAATTCTTTAATATTACTGTTCTTAGTTTTAGTTAATCTCTTGAGAAAAGATGTAATATATTAATTGTCTATCACTTAGATTTTTCAACTCTTTTATTATTATAAACGCTTCCGCACTTATGTATCTACATTTACTTTTATTATAAACGTATTTCTTCCCGCACTCTGATGTACATATGAGTTGTATTGAGTTGACTGTGATTCGAGCCACTGCATCGAGATCCTGGCGGTAGTTTAGGATGTTGGTAAACATCCTAGTCATACCAAAACCCTAGGGTGGGGGTTGGGGTGTGACAAATTTGCACCATGGAATCACGGGGCCTTGAGTCTTGATGAGGTCCCAAGCAGACTTGGAGCTGAATAGGCCCTAGGAAGAAGCAGACCAAATGACAATATCACCACTACCATTGGGCCTTCTGGGAATACCCGGTAGAGCATCCCAAATGGACAACAATGGGGGAGAGAAAGAGGGAGGGGGAGCCCAACCATCATAAAGAATAATGTCCAAAACCGTGGCCAGTCTATCAAAGCCAAAATTGTATCTGGCTCTATCACCTATTAAGTGGAGGAGAATCCCCGAAGGGAGCCAGTGGTCCAACCAAAGTTTAGTGGAGGCACCATCATCAATCAACGATTTAATGACCCCATTAACAAGATAATGAATTTCAGGATCTTTCTCCCGGCTCAGGAAGCATCAGAAACAGAGGGAGCAGTCCAGTGGAGTCCTTATGAAGGAATCTAGAGTAGACCCAGTCAATCCAAATGCTTTTCTTCTTGGCCGCAAGCTTTTAAATCAGCTTGAGAATACAAGAAATGTTAACATCTTTAGTTCTTAATACAAGGCCCCCCTCATCTTTGGGAAGGAAAACGAAGGCCCAACTGACAGGGTAAAGGAAGTTGGAGGAGTCACAGCCTTTCCAAGGGAATGAATACACGACGGACTCAAGCTTCTAAATGAATGATTGAGGCAGCCAAACATACTAGACCAATAAATGTATGATGATTGGAGCATGGATCTAATCATTTGAGGCGACTGGCATAAGAGAGAAGTTTGTCCTTCCAACCTTGGAGCCTATTACGCATAAGATCCAAAATTGGGGTACAATGATGACCAAACAGCTTAGAGGGAATCAAAGGCAGACCCAGATACTTGACCAGAAGGCAGCCTAAGGAGAACTTTGTTTACTCTAGACAAAGCTTATCAACCTTGGAGACACCCACCAAGAACAATAGAGATTTCAAAGGGTTGATACTTAGGCCCGACATTCCTTTAAACTGGTACAAACAAGACATAATATCCTCAACCGAAGGGAGGTTGGCCTTGGAGAAGATCATGAGGTCACCAACAAAGGCCAAATGGGAAATCTCAAGGGCCTTGATTTCAACGAAAACGAGTTCTTGGTTCATGTTTGATTGGATGCTTCTAGAAAGCACTTCAAAAATTAATGTAAAGACGTAGGGGGAAAGGGACAGCCTTGCCGAATGCCTACGGAAGAGGCAAAGTAACTGGTAGAGCTACCATTTATAAGCACTGAGAAGTGAGGAGAGGAAATGCAATGGTAGATGAAATTGACAAAGGAAGTAGGAAAGGACATCTTGAGTATGACATCAACAATAAAATCTCATCTCAAAAAGTCGAAGGCTTTATGGATGCAATCTTCATTAGGGCAGCAGGGGGCTGGTTCTTTCTAGTAAAGCCCCTAAAAAGCTCAATGAAAAGGAGGATGTTATCAGAAATACTTCTTCCAGGGATGAAAGCAGATTGATTGTCACTGACCAGGGAATCAACTACTAGCCTAAGCCTATTTGCAATGACTTTGGTGTTGGGGAATTGCCCAATCATAATCTCACATTCCCAAATTGTTAATCAACTTAGTTTTGATGATAACAAACACTTGAATATATTTAAAATAAATGTGAAGCATTTGAAGTTAATAATACTACATCTTTGAGAGCAACAAGACTTGTATAAGAAACAAGAAAATATGGGTTGCTTGATTATTCATAAATAAGTTATAAATATAAATATTGTTAGAGGAATGAGAGAAGAATGGAGAATGGCTTTGGTGACTTGTGTCTCTCCTTAGCCCTCTATATATAGATTTCATTAATAGGAATAGAATTACAAGTATACCCTCCATAGCCGACTATGATCGCTAAGGAGAGAAATAAGAAACAAAATAACAAAGACAAATGCCCAAAGTACCCTTATCGGGTTACATAACTTAACACTTCCCCTCAAGTTGGTACATATATATCATGCATGCCCAACTTGACTAAACTAGGATGAAACAGCTTTCCACTTAGCCCTTTGGTGAAGACATCTGCAAGTTAATCTCCTAACTTCACAAAGGGTATACAGATCTACCCACTTTCTAACTTTTCCTTGATAAAGTGTCTGTCGATCTCCACATGCTTAGTATGATCATGTTGCATTGGGTTGTGAGCAATGCTGATTGCCGCTTTGTTGTCACAATACAACATCATTGGATGATGAACAGAACCACCAGTATCCTGGAGCAAACTCTGAAGCCATAATAGTTCACATATGCCCTGGGCCATGGCACGAAATTCTGCTTCAGCACTAGACCAAGCAACCACATTTTGCTTTTTACTTCGCCACGTGACAAGGTTACCTCCAACAAAGGTACAATAGCCTGAAGTGGATTTTCTGTCAGGGTTATCACCCCAGTCAGCATCTGTGTAAGCCTAAATGCGGAGATGATCATGTGGAGATAAGAGAATCCCTTTCCCTGGAGCTGACTTCAAGTAGTGGAGAATACGAAGAACAGCAGCCATATGAGTGAAGTAGGGATCATGCATGAACTGACTGACCAAACTAACAGCAAACGCAATGTCGGGTCTCGTGTGGGAGAGACAGATCAGTTTTCCCACCAACCTTTGATAGCGCCCCTTATCAGCTGGATCACCATCCTTCTCTAGTAGACGAGTAGTAGCCTCCAGAGGAGTATCACATAGGTGACACCCTAACATACCAGTCTCTGAAAGTAAGTCTAGAACATATTTCCTTTGGGAGAGGAAGATGCCTTTGGGAGAACGGGCAACTTCAATCCCAAGAAAGTACTTGAGCTGTCCTAGGTCTTTGATCTCAAATTCTTGGCCCAAGAATGTCTTTAGGTGAGAGACTTCACTGCATCATTGCCAGTCACCACTATGTCATCGACATAGACTATGAGAAGAGTAATCTTATCTCCATTCCGCTTGATGAACAAGGTGTGATCAGTATTGCTCTGTTTGTATCCTACACAGATCATTGCTTTATGGAACCTGCCAAACCAAGCCCGAGGAGATTGTTTCAGCCCATATAATGCCCTCTTCAGTCTGCAAACCTTCCCATGAGTCTTGTCACAAGCAAAACCTGGAGGAAACTCCATATAGAGTTCCTCCTCTAGTTCTCCATGAAGGAATGCATTTTTCACATCCAATTGCTGCAAATCCCAGCCAAGATTGACAGCATATGATAGTAGAACCCAAACTGTGTTCAACTTTGCCATTGGGGCAAATGTCTACTGATAATCAATGCCATAGGTCTGGGTAAAGCCCTTGGCCACCAGCCTGGCCTTATATTTGTCCACTATTCCATCAGGCTTCTGCTTGACAACGAACACCCATTTGCAACCCACTGTTTTCTTGCCCGAAGGAAGAGCCACCAGTTCCCATGTTTCACTTTTAGATAAGGCCGTCATCTCTTCCATCATTGTTGTCTTCCACTTTGGATCTGATATTGCCTCCTGCCATTTTTTAGGAATAGAAACAGAGGAAAGAGAGGACACAAATGGATAGTAGGAAGGGGACAAAGCATCATATGAAACAAAATTGGTGATGGGATGTTGGGATGTTGGGTGCAAGATCTAATACCTTTACGGGTAGCAATAGGTAAATCAAGAGAGGGATAACGCAATGGAATCTAGATCTGGATCAGGTTTTGACGGTTGAAGAAGTGGTATAGTAGTGGTGATATCAACTTGGTTTTGGTGTTTTCGGCTGAAGACTTGATCCACAGGAATTTGACTCACAGGTATTCGTTTCCCCTGAACAGGAAGCACCCTAGAGACTGAAGGAGGTTCCCCCTGAATAGGAGCCGGTAGGGTAGAATAAGACTCCCCCTGGATAGGAGCTGGTAGAAGAAGAAGATCAAGCACATCTTCAAATACTGGATCATGCTCCCCCTGAAGAGGTGGCTGAGAATAGTATGCCAAGGATTCATGGAAGACAATGTCCATGGTAACAAATGTACACCGAGAAGAGGGATGATAACATTTGTATCCCTTCTAGGTGGCAGAGTAGCCCAAAAAAATACAACAGATGCTCTGAGGATCAAGCTTACCATGAAGATGATGATTGCGAGCATAGCAAACACAACAAAAGATTTTCGAGGGGACCACAAAGGAGGAAAAACCTTGAAGGAGGTCAACAGGAGTATGCCCATCAAGGACAAGGGTAGGCAACAGTAAGTATGGCATCACTCCAATATTAAGGAGGAACCTGCCGTGCAAACATAATGGCCCGAGCCACTTCCAAAAGGTGGCGATTTTTCCTTTCGGTAACTCTATTCTGGGCAGGGGTGTCTACACAGCTGGTCTGATGGATAATGCCATTCTTAGCCAAATAGGCTTGGAATTGACCTTCCATGTATTCTTCGCTATTGTTACTCCGCAGAATTTTTAATTTGGCATTGAATTGGGTTTGAATCATATAATGGAATAGCTAGAAACATCGAAAAACCTCACTTTTGTGTTGCATCATATACACCCAAGTGGTCCGAGTAAAGCAGTCAGTAAAGGAAACAAACCATCCATAGCCAGAAATGGAAACACAACGGGCAGGGCCCCACACATCAGTATGAACTAAAGCATAAGGAGAAGTACTTCTTTTATTGATTGGAGAGTAAGTAGAACAAGTTTGCTTAGCCAAGATACAGGCTTCACATAAAAACTCATCCTTGTTAAAATCTTTAATTAACTGAGGAAACACAAAGCTAAAGTTCTCAGAGGAGGGTGACCAAGCCGACAATGCCATAGATGGAGATCCGAAGAAGTTACTGAATGTAACTGATGAACCGAAGAGGAAATTGTTGGTGGACAAGTCTGACCCGTGTCGAGTAGGTAGAGACTGCCATGTACCTTACCACCCCCAATCGCGTGGCCTTTCTCCAGATCCTGTATGACACAATGAGAAGGAAAGAAGGTTATTTTGCAGTTCAAATCTTTGGTTAGACTACTAATGGAAAGAAGATTAGTAGGAAAGGAAGGAACATGCAAAACAGAATTTAGGGTAATGGTAGGGGAGCAGTGAATGGAACCCTTTCCATGAATGGGAGAAAGGGAACCATTCGCTGCCCGAACAGTATCTCTGCCAAAACAAGGAGAATAATGATGAAATACATGAGACGAGCCAGTCATGTGGTCAGTGGCACTAGAGTCTATGATCCAAGGACTGGAGACTGCCGATGCACATTGACTACCAACTGGAATACCTGAGGCAAAGTAAGAACCAGACGTCGTGGAAGGTGCAGCAGAAGATGGCTGGAGCATACAACGGAGGGCTAGCATCTCATCTTGAGAAAAACCAGTGTCAGTAGAGGGAACTGTAGCAGTAAGAGCAGCAACCTCAGTCAGATTTGCCCTCGGTTTGGGCTTCCCCTTACCTCATTTCGCCTCAAAATCAGCAGGTTTCCCATGTAATTTCCAACATTGGGCCTTGGTGTGATAGGGCCTGTGACAGTGCTCACACTTGATAGACTCTCTGGAGGCAACATTTCCACTGTCAGTAGTGGTAATAGGATCAGGGGTCGAAGTAGTCTATAGGGAAGACCTAGTAACTGTAGGAGCATGTAACATCGCAGCCCGACGAGTCTCCTCCGTATGAACCATGGCAAAGGACTGCTCAAGTGTAGGAAAGGGAGACTGGTTCAGCACTTGCATTCTAATGGGGTCATACTCCACATTCAGACCCGCCAAAAAGTAAAATACACGGATACTATCAATGTGTTTGTGATAGGCAGCGATATCAGCTGGTGTAGAGGGCTGATAGGTGGAGAAGTGATCCACTTGCTGCCACAAGCTTTTGAGGGCAGCATAGTATGCAGAGACAGACAACTCCTTCTGAGTGAGGTCATGGGCTTTCTTGCGAATCTCATACACCTGAGCAGCATTCCCAACACGCCCATAAGTCTCCTTGGTGGCACTCCAGATCTGATGAGCTGTCTCCAGAAGCAAGAAATTGTCGGACAGATCTGGTTGCATAGAGTTGAGCAAATAAGACATCATAGCATCATGTGACATCCACTTCTCTAGCGGAGAACCGGTTTCAGCGGGCTTAGTGGTAGTACCAAGGATATGGCCAGTGAGGCCACGACCAACAATGGTCAAGTAAGTAGTCCAAGACCACTTGAGGTAATTTGTCCCATCAAGCTTGATAGGAGCTGTAGGGGGAAGGAAGTCTGTCCGGGGCTGTCCATCGAGCCCAGAAGTTGCAAAAGAGGAGTCTGAACCTGTTATGATGATTCAAGAAACTCTCCAACAAGAGGCAGCAACAATATTTCCAAGAAATCTCCAATAACAAAGGCTGAAAACTCGACCGAGTACTCTTCAATGATGATGGAAGAAGTCCTCAAAGTTTGACACCAAACTGAGAAAGAGAACTATAAGAGACATTTCAGCAAACACTTGGTGAGCATCCTTGTATGCTGAAATCGATATCTGAAAAGAGGCAGCAGTAACTCCCAAAGTACCCAATGGATGATGCCCAAATTTGGATCGAGTACTCCTCTATGATGAGGGGAGCTTCCCTCAAAAAATCAGCAGCTACAGAGTAGGGCAACCCAAAATCGATTTGAGTGTCAGGGTTTTTGTAAAAAAAAACTGACAATGGAGATCGATGTTTGCTTTGGAGCACTGAGCCTGTCGATTGAATGGGGAAAGGTGATCAATAGAAGCTGTCCAAGGTGTGCTGGTGTGGATCTCTAAGAAGGGAAGACTCGATCTCCAATATATGGTAAGACTCGATCTTCAAGAGAGGAAGACTCCAAAATCGCAGAAGAGAGCACAGCAGCTATTGATCGAAGAAACAACTTCTAAATGATAATCTGATTGAGGTAGGAGAAGGACAGCACAAGATCAATCGATCACCTCATAAGTGCTGCCCTTTGTGCAGATTTAGGACCAAGAAGAAGGGAAGAAGAAGAAGAGGAAAGGGGGAAGAAAAAAGATCAAAGATGAAGAGGGGGCTGTTAGAGAAAGAGAGAAACGATGGAGATGATGGATGTTCTAACCCTAGATCAGTTTCTGCTCTGATACCATGTTAGAGGAATGAGAGAAGAATGGGAGAATGGCTTTGGTGACTTGTGTCTCTCCTCAGCCCTCTCTATATAGATTTCATTAATAGGAACAGAATTACAAGTATACCCTCCATAGCCGACTATGATAGCTAAGGAGAGAAATAAGAAACAAAATAACAAAGATAAATGCCCAAAGTACCCTTATCGGGTTACATAACTAAACAAATATAAACTATGCCAAAGAGAGTCCAATGACACCTATAAAATCTGGGTTGCTTGATTTTTCTTTTGGGAGTTGTTCCCACTTCCAAAAATGACTTGAATTGTGTAAGAATCAAAGAGTTTAATTTCTGATTAATTTAGCTTTAAATTGAGGTTTTCCAGCTGGTTTGAAGCTCACTGGCTATGTAACATTTTGGATTTCTAGTAATTCTCCTGAGGTTCCACATACACTGTTGATGACTGTTTCAGAAAGGGTTTTAATTCAACTATCAGCCCCTGGACTTTCATCTCATTGGAATTTTTCCAATTTTTTTTATCAAAAGTTGTTCTGAGAATGTTACTGCTCACCAGTGGCATACATCCCAAAACAATGTATGCTGGTTTGATTATTGTGGCCCCATTACCCACAAGATTGATGTGTCATCATTACCCACATAACTGATGTGTTAATACCAATGGTCCAGCACCAATAGTAGGGCCCAGGGTCCCCCACTCATACGATAATCTTCAGACATAACAGAGTTGGCCATGTGGTGAAATAAAGCCTAGAAAATCCATTAAAAATTCAAACTTCTTAAAATGGCTGAAAATGAGAGGCAACATGTCAATACAAGAGGCATATGGTTGAGCTCATCTCTCAAATTTGACACATGGCTAATTGAGACGTTTCCCTGTCTCCCAACGGAGAGATGCACCACATTATCCTTCCATGTGGCACAACTAAGCGGGCCATATTGGAAGCTCTTCCTGAGTTATGCAAAGAACTTTTTCCCTTACTACAAATAGTAACATAGACTTACTACAGTTAGTAATTTTCAAACTCCAAATACTAATCTGGTCTTCAGGAATAATAAATTAGGAATGTGATTTCTGAAACAGGTCTAGCTGTCCTGATACTTGAGGCAACCAGATTCCTTGAGCACAATATGAATTCAACAATTTTACAAGCAAAATCATATCAAAGATGGTACTTATCTGTTGCATTTATTCAAACTAATTCACCAGCTAAAAATTTCTTTTCATTTGATGCAAATGCAAAGTATATATCTTCCGCCTTGTTGAGAATGGGCCCTTGTGCCGTGGGGGGTACAAGGGTAGTTTGGGTAATTTACCATGAATAGGGGGATTGTCCCTATCTTGGTTTCTTAGTTTGTTTCCATCGGTTTATTTTAGTTTCCTAGTTAGGGTTAGTTTCTTACTATTTTTAGTTCTTGGTTGTCAAGGAATGAGTTTCCTATTTTGATGTAATTGATTGTTATTATAAATACAAACTGTGGGAGAGGAACTCAGTGCATCAAGTTCTCTTCTTTTCTTCCCATCTCTTCTTCTTCTATCGTTTCTTCTCTGGTTTTTCCTTTTCTTCTCAGGATTTGTAACATGGTATCAGAGCTGATGCTTTGAATCGATCTGGGTTCAAAACGTTTCCAGTTTGAGAGTCGTTTAAAGGTCTCCGTTATGTTTACCGACTGCTGCTACTGGAGTTAATGTCTATTCGAGTTATTATTCTCTGTTGTCAACGTGGTAGAGAGCTTTCCTGCTGGTTGAGTGGATGCCTTGCTGTTCCTGTGATAACCTTACCCGTATTGTTCGATTCACCTTTGCAAATTGGAAGATCTGCTACTATTGCTGCTTCTATCGATTTGTCGTCGTTACCTTCTGGTTTTTTGGAGCTGGTTTTTGTGTTGGTGCTGACCTGATCGTGTTTCTATGATCTGGAAACAATATCGTTAAGGATTACGAACTCTTTCGAAGCTTTTGTGAGCAATCGAAGCTTGAGTTGGAGGTCTGAATCAATCACACAGAACTTCCATCACCGTTGGTTCTGTTCTGCTCACAGGTTGAAGACGATCTCTATTTCCTTGGGTAATTAAACCCCTTTGTTTTTTCTTTTCCCTATTTTACCCTTTCCTTCTTCTAATATTACTCATATCCATACTTTGTTCCTCCATTCCAAAACTACCCCTTTCACTCATACATTACCTTTCCTTTAATTGTTCTAACCTTTTGTGCTTCTATTCATTACGAATCTGCCATCTCCCTTTTACAACTTTAGATTAATTACAATATTGTCATTCCAATTATAACTTTCAATTATTCTTCACCATTCTGCCATTGCTCTATTAAAACTCTAAATATTTACTCTTTTGCCACTTGTGTTTGGATTTGAGTTGTTTCTTCACTTGGATGGGCCCACACGCAATCACACGAACCCAATTGGGTATTTTGACCAGTTTTTGCATCACTTGGAGATTGCATTAATTATTTACAGAATTGCCATTGGACTTACAAATTTAATGGTGGACCCGGTCACATCAATTTGGGAGTTCCAATTTTTTTTAAGATTGGCATTGTTGGCACACTCTGGCTATCTCCAATTGGCTTTACTTTATTTGTTCACGTGTAATGCTACACATGAGGGGGAGATTGGAGAATCTTGGAGATTATTGGTACTTGTGGTTATTGTGTTGCTCAAGAATTGTTTGGAAATTTGTCTGATTTATCTGGCCATCAGTTTGATGTTTCTACATGATTGAAGACTTATTTGCTTCAGTCACACATTCTTGAAGATTATTTTTATCTATACATGTCATCTGCTCGTATCCACAGCAACATTAAGATTTTATGTGTTTGGTTCAGCAACAGTACAACTTTTATCTACTTGGTCCACGGCTACCTTATGCCGAGTGGTTCGTCAGCAACCATATGTTGTCTTTGTGTGGTCGGTCAGCAATCATATGATGTCTTTGTGTGGTCGGTCAGCAACCATATGTTGTCTTTGATTGGTCAGTCAGCAACCAGATGCTGTCTTTTTGAATTGGGTTAGCATTCTACAAGCATTGAGCTGATGTACAAGTACCGCAATAGTACCTCTAAGACAGTAGCCTTTTGTGAAATGGGGCCTCTGAGAGAGTTGCGAGATTCTTCTTGTGATGTAGCTGTTGAAGCTGCACTTTTACTTGACTTCTTTTGCAAGATGCCTATCTACTACCTGTGATGTTGTTGCTATTATATGATCTTTAGATCGCGGTTGGGGTTTTCTACCTCTTATTATTGCTCGTTGTTGTTTGGTTCTATTCGACATGGTTTCTTTTACTTACTGTTGCTGATTGGTGGCCATTGTGCTCGAGCTGGTGATGTGCTGCTGGGTGGTGCTACAATTGTTACCTTGGGCTTTTGTTTCAAGCTGGAGATTTCTTTTTGCTATATGTGTACTCCAGCTTGAGGGGGACTGTTGAGAATGGGCCCTTGTGCCATGGGGGTACAAGGATAGTTTGGGTAATTTACTATGAATAGGGGGATTCTCCCTGTCTTGGTTTCTTAGTTTGTTTCCACCGTTTTATTTTAGTTTCCTAGTTAGGGTTAGTTTCTTATTATTTTAGTTCTTGGTTGTCAAGGAATGAGTTTCCTATTTTGATGTACTTGGTTATTATTATAAATACAAACTGTGGGAGAGGAACTCAGTGCATCGAGTTCTCTTCTTTTCTTCCCATCTCTTCTTCTTCTGTCGTTTCTTCTCTGGTTTTTCTTTTTCTTCTCAGGATTTGTAACACGCCTTAATCTCAATTTGTTTCTCCACCATCAAGAAATATCTCACATGATCTGTGGCAAACCATCAAGGTTCAAAGGCAGCAGGAGCCCAACAACGCCCATCTGCCTTGATTTATGCATTTCTTGAAACAGCCCTTTAGAAGATGCATATACCTAACGAATTTTTAATTTCCAGCAAAAACATAAACAAAGAGAGACGTACCCACTGAAAGGCGCCCTCCTGAGATCCATCGAGGACAGAGACCCAGTCTGATTTTGACTTCAACGAACTCTTGTCTTCAAGAAAATCCCTAACCTGTGGTAAGAGTTTGAAGAAATGAGTGAGAATTTGGAGCTCTCTCTCTCTCTCTCTCTCTCTCTCTCTCTCTTCCCCCCCCCCTTTTTTTTCCTTCCCATCTTAATTATTCTTTTTTAAGCGTTCTGTACATGCAAGAGCACATAAGAAACTGGGGATTACCGCTTGCAAAATTCTGTCAGATGCATCACCTTCCAAGGCCCTCAGACCAGCTGTTGCCTGAATAAACATCGCAATTTAATCAATATGAATAGAAAGGAAGCATGGGCATCCAAATTAAATATTTAATGGCCGGTACAATGCAATCAGTCTAACATTCTAAGTGTATTGCGGAACAGAACAAACAATACAAGAAATTTTATTACCCACCCCTACTCTCACTGGTGTCTTGTGGTGCAACCCTTGGGGAACAACATTTTCTGCTTGATCCAAAAGAGACTGGAGCGAGTCTGCAGCCAGCTGGGGGTTGTGAGCATATGAGCTCAAACCTGGTTTTTTCTGCAACAACAAGGACCAGAATAACCACAGGTTTTTTCTGTAGCACTTTGGATCTACAGGTATAGTAATAATGCATAAAATCAAGCACGGAGATAAACATTATGAACCATTTCTGATTACTAAACATAAAAACAATTTAAAATCAAAAATCAAAAAGCAAGACAGACTACAGTTAACTTCTACCCCAACCACAACCCATTAAAAAGGGGGTGGAAAAGGAAAATCTTAAAGATCAGCAGTTCAAATCTCATCCAATAAAACTTCAACAATACACCAAAGAGTACATCAATATGTATCAGTACCTGCAGGCAACAACTAGCATTCCTCTTGCTACACAGATTTGCACCAACTAAATGGGGTCGGCCACATGGATCCTTGCCCTCCATTCAGCTCTATTCGAGGTCATACTTAATACAAGACTTAAGCTATGCATGTCTTTCCTCACCACTTCTCCTAGCGTCATTTTAGGTCTGCCTTGGCTTTTTTTGTTCCTTCAATCTGAATCAAATCACTCCTCCGTAATGGAGCATCCAGAGGCCTCCGTTGAACATGGTCATGCCACCTCAAACGACTTTCTCGTAGCTCATCATGTATCAGAATAACTCCCAAATCAGCTCTAATATGATCATTCCTTACTTTATCTTTCCTAGTTTTGCCACTCATCCATCTCAACATCCTCATCTCCGCTACAGTTTATCTATATGATGCTTCTTCACTGCCCAACAACCCTAGCCAACCCTTTTACATAGATTCTAGAACCTTATATTATCAACATTATATCTATATGAATCATTATGCTGGACTAGGCGGTGTGTAATGGCTACACAACCCAATGATTAGAAAATGAATCCAAAAACTAGATGTAAATTCACAGACTAAGTTAAATATATCTATGTGAATCCAAAGTACTAAGTTTACATTAAATATATATTGTAAATTCATGGATCGCCTAAGATGTACATATTTCCAGACTTATTCATAAACCACAAAACCACTGTAAATTATGTAATTAAATTTGTAAAAAATTAACTTTTCTTGAAAACTCATTAACTATTATGAAAAGATATTTGCAATAGAATTTTGATCACCTACTAGATCCAGAGATCTCCTAAGCTTTAAAATAACAATATGTGTTTTTAAAATTTCTTCTAAATTCATTTTGTTACAAGGTTTGAACTCACTAGGTCTGGATTACATCTTTCATCTTAACACCATATGATTTGACCATATCTTGCAATATACCTATGACTCAAGTAAATAAGATATGTAAGAACCCCCGATTTCAAACAATTGTAATCATTTGCAAATTCATTTTGTTGGAATAAAAGCTCTATTATTTTCAATATTAAGTAGTATATCTAATGATGTTAGTACCAATAATAAACTATTAGCTCAAACTAAATAATATTTTGTAACAAAGTACATATCTGAATCAATCTACGGTAGTAGTGTACGCTGCTTTGAGTATCACTCTATTTATGGGTTAATTCTCATTTAGGAACCATACGAGTAACTCTATTTTGCATCAAAGATCTATGCATGTACATTTTTTCCTTTTAAAATTTTCAGTTCATTGAAATTACATACATTAAACCTGACACATCAAAGGTACATTGGAAAGAGAGAAAAGGGAGGAAGTGCATATCATGCAAAGGTCGCATAAATCGTGCAAGGTGAAGGTGGGACTTGATCCCAAATCTCAATACGAACAGGCAGAGATTTTAACAGCAGAACCTACTGGCACCTTCTTTATGCAAGCATACGTATCGTCCAAACTCCTAAAGGTAAGCAATGCATTCCATGCCTTAAACAGCAATTAAGCTTGGCATCATAAGAAACAACAACTGAGCGCGGATGACAGAATTAAAAAAATTCGGTACTGCATACAAAATAATAAGCCTTTGCGGTTTTGGTTTTCAATTTCCCTTTCATTTCCTTTTTTTTTTCAGTTTGATCCATTGGTTTGAAATTGTTACCGTGGCGCTTACTTTATCAGCTCACTTGATAATTTCCTCAAACTTGCACATTACAGATGATGGAAAAGACAGAGCAATAAGTTGTTGCATCGGAGCTGAATCCTTTTTAATTTACCTGTACGAAGAGTTCGAGCTCTTTCCCAATGGGGACAAGATTCAAATTTTCATCGAAACAATAGACGTGGACCCTGCTACCGGAGCTTCCAGCGTCGAAAATGACAGCATAGCTCTTAGATCCGTGGGAAGATGATCTGAGGAGACTTGCTGCGGCTTCCATCGAGATGAGGCCGTCATCGGAGGAACGGGGCATGAGAAGGAGAACGAAAGAAATAAGGAGAAGAGGAATGGACACAACGAGGATGACGCCTCGGAACTTGTACACCTTGTCGGAGAAGGACTCTTGTGGTCTCGTCCGTTTCAACATCTTCTCCAGCTGATCCAATTGATCGGGATCGGACAAAGGGTGATTCTGACCCTCCAAGAGTTCTGCAGATGATGGTGATCTGTACCGTATCTGTCCGTTCCCAGGAGCCTTCAAGGACGGGGTTTCCTGTAGAGACTCCAGCTCTCCTTTCTTTGAAAATGAATTTAAATTGATCGATCGCTAAACCGGTGGGTGGATCTGCCGCAGTGGTGGCTGGGGGTCGGGTTTTTTGGGCCTTCAGGGGCGGGATTTGGGATTCGAGAGTAGCTAGTGGAAGAGGAAAAGAACAGAATTAAGAAATAATTGGCTTCATTCTTCAATCCGTGCGAATGTACTTTTGTAGATGCAGAAATTGGTGAGAGAAATGAACAAATAGTTAATGGAGGAATCAATCAATAAGTCGTTTGCCGTGGCAGGATTGGAATTTAGAAAGGTCGTTTTGCTCTGTGCCTTTGCTCGTCTCTGCAACGACTGTTGCCGACGACTCGGTCGGCCACGCCCACTATCCAATCTCGCTGGAAGGTGAGACTTGACCCTGCAAGTCTCTACGCACCAGCGGCTTTGCACTGAAAATCTGAAATGAGCGCGGATACATGTACTAATTGTAATGTACCGGATGACCCAACACACACCTGACCAAACAAAACCAGCCCCCCCCCCCCCCCTCCCGACCAAGGTTCAAAATCCAGGTATGAGACTCGGTATCGGTTATTGTCAAAATCTTTTCGGATCGGGATTGGATCGGTACACATCGGTCAAAACACCCCCAAAATCATTTTTATGGATCGGTTCATGTATCGGCCAAAGTTGGTGGATGTTTTAGTCTTGGGATCGGATCGACTGATACTATCCGGATTGGATTGGTCAATATCAATTGGTATCGGTCAGCATCGATCAAGATAATATAAAAAACCTCAAAACTTTGAAAAAATAAAAAAAGTATTTAATCAGATCGGATCGGCCAATCCAAGGAACGATCCAATCAAACCTTGTTGTATCGGTCTAATCTCAATCTAAGGTTTCTAATAACCACCCTGTACAGCCCCTTGATTTAAAAAATAAAAAAAATAAAAATATAAAAAAAACCACAAAATTAACAGCCCATTAGGACTTAGGAATTGACTGCTAAGGGATGGGGTGAGATATAATTTGTCTTAAAATGATTGTTATACCCTTTCCTAACAGTTCCAACAAACCAATGACTATCTCTTCTCATCGTCTTTCCCAAATCTCACCCATCATCCTTGTCTCCATGCAAAGAAGAGGTGAATCAGCCCTATTCCTTGTCCGGCAATTGGAACACTTGCGCATTCTCGAGGTGTCATTGTCCTCCCCAACCAGGGTTCCTCATCTTTGTGAATTCACCCAGAGGAGGGTGAATAGGTGAAGGTAGGGAATAAAAAATCTTGCGAAAAATAAATAAGTTATCAATGAAATATAAATAAATAACAAAGATAACACACAAGATTTATAGTGGTTCAACCAATACTTGCCTACGTCCACTCCTCTCACTTTAGAGAGAATTTCACTAAAAATGAATCTTGAGTATGAACAAGAGGATTCGTACAAATCTTGATTAATGAACAAGAGAACTCAACAACAACTAATCTTGAGTTAATGAGCAAGAGGACTCAATCTACTATTGATTTCGAGCAAGAGAACTCAACCTACTTATATAAAGTAAAAGTGGTACTAAAGGATTAGAGTTACCTCAAACCTTAGTAATGTTTTGCTACCTTTCAATCTTTGAAGCTTAATGTAAAGTGAATGAAGGAAGTCTGTGAGAGTCTATGCCTTGAATGGGTGCTTGAATTCTCACTTGAAAGTAACTTGTATTGGAGGCTCTTAATTATGATTAGCAGTGGTGTTTAGAGCCTTAAACAAGTGGGTATTTATAGGCTAGATGGCTTAATTTAATTAAGAATCTAAATTAAGATCGGATTCCAAAGCCAGACATAATCCGATATGCTGGATTACCAAACTTTCATATAAGAATGAGCAGAAACGGTCAAAATTATAACAGTCATTTACTGATCTGGTATGCTAGATACCCATCCGGTATACCGTTTCAGGGTAATATATAGGCTAAAGGTGATTCGGTATGCTGGATCATCATCCAGCGTACTCCGGAGACCTACTGTAAGCAATTTCCTGAGATTGCAACTGATCCGGTATGCTGTTTGGGAATCTAGTATGCCGGATTAGGCAATTTCTGTTGAAATAGGCCAGTTCCTTTAGGGGTTTGTTTTGAGGGGTCTCAAAACTAAATGGTCACATGTTTAGGAGTTCATTTTACCTCCTAAGGTCATTATATATGAATGTATGCGTGCGTGTGTGCAATAAATTGATTGTAACTTTAATTTTACAAATAAAATCAAAATAATTACAAAGTCTTCAATCTTGACAGTAGGCTCTTTTATTAGCCATGGCCTTTGTCTTTAAGGTTTGATTCTTTGACTTTCATGTCTTTGGAATCAACTTGAGCAGTAGTCCAGATGTGTATTCTTGTATGCTCTTATGTACGCTCCCCCTCACTTGGTGCTACGCTCTCATCTAAACAACTTACACAAGTGTTAGTCCAAGAGTGGCTTTATTTGTTATCATCAAAACCTTTAAGTCATTATGGTGGATGACTTGGAGTGTATGAGGCCTTTTCCTCAGCAATCTTCTTTATGCATCAAGCAATGAATTGAGTGGAATGGAGTTGCATAAAGGTTGCAGCTGGTCGGTATGCATCTGATATGATTTCTCTTAAAAATATAGTGCATATACCTACAGGAGTTTTTATGTCCAACCACTAATCAAAGCACCAGGAGGATTTTTAATGCAAACCGATTCAAAGAACTAGTAGTTAAGATGTAACGACCCTGATCCGAGGACCTGGTGGGGCCCAAGACACCAGAGTCTACCCGGGACCGCACAAGAAACCATTCGATTAAACAATCAAATAAATCAAAGTGTAAGAATAAAAGAGAAACATTAAGTGGAAGACAACAATCTAAATCTTAATATAGGGTACTAATGGCACTAATGAGTCATAAAACCACCCTCCACTCAAGACGTGACACGTGGACGGACCCTGGCTGAACCAGAGGGTCGAGCCGAGCCAAAGAGTACAACACCAAACCGGTCTCCGAAAGGAAGGACGATCACCCCAATCACCGACATGGCTGAGCACCTTGACCGAACACTCAGTCCATCGAGCACTAAGCCGAGCCCTCCCTGATCGACCATACAACCGAGCATCGCCGAAGGCGAGCACCGAGCTAAGCACCCGTGTGGTCCGAGGTCGACTGAGCTAAACCTAACGCTTAGGGTGCAACTCACTCGCCGCCTATGCCGAGCACGAGGCCAAGCACCAAGGGTACTGCCATTCAAGGCCGAGGCCTCTCCAGAAGTGGTGGATACGACTCACCTAAGATCACGGAGCCACGTCATCATATCCCGACAGACATAGGATACGAATCGGGCCATAATCCCTCGACGGAATCAAATCACACTCCCATAAGGACTCTTACCTTATTAAGAGTCCAACTCCAAGAATAACTCTCCTCATCACTCCATATGGAAGAACCCAATCAAAAAAGGACTCTTACCATACAAGGACTCATCTGGCCGCCTCAACTCATCCTATAAATACCCAGGTATGGAGCTCAAACGCTCATCTTACTTTTCACTAAGTTGAAACGCTATTGCACCGGAGACCTAACTTAAGCATCGGAGAGTCCTTAGTCGGAGCCACACTTGCTCTCTTGTGCTCACTCGGTTTTTATAGGCTCATCCTTAGGCGAATCGGGCTACTAAGGTTTTCACATGCAACAAATTTGGCACCGGCTGTGGGAACGACGTCAGCTAGATATCATCTTTTCTACCAATCGAAAGAGCAAAGACTATGGTTGTACAAACAAGATCGGGCTAGCACGGCTCTGTATCCCGCGGGGATGAGCCGTAGCCTGACGAGCGAGTGAGGCACTCGCTACACCCAGAAACTTCACAGCAGGGAGCGATCGAAAGACTCCCTCGAGGAGCGGGAACTCAGCGTAGCACGAGCGTCGTGGCTAACCCGGCCCCACCAGGAAATTGAGGTAATGGATGAAGCGTCCTAAACACAGTAGCAGAAGACTAACCCCGAGCCGAGCAGACCCTTGGAGGGTTGGATTTGCCACCGCCACTACCCATGCCAGAAAATTTGGACCCTGAAGCCCCGACGAACAATCGGCAAGTCATGGACATTCAGCTATAAGTGCTCCGCACCAACGAGATGTTGCGCACCATCGTGAACCAAATGGCTCAAGGGGGGCACCTAGGCCAAGTGCCGGTCATACCACCAGCGGCTCCCGCGCTCATCAAAGGAGGCCCGTAGTAAAACACCGAGCTGAGCCGAGCCGCCTCATCTCATCCACTCAGCCAAAAAACTCCTCCTCCACGTCCGAACAGAAGTCTTCATCAAGACAGTCGAGAGCATCGCCTGAGTCCAAGATTAAGAGTAGAGCTCGAACCAGCGGCCTCGGTCACTAGAAGGTCGGTGTTCTCCGATCGACTCGGTGAGGACGGACAACCGAGAGGACGTCAAGAATGACCGGAAGAACCCAACGGGGGACGCATCGTTAGGGAAGGCGAAAGATCTCACCACAGTCCTCGGTGCCAAAGCCCAATATGCCGAGAAGAGCAGCAGAGGAGCCCCCGTGGATTCAACTTCTAGGGTAAAAGGCGGGCAAGAAGGAGTGAAGTCGACCGAGCCGAACAGAACTGCTGACCTCGGCTGGACGATCGCGAAAACCAACTCTGAGCTGAGGAGCAAAATGGTTGAGCACCTGAGACCGATATGGAGAGACGAGTACGTGAGTTGGCCAAACAGGTTGAAGGGTTGAATAGACACGCGACCCCGGACGCCTACTCACTGGTTGGGCGACACCCCTACCCTCCTGAGATTATGACCGCACCACTTTCGACTGGGTTCAAGCCACCTCCCTTTGATCGATATGACGGAACCACTGACCCAATGGATCACATCAACTATTTAAATGCGATGATGACTATGTATGGGAGAACAAAAATTATCTCCTGCCGAGCCTTTCCTTCATATCTTAAAGGCGCAGCAACATCGTGGTTCTCGTGGCTACCAGCGAACTCCATCACAAGCTTCGCTCAACTCTGCTGAGCATTCGTCACCCGCTTCCAGAGCAGCATGAAACACAAGAAGACGACGGTCAATCTCCTGAGCGTAAAGCAAAAGCCCGATGAGTCGATCCGAGCATTTGTCTCCCGCTTCAACAAGGAATCCTTGGACATCAAAGATTTGGATGAGGCTATAACACACACGGCAATGAGCAACGATCTTTCTGATATGGACCTTATCAAGGACTTAGCCCAAAAACCAACCAAGAACATGGCTGAGCTCTTAGAACGGTGTAATGAATTCGCGAATATGGCTAAAGTACTCCAAGCGCAAAAGGCAAATGAAGGGAAGATCAAAAAGAAGAGACCGGCATGTGATGACCGCAAAGATGAAAAGCGGACAAGGACTAACCGCCGAGCCGATAAGACAGATCGAGGTCGGAGTCCCGATTACACCCCCTTGAATACGTCGTGAAAGGAAATTCTGATGCAGATCCAAGACGACGAATATATTCATAGCCCACTACCGATACAAGCTAGGTCATCTCAGAACCCCAACAAGTACTGTCAATTCCATAAAGACATCGGTCACAACATCGAAGATTGCTACCAGCTGAAAAGAGAAATTGAAGAGCTGGTCAAAGCTGGACATCTGAAGCGATATGTGAAAGGGGGCCGAGATGAGCGAGGAAGTCGACGATCGGAAGATCGCGATCGAAAAAGGGCTGAGCCAAAGCTAAACAGTCGAAAGGCCGAAAGGCGGAACAGGACGAAGGCAAAGCCCGAGCCAAGAAGAAAGATGATGGACCGGGGTCGAGCAGTGACAAAGGAGCACCCATATATACCATCCTCGGAGGACCTGGACAAGAATCCACACGGAAGGCCAAGGCCAATGCCAGATTTATCGTGGTTATCGAGATGCCGAGCAAGAGACCGAAGTCCGAAGCAACGATCTCCTTCACCGAGGCCGACCTCGAAGGTATAAGTTTACCTCATGATGATGCTTTAGTGGTGCAGGTAGAGATCGCGAAGAGACCCATTCACCAGGTACTAATAGATACTGGGGCATCGGTGGATCTAATGTCACTCGATGGGTATCGACAATTCGGCTTCGACGATGATGCGCTCAAGCCCGAGGGAACCTCCATACACTGATTCTCAGGAGCCTTGGCAACCATCAACGGGTCGATCGAACTACTAGTCACACTCGGACAAGCACCATATCAAGCTATAATTCAAGTCAAGTTCATGGTGGTGTGGTCGGTGGTGGCTTTTAATGCCATACTCGATCAGCCGTCGCTCACCGCCCTCCATTCTATCATCTCGCCGGTACATCTGTAGATGAAGTTTCCTTCAGAGAACGGGATCGGAGAAATCCGAGGTGACCAAAGAAAGCTCGAGAGTGTTATGCAACATTCATCAAGCAAAACAAAGGAAATGTCCATGGAATGGCCATGTGTCTTGAACACCTCCCTGAAGACCAATGAGATGAGCTCACCAAGAGGGACGGGAATCCCGTACAAGACCTCATCCCATTCTCCCTTAGCGATGAAGATCCTACCAAGATGGTACAGCTCGGATCATTGTTGAGCGAGGAGCAAAGGAAACAGCTCAAAAATTTTTGGAAGATGAACGCTGATGTCTTCTCCTGGTCTGTCGTCGACATGCCCAATATACCGAGGCACATAGCTGACACTGACTTCACATTAATCCAAGCCAAAAGCCGGTCTAGCAGAAGAGAAGAAATTATGCTCTCGATCGACAAGCTGCGATCAAAGAAGAGGTGGAGAAGCTCCAACGGTCGGGGTTCATCTGAGAAGAAAAATTTCCAACTTGGCTAGTGAACATCGTCATGGTTCCCAAGCCAAACAAGAAGTGGAGAATGTGCGTCGACTACACCGACCTCAACAAGGAGTGCCTGAAAGATGAGTACCCGCTGCCTGGGATCGACCTGTTGATAGACGCCACCGCCAAGCACGAGATGCTAAGCTTTATGGATGCGTACTCCTGATATAACCAAATCCTAATGCATAAAGAGGATGAGACCTACACGGCCTTTCGAACTGATCAAGAGAACTTTTGCTACAATGTCATGCCGTTCGGATTGAAGAATGCCAGAGCGACATACCGAAGGATGGTAAACTACATGTTCCGCGAGCAGATAGGTTGAAATATGGAGGTATATGTTGATGACATGTTAGTCAAAAGCCTGAAGGCCGAGCACCACTTGGCTGACCTGGAAGAAGCTTTCAGGGTACTAAGGAAGAACAAAATGAAGTTGAACCCCGCCAAGTGTGCCTTCGGCGTAACTTCGGGGAAATTCCTTGGCTTCATGATCTCCATCCGAGGCATTGAGGCTAACTCGGCGAAGATTAAGGTCATCTAAGAGATGAGCCCACCAAAGACAATCCGAGAAGTACAAAGGCTGAACGAAAGCGTAGCGGCGTTGGCGCGGTTTATGTCAAGATCGAGGGATAAATGCCTCCCATTCTTCAAAACACTAAAAAATATTCAGAGCCCGAAAGACTTCGTGTGGACAGAGGAGTGCCAGCAAGCTTTCGAGGAATTGAAGAAGTACTTGGAGAATCCACCTCTCCTCTCCAGACCGAGGCCAAAGAAGAGCTTCAGCTCTACCTAGCCATAATCCCGGTGGCGGTCAGTGCGGTGTTACTAAAAGAAGAGGGTAAAGTACAAAAGCCCATATACTACATCAGCCATGTCCTCGTCGACACCGAGACGAGGTACTCCAAGTTTGAGAAGGTGGCATTCACGCTTGTGATAGCCGCTAGGAAGTTGAGGCCGTACTTTCAAGCCCATCCCATTACGATGCTAACTGATCAGCCCCTCAAGAAGATATTGCACAAGTCGGATGTATTGGGTCAATTGATCGCCTGGGCGGTTGAGCTGAGTAAATATGATATAAGTTATCACCCGCGAACGGCGATAAAGGGGCAAACTTTAGCCAACTTCATTGCTGAATGAATTATACTCGACCCCAGGGTACGAGGTGGTGAACTAGCAGAAGGGGCCGAGGTCAAGCCCGAGGCCGAACAGTCATGGGTCATGAATGTCGACGGCTCAAGCAATTCCGTCGGGTGTGGAGCGGGTTTGATATTAGTTGGCCCCGAGGGGTTTCGCATCCAATATGCCTTGAGATTCAAGTTCTTAGCCTCCAACAACGAGGCTGAGTATGAAGCCCTCCTAGCCGGACTGCAAGTTAGTAAAGCCATTGGTGTCAATCGGCTGAAGGCGCGAAGTGATTCACAAGTCGTGGTCAACTAAGTCAATAGAGAGTACCAAGATAAAGTTGAAAGGATGATAGCATATTTGAGCCGAGCCCGAGCATTAATCTCTGAGCTCGAGCACTTTGAGATGGTCCGAGTACCAAGAGAAGAGAATGTTGTGGCTAACTCCTTCTCAAGGTTGGTCGAAGCTGACTTCCCAAATCTGAGCCGATCAGTGTACATCGAGATTTTGGAGAAGCCATCCTTGCAAGAAGAAAGCTTCAGCCACATTGAAGAAGACAAGCCGACCTGGATGGATCCGATCATCAATTACTTGGAAAATGATCAACTCCCGGAGAACCGAGATGAAGCAAGAAAAGTCAAGATCCGGGCTGTAAAGTACACTATGATCGACGGAGTCATGTACAAAAGAGCTGCCTCGGTACCACTCCTCCGGTGCCTCGGGCCGAAAGGCATCGAGTACACCATGGTTGAGGTGCACGAAGGCATATGCAGGAGCCATATGGGAGGCCGAGCCCTGGCATACAAGATACTTTGGCAAGGGTTCTACTAGCCAAGAATGCAAGAAGAGGCTATGAAGTATGTGAAGACATGTGAAAAGTGTCAGTTGTTTGCACCCATCCCGAGCTGACCCGCCACAAAGCTGACCACAATGCTGAGCCCCATACCATTCGCAATGTGGGGGATGGATATTCTCAGAGATTTTGTCCCCGCATCCAGAAACCAAAAATTCTTGGTTGTAGCCATCGACTACTTTACTAAGTGGGTCGAGGCCGAGCCCTTGGCCACCATCACTGAGAAGAATATGGAGAAGTTTTTTCGAGACAAGATCATCTACCGGTTCGGACTACCCAAAGTGCTCATCACAGATAATGGTAAGCAATTCAACAATCCAAGCTTCTAGGAATTTTGCAAACACTTTTACATAGACTTCCGCCCGATAGCAGTAGCTCATCCCAAAGCATATGGACAAGTAGAAGAGTCGAACAGAACACTGCTAGTGGGAATCAAGAGGAGATTGGATGAAGCCAAAGGGAGATGGGTGGAAGAACTACTGAGCGTGCTTTGGGCTTACCAAACTACTGTGAGGACACCGATCGGGGAAAACCCATTCCAGCTGGCATATGGAACCGAAGCACTTACACCCGTGGAGGTCAAGGCCTCATCGTATAGAGTACTCCACTTCGACGAGAGAACATATGAAGATGGGCTAAGGGCTAATCTTGACTTCCTCGATTAGGTAAGAGAGAACGCGCTGCTGCGGAATACCACATACCAGCAAAGGACGGCAAAGTACTATAACTCGAGGGTAAAGGAAAGGCACTTTCACCTAAGAGATCTTGTCCTCAGGAAGGCGAGCGCATCCCAACCTAGGCAGCAAGGAAAGCTCGCACCTAGTTGGGAAGGACCGTACATAGTCTCCAAGCAAATCCTCCTAGGGACGTAGCGCTTACAGACTCCAGGGGGCAAGAAGATACCAAGACCATGGAATTCCAAGAACTTGAAGAAATTTTTTCAATGAAAAGTGACAAGTATTTTGTTCGGCTCAGCTCTGAGTTTGCTCATTTTTTTTTTCAGTTCTGCCTTGGCCTCGGCCTCGACTCTCATGTTCAGTTCAGTTCTTGTTTGAAGTTTGAAAATACAACATCAATAAAATGAGATTGTTCTCCACTCCAAAGTTCATTACAGGCCTACCACAGACTCAGTCATAAGACCAATCCTCATAGATTGGCCGACGCTGAAGATCGACCCTCATAGGTCGACGACAAAGTCATAAGACCAATTCTCATAGATTGGTCGGCGCCAAAGACCGACCCTCATAGGTCGGCAACAAGGTCATAAGACCAGCCCTCATAGGTTGGTTGATCCTTAACATCCCCACGACTTAACAAAGTTCCAACACTGGAGTCGAGCACCGTAATCGAGCCGACCAATGAAGGTTAAAAGAAAATTAACCAAGGCATGAAGCTCCGCTAGGAGGTCTGACTCGGTACCATGTACCAACGCCAAGGGCTGAGCATGATGGCTGAACTGACCGCTAAATGTCAAATAAAATCGCTAAGGCATAGAGCTCGGCAGAGCAAGCGGATGAGATACCCGAGCTCGATGCTTGGACACAAGAACAATATTAATAAAGTGACGGAATGAAATGGATGAGCAGTAACACTTAGACAACTTTTGCAAAAAAGGATCATTTCATTAAGTAAAGCCGACGGCTCGGCGCATTACATTTTACGAGTCGATGGCTCGGCTCAGTACAAAAAAAAAAAAAGAAGAAAAGCGAGAGAAGAAATTGTTCTTAAAACCCCGAACGCGGGGACATATACATCGTCAAAAAAGAAAAAGAAAAGTCAAAGAGTGGGGGCGTCCTTAGGTTCCTTGGTGGGGAGAGCTTTTGGGTCCTCGACGACAGTGGAGTGCTCGGCCAGGGGGTCGACCTTGTTAGGAGCGGCTTGGACAACCTCAACCCCGTCCTCCACTCCCAAGTCCTCGACCACAGTGGCAGCATCTTCATCGAACCGGGATAAATTTATATCGGGGTAGGCGGCCCTCACCTCGGCCAGAAGATCGGCTCGTGTCACACCCCTATCCCAAGCTTATGCCATAAACACAGTCAAGAGGGTGATTAGGATGACACACGTCACCCCAATTCCTACTAGGATCAACGACACAGTATCCCAAAGCATAGTCACCACCCAAGGGCCCACCCAAATAAATACATTTGAGCAAAAAGGAAATAAATATTCCAATCATTGTCAGAGTTATAATGAGCGGAAGCAGTATTTACATAAGCAGTTACAGTTTGTTCAGCTGTCTAAGTGATAATATGATAGTTAGTCTTGACACCAGCTGACCATGACATAACTACTCAAAATTATAATAAGTTATTATAGAAAATGTTTATAACGGGCACAAGGCCCCAAAAGAGTCAAAAGGTGGGGGAAATCCCCAAGTAACATTAGTGCCCATAAGCACAATCATCACAGGGGCAACCATCGCCATGTTCCTCTGACACGTACTTAAGCTCCTCTGTGCCAATACAATCATACTCTGCCGACTATACATCTAGGCCGGCTAAGTATCCATCGCCTGCATCAAATTCTAAAAGTTGTGTACACAGGGGGTTAGCTCCATTGAGCCAATGAGGGGAAAGGGGAGTGCACATACACACAATCACACATAGTCCATGATGCATGCAATGTTAAATATATATTTTCCACCTAACAAACAGTCTAAGTCATGGTATATGCTACTGTGATAACTCGAGAAACACTGAGGGTCACTTATCCTATCGCCTCAGTGAAACCTTAATTATCACAAGGGACCTACGCCGGTAGAAGCCATAGGCCACCCAGTGGCAAACCCTAGATAGCCGTTACTACCCCTGACCTGGCCTCTCCCACCTCCACAGACATCAGGTGCTCCGACTATCCAACACGTAAACCCCTATTGGCAAGGGTCGCAGCATAAGGGAACATGAATCCTAACCACAGATATACTATATGAAATTCCTATCGACCCGAGAGGTACGTCCCATTCCATCTAGTACCCGGGTACCAGCACGGCACGGCACATACAGACCAGGATGGCAATCAATGAGCATAATAATAAGAACTTTGGGGTTCCGACACCGGCATACCCGGCACTGCAACCCAATATAACAATGTAAAGCATCAATGTCCACATTTAATCAATTCATATCCAATATGGTTTTATATGCAGAATGCAACATGACAAGAATGAATGCAAGCACATAAACCATTTTATATTCCATATGATTGTATCTATTTATAAGTATATTTCAAACCCAAACATCACCCAAAACCCACTCACAATTTGTTTGCTTGCCGTTCAGTGAGGTTTGCTCTAATACACGTACTCCCGTACAGATTCCAAAGTCTGAGGATGCGTGGAAGTAGTGTTAGAAGTATATGGGTGGGTCCCACAAAGGGTCCCAACAATTTAATTGAAGTTTGGGTCTAGACAACAGGGGCAGATAAAGGAATGGAGTCAGCCAGGTGAGTCCGGTCGTGGATCCGTCCAAGCCATACCCAGAAAATATATGGAACAGACTCACGGGCGGATGCAAAACATGGATCCGCTCATGCATCCGTCCAAACCCTGAGACACACCCGAGAGCGACCTGAGCTACGAGCGGATTCACCTAAGTGGGTCCGTTCGTGGCTTTGCCCAAATTAGACAGCCAGATTAGGCTGAATAGACTAATGGGCGGATACACGATAGTGAGTCTGGTCGTTCGTCTGCTGCCATTCCTTTGAAAGCTGCGAAGATTATCACCTCCAGCCCTTCATTCATGGATCCATAAAGGTCCTAGGGTTGGGGAGGTGAGTCCAAACCTTCGTTGGAGGTCCAATATACATAACCCTTTAAGAAGGTAAGGGGATTCAAGGGATTTGGATCCATCTCCAAGGTTCTTCCCAAACCTAAGCTAGGTTTCCAATGCTTAAACAACATTTGGGTTGTCAAATCCATGAAGGCATTAAGGGGAGGGATTATAGGTCTCCAAGGGGTATTCAATAGGGTTTAAAGGGGTCCCTAAGAGAATCCCTAAGCTTGGAATCAATTCCAAGGGAATCTCCAAACCCGAAAATGGCAAAGAGAGGGAGGAAGGTGAGGATACCTACCTCAAGAAGGGATTAAGTGATGTTTTCCACCTCCATAACCTCTCCAAATCCTTCTTCTCCAAGCCTTCAATGCTCCCATAGCTCCAACGTTTTGGGCAGGTGAAGGAAGTAATGAGGCTTAAAGACTAAGTCTTAGTTTTATATCCAATCCCTACTTAGGGCCTGTTTGGCATGGGCACTATGAGTCAAAACTCATTCAAGAGGTCTATTAAGCTAATGGGTCCACCCAAATGGTAAACCCACAAGTCAAGGAGATCAAAGATGAGACCAACCTTGTCTAAAAAACTAGATAGGGTGCCTGGGGCACAGGGTGTGGGTCCCACACAAGGGAAAATACATAAAGTTCCCAAACAACATGGGCGGACTAACGGGTGGATTCAGTCTTGGTGAGTCTACTCGTGCGTCTATTGCTGCTGTAAGGGTAGAAACTTGATGAAATTGGTCGAGCTTTGGCCCACACCTCAAGGTCAACTAGGGGAGGGTACAGTAACATTCACGAAGTCAGTATCTTACCCCTCGACCGTCACGACGTGTCCTTCGTGATCCCAAATAGTTTCCCAATCGTGATACTAAAGGAAGTCTAGCTGTGGGGACACAGGGAACGCCTTCCAGTACTCCTCGCTCCGTGGACTCGTGCTAGGAGGATGATCGATGAAGTCATCATTGATAACTCTTTCCCATTGTTGGTTAAGGAACCTCTCCTCCACAGGCAGGCCCGTGAACTGGTCAATGATCTTGTGACTAGGCTTAACCACAAGAGAAAACAGCTCACCAACGTACACGACAACAGAATCTACACGTCACACAAGAGAGAAAATATTATTCAATGGTAAATCTGGGCGCGGATGTAACAGCTTTCGCAGGCCATGGCACACCTCTGCGAAGTCCTTTGATTGAAGATACACCTCGATGGCTTCCTCCCGAGCAGTGGTCAGGTCGGCCTCGGCCTTCTCCTTTGATTGCGCGAGGTAGGCCTTCCAGGCTGCACCTCCTTCTCGGTTTGGACCCGGAGGAAGTCTATCTCAACTCTGAGTTTCTCGACGTCGACCTCGGCCTTCTTCCTCTTCTCCTCTTCTCGGTGTGCCTGGATGGCCTTCTTGGCCTCCTTCCCTGTCGTCTTGGCCTGGGCCTCGAGGGAGATGTTGTCCAAAATAACCGCCTTGAGCCGAAGAGAGGCCTGGACCACCTTGGAGAAACCCTGAAACAAAAGGGCAGAGCCGATGTTAGAGCGCTGAACACGAAAAGACAATGAATAACCAGCAAAGGGAGAAAAACTTACCATAGCCACGTCCTGAAACAACGTGGATAGGAGCTCGGCGTCGCTTAAATCTGAGAGCATCGCCTTATTGACAGGGAGGCGACCGAAGTCGAGCTACTCTTTGGCATGAGCGGCCAAAGTCAGGGTCGAGTCCCCCAGAAAGAGACGCCAATTGGCTTGGATCGGGAGGTTGCTAGACAAGGCCCTTCCTAAAGCCAGGCCCGCCACTCCCGAGGCCGAAGACACCCCAGGGGGATTGATCCCCATGATGTTAAAGGAGAGCTTGGGGCGCTTTAAGTCTCTTGGAGGGCTCCGCTCACCCTTCTCCCTCTTCGTCTTCTCCTTCTTCGGAGGGCTCAACTCGCCCTTACCTTTCTCAGCCTCGAGGCCGACCACCGTATCCTTTAGGGTCGGCAAGACCAACGCCTTGCCCTTTTCAGATTTGGAGGCCTCGGCCTTCCTCTTCCTCTCTTCGGAGAGCTCGGCCTTCAACCAAGCCAAATCAAGTTGGGGGACCTGGCCGACCACTACAAGCAAGGAACGAAAAGTCAGATTGTGACAAAAAATGAAAAATTCTAAATGGCAAGCTCGGCTTGGATTCCCTAGCCGGAGTCAACCGCCACAACTGGAGGAACTCCTCATTCAGGAGCTAAAGAACATTGAAGGGTGACTACTGAGGAATCTAGTTGTACGAGGTCTGCTCGTACTCATTCAAAGGCGATACCCGATTGATGTAGCTCAACTTTATCTCCTTCCACTCGATTCGGAAGGGACAATTGGGGATGGTGGCGAAGAAGAACCTCAGCTTCCAGTGCTTGTTGGACGACTTGGCAGAATTCACTTATGATTTTAGAGGTGTTCGACGGGTGAAATAGTACCACTCGTTGTCTCGGTATCTCTTTAAATACCAGAGTCAAGCAAACAGGTTGATAGTGGCAGGACAGCCCATCCTGGCGAAGAAGACGTGGAAGCCGTACATGAGCAGCCACGCATGCGGCGTCAGCTGACCTGGGGATAAGTGAAAATGATCTAGAATATGATCCACCAGGTCGAGCACTGGAAATCAGAAGCCGTATCGGAAGGCGATCTCATACAAGGCCACCTCACCGGGCCTGATGAAGCATGCCATTTCTCGAGGATGAGGAGCTCGGAGTTTGACATCCTCGGGAATTGCATTCCTTTCCCTGAGAACTTGGAGCTTGGCCTTGGTGATCGTGCTCTCGACAGAGCCGATGCTTCCCTCGACAGGTTCTGGGACGTCCATGGAGGAATCGACCAAATTGACTTCATCATTAGCAGATCTCTCCTCGTCTGACTCTTCGTCTTCGTCCGAAGACGATCCCAGGCTCCCAACACGGTCCTCGTGGATAGGCTGAGCCTGATGGCTGGACTCTTGAGGAAGGGGGGCTTCATCACCGTCGATCGAACGGGACTCCACCACCATGGGCTCATCTGAAGCCGAGCCCAGTAGGTCTACTATGGGCGAAAGGGTGGAGAGCTCTTGGCTCGGACTCATGATCTCTCACACCCTGGCGAGCACTTCGCCTTCAGAGCTACTACTAACTGACATTATGGAGAGAAAGAAGACTTATTGGTTGCAGCGAGCTGAAGACCTGATGAGCCGAGCATGGGTGAAGGCTAAGCACTTTGAGATCCGAGAAGTCTGAGTCAGCTGAGCACTCTGAAGATTTGAACAGTAAGAAATGAGAGAAGAACCCTCACTATTTATAGCCACCGAATCATCGAGATCCAACGGTTGAGGAACATCCTGGGAAGGGGATCTAACGGTCCAGATCAATGGATGGTTCAAATTGAATTCCCGAGTATCATAATGGCACCGAGTGACGTGTCACTAGCACGCAACTGTCAGAGTCTGTATGAGATGTCAAATCATCGTAGAGAACGGACTCGGGTTTGGCCTCGGGATGAAAGTGATCGGCACGACAAATACCATACTCACCAAGGTCGAGCCGAGCCTTGATGAGTGGGGGGCCTGTGATGAGTCATAAAACCACCCTCCACCCAAGACGTGACACATGGATGGACCCTGGCTGAACCCGAGGGCCGAGCCAAACCAAAGAGTACGACACCAAACAGATCTTCGAAGGGAAGGACGATCACCCCAATCACCGACATGGCCGAGCACCTTGATCGAACACTCAGTCCACCAAGCACTGAGCCGTGCCCTCCCTGATTGGCCATACAACCGAGCATCACCGAAGGTAAGTGCCGAGCTGAGCACCCGTGTGGTCCGAGGCTGACCGAGCTAAACCTAACGCTTAGGGTGCAACTCACTCGCCGCCTGTGCCAAGCACGAGGCCAAGCACCAAGGGCACGACCATTCGCGGCCGAGGCCTCCTCAAAAGCGATGGATACGACTCACCCAAGATCACAGAGCCACATCATCATATCCCGACGAACACGGGATTCAAATCGGGCCGTAATTTTGCGATGGAATCAAATCACACTCCCATAAGGACTCTTACCTTATTAAGAATCCGACTCCAAGAATAACTCTCCTCATCATTCCATATGGAAGAGCCCAATCAAAAAAGGACTCTTACCATACAAGGACTCATCTGGCCGCCTCAACTCATCTTATAAATATGCAGGTATGGAGCTCAAACATTCATCTCATTTTTCACTAAGTTGAAACGATGTTGCACCGGAGACCTAACTTAAGCATCGGAGAGTCCTTGGCCGGATCCACACCTGCTCTCTTGTACTTACTCGGTTTTTGCAGGCTCATCCTTTGGTGAACCGGGCGACTGAGGTTTTTACACTCAACAGGTGCTAATCTATAAATCCATGCTCTCCTAAGAGAGGAACAGAACTTTAGAATATTTACATTATGTCGGGTACAAGACCCTCCTTCTCAAAAAGAATATATACAATAAAAAAGAGTTTCATATACACTAAAGTATAAGACTCCAAAAGCTGTCAAAGATCCTCAGTCTTCACTTCTTTCAACTATGGCTATGCCCTTGCCCTTGTCTGTCTCATCTGTAAAAAGATATTCATTTGAGGAATGAGTTGCATGCCCAGTAAGAATTAACAATATCAATCATGCTCACATATATCAACCATACAATCGAAATCATTTCATTCATTCATTTCATTTCAGTCTTATTCTTAAGCCTTAGCATTCCTTACGTTCAATATGCCATCAGTCAATACCACCGAAGTGGAAGTCCGTACCACCAAAGTGGTTCAATCCATTGGCACGAGGCCGGGTGTATCTTGCCGGTTTGCTTATTAGCTTAGACAATTCAATCTTATCACTTTCCAGTCGAAAGCCTCAACGCCTGTCCTCATGGGCACATGGTAGTGTCAGGTCGTATGTTGGCTGTGTAGGCCAAACTAGAGTCCAGGGATAAAATCATGGTTCCCTAGGGAAACCAATTATAAACCAATTAAGGTATTGCACGCCCTGGGTTAGCCCATGGTCTCCCATGGGCGCCCCATTTAATTTTAGGGTTTCCCATGGTTACCCATGGGAACCCTAGTGCATCCTTGTTAGGGTTTTCCCTTCCCTCATGTGTCCCATGCAATTATGGAACCCAGGAGGGATGGAGAAAAACATCTCTAATCCATCATATGGAAAGAGGGATCCATCCCATACCCGAAAGCGCAGCGGAAATAAATCGATTCGGGCTTCTTTCGCATCCCATGAATAATCAATATTTAAAAATAAGAGGAATTACTAAAGAATTGCTAACCTGGTGAGCCTCAAGTGTTGCTCCTCCAATAGACAATGGTTCTTCCTCCAATGAGCGCTCCAAGTAAACAAATCTGAACCTCCAATGGTGCTACCAAGGTTCTTCAAGCCAATCCCAGATGCTCTCAAATTCTTCAAGCACAGATCTGGGTTTCTCAAACCCTAACTCTCAATCACAGATGAGAGAAACAAGAAGAAGAAGAAGAGATCACAAGAGGGAGAGAGAGACCAAAACGCAGGAGAGAGGGGGCCAGCCTGCCTCCCCCTCTGCGTTTTGGTCCTATTTATAATGCTAGGGTTTTAATTAAAACCCTTGATGGATTAGTTTAATCCCTATAAGAGTCTGACTCTCTCTCTCTTTGATCCCTGTGAGAGTCTGACTCTCTCTCTCTTTATTTGGCAGTTCTGTTTAAACTCAAAGTGCTTCTAATTGGTGAAGAAGCAGAATCTAATAGGGAAAGATATAATTAGTTACTTTATTTAAATTTATGGATAATTACAATTAGCATCAAATACAATAATTAAATAAAGAACTAATTATTTTAGCAAATTTTAAATAACTCCTTACATGATAATAAATCATCATGTACAACCCCCCCACTAATCAGCACCATCATTATGGAATCTAGGGCATGTACACATGTACTGTCAAACCCCATTCCATAGTACATGTCCATATAAGAGTGTCTGTGCATATGATCGGGTCCCGTAAATCTCGATAAAACACTTTGTTCAAATAATCATATATATTCTATTATTTTATGTAAAATAGATTTTTGCAAAACCATTTCCAAAACGGCATTGGATCCAGATTTTGATCCGACCATACACAGACAATCTCAATCTTAGTGTTCCCCAATCGGGCAGTGGTGACCATGTTGAGTAACTCCTTCACTCACAAAGTCTTCACGCATTCCCAGAACACCGGCTTTGACTCACTTGAGTTTCAGTCATTGATGTACCAAAGAATGCGATCACACTTTGCAGTGACAGGGTTCCCTTAGGCAAAGGGTGTCGGTGACACATGTCTATCCCTTCCTACATCTGGCAGTAATACATGAGGGAATCGACAAAGTAGATTCTTCACCAATACACACATCAAACATGTGAGTACTTGCATTCGTACCCTGACATCACATGTCTAGGTATACCCAATGCGACGACCATATGATAAGGGTGCTCAGCCCAAACCCTAGTCGTGACTACCATTTTAAGTAAAAGTCTCGGACATATAATGCTCAAAAAGTTTATATCGCATGTGATAATATTAAACTAAAATGTATAAAAGTTCAATACAAAGTAAAACCGGATTGAACCGGACCGAACCGGGTTTGATGGACACACAAGTCCAAGAATCTCCCACTTGTATGTCAAAGTCAATTCCCCATACATTTTAAACCCATGCCTTCCATGTGTTTTTCAAACACTCCAGGAGACAAACCTTTTGTCATGGCATCAGATACATTTTCAGTTGTGTCCACTTTGGAGATACTCACGTCGCCCAGCTGGATAATCTCTCTGATGAGGTGATACTTTCGCTGCACGTGCTTGTTCCTCTAATGAGCCCTAGGCTCCTTAGCTTGTGCAAGCCCCTCTTTTATCACATAACAGGGGAATAGGGCATTCGACAAGGTCAGGGACTACTCCAGAAACGTTAGGAACTTCCTAACCCAAACACCTTATTAGTTGCATCACATGATGCAAGGTATTCTTAAAATTTGGGATCGGCTGTAGATTTCTGTTTTGTACTCCTCTATACAATGGCACCTCCACTCATTAGACTCGTAACAACTCACAATACCTACTGCATAGCAAATGTCCTGCCTCATACACAACATAGCGTACATAAGACTCCCTACTGCTGAGGCATAGGGAATCCTCTTCATCTCTTCAATGTCTATCTGAGACTGGGGACATTGAGATCTGGAAAGACTGACTCCATGTCGAAACGGAACACTTCCCCATTTGGAGTTCTCCATGCTAAATCTAGCCAGGGTTTTATCTATATAGGTAGCCTGTGACAAGCGTAGCATCCTTTTCTGGCGATCTCTCACGAGTTTGATCCCAAAGATATAGCTAGCTTCACCAATGTCTTTCATCGAAAACGTTGTGGATAACCACTGTTTCACTGATGAAAAGAATCCTACATCGTTACCCATTAATAATATGTCATCTACATATAAAATAAAAAAACATACTGCCCTCCCATTGATCTTCTTATAAATGTATGGTTCATCCATATTTTGATCAAAATCAAACGATTTGATTGATTGATCAAACCTGATGTTCCAGCTTCTGAAAGCCTACTTCAGTCCATAAATGGACCTCTGTAATTTGCACACCTTTCTTTCTTCCTCCAAGGAAGAGAACCCCCCTGGCTGTTGCATGTAGATTTCTTCTTGAAGAAACCCATTCAGAAATGCAGTTTGCACATCCATCTACCAGATCTCATAATCAAAGTGTGTGACGATAGCTAATAAAATCCTGATGGACTTCATCATAGCCACTGGTGAAAAGGTTTCCTCATAGTCTATACCCTCTTTTTGGGTATAGCCCTTTGCCACCAGTCTGGCTTTGAATCTTTCGACCTTTTCATCGATGCCCTTCTTCCTCTTAAAGATCCATTTGCATCCAATCGGCTTAAAGCCAAGTGGTGGATCGACTAAAGTCCAGACCTTGTTGGAATGCATCGAATCGATTTCAGAGCGCATTACCTCCAGCCACCTAGTGGCATCAACATCCTTAAGAGCCTCAGAGTATGTCATCAGATCATCATGCGATTCAACCGATACCATGTGGAACTCTTCCACAATTTCCTCTTCGGTTAGAAGAGTAAGCCTGGTGGGGGGTCTAACAGTCCTCCCACAGCGTCGAGGTTCTTGAGGTGTTGGTATTTCAGTAGGTATGTCAATTGGTCTCACTTCTGAAAGTGAAGTTTTTGAGTCATCTAATAACTCTTTAATGACTATAGTTTCGGACCTCTTGATCAACATTTCTTCCTCCAGAAATGTGATGTGTTTACTTACTATGACCTTCTGGTCAACTGGATCATAGAAATAATAGCCTATCGTGCCTTTGGCATCTTGAAGTCTTAAATTCCAACTTGTTTGTCTGTTGCTTTCGCACATATGCTATGCAACCCCATACCCTAAGGTGTTGAATACTAGGCTTATGCCCTTTCCACAACTCAAAGGGTGTTTTGGCTATAGACTTGGATGGAACCCTATTCAAGATATAAATTGCCGTTTCTAAAGTGTACCCCCAGAAAGAGAGAGGCAGCTCACTATAAGTGAGCATCGTTTGGACCATATCCAATAAAGTTCGATTGCGTCATTCGGATACACCATTTTGTTGTGGTGTTCCTGGATTAGTTAGTTGATTAACTATCCCTTCCGATATGAGGTATTCTTTAAAGTCATCCGATAGATACTCTCCTCCACGGTCTGATCGTAAGGACTTGACACATTTATCGAACTGTCTTTTGACCTCGACATGGAACTCTTTGAATTTATCAAAGGCTTCCGATTTTCTATGCATCAAGTATATGTAATCATATCTAGAGTAATCATCGGTGAAAGTTATAAAATACTCATACCCATACCTTGCTTGTATGTTTATGTGTCCACACACGTCAGTGTGTATTAACTCTAACAGATTTGTGGCTCTAGTACCTTTATTGCTAAAGGATTTATTGGTCATCTTACCCTGAAGGCATGACTCACAAGTAGGGAATGGTTCCACCCTCAGACACTCTAAGGGCCCATCCCTCACCAATCTACTGATTCGGTCTAAATTAATGTGACCTAATCTTAGATGCCATAGATATGTTGAGTTCACTAGAGCTGCTTTCTGTTTCAAATCAACATTCGTTCTAATAGGGCAATCTAGGAATTACAAACCACTTTGCATATATCCAGATGCCACAAAAAAATTATTAAAATGAATAATCAATTTAGAATTAAAGGAAAAACTATACCCGTCCAAAACAAATTTTGAAACTGAATAATCTTCCTCTTAAAAGAGGGTATACAGTAGCAATCCTTTAAAACTAAATAAGCAGAACTAAAATTCAAATAAAAGTCCCCATAGCCAATGCCATGGTCTCAGCTCTAGTGCCCATCTGAAGACGCACCTCATTTCTTTCTAGGTTCCTTGTCTCCTTGAACCCTTGCAAATCATTGCAAATGTGAACAGTGGAACCACTATCCACCAACCAAGAGTTGGTCAGTTCAAAAGACAAATTAGATTCATAAAGAACGTGAACATCACATGTACCTTCTTTAGCAGCCTTAGTTTCATCCGACTTTTTATCTTTCACAGTAGTCAAGTAAGCACAACAGTTCCTTTTCCAGTGACCCTCCTTCTTGCAATAGAAGCACTTGCCTTTACCTTTATTGCCAGATTTCCCACCCTTGGGTTTCAGGGTCTTACCTTTACTTCCCGTTTTCTTCTTCTTTCCATTTGAAGAAGGCTTCACATCAGTTGCATTGACCTTAGCCTTGTCCTTTTTCAAGGAAGCTTCCGCCTTTACCAATGCGTTAGCAGGCTCGGTGAGTTCCATCTCCTTATCTGACATCTTGTAGGACATCTTAAAGGGTGCATAGGCAGAAGTGAGTGACGCCAAGATCACATCGATCTTGTATCGCAGGCCAAAATCAGTCCCCATGGATTCCAATTTTTCAAATAGATTGATCATTTTCATTACATGATCCATCACTGGAGTCCCCTGGGACATCTTGGAGTTATGGATTTGACTCACCACATCAGAATGGGCATGTGTCAACTGCCTGTTGAACAATTCAGCAAGCTTATCCATTTTATCCCCAGTGGTGCGTATATCCTTGACTGAGTCCAGAACTGACTTTTCCAACGATCCTAGGATATAAAGTGATGTCTTGGAATCCCTCATGAGGCTGCATCTCTTCATTTACCTCAAAATCATTTGGGTCGGATTGAGGAGGAACTTGTTCATCGAGAACTGTGTATAGTCCTTCTACACTCAGGAACAATTTAATGCTCTGGTACCAATCGACATAGTTTGTTCTATTTAATTTATATTAGCTAATGAGTGTTAACAGGTTGGAATTAACGATAACCATTGTATAATGATCTACATACGTACAAGTAAAACACATGCAAATTAACAACCATTGATAAAAATTGAGCATACACATCAATGATCTTTCATGATTTAGGTCTCCCTCATGACCCAAAAAATGAATTTGATACCTATAACCCTTGCATGCATAACTTACCCTGTCGGGAGTCATTATACACACCGTGTTAGTGTGGACTAAGCTATCCATCTCATGGGCATCCAATATTTTTGGCCACCTGGGTGTCATGCACATATCCTATCGACTGACATACACCCAAGTCATGTATTTACCTATTGCATTAGTTAGAATCATGGAATCCTGAAAGATGGTCCACTGTCACAGTGCCCTCTCACTATCCATACCCTAACGTATCTAGATAGAGGTAAATATAGATAACCGTGTGATAACGAGCCTGACAATGTCTTGTCGGCGTATGCGGGGTCATATCACACAATCTCTACATTTATCTTCAATAGGAGGCCATGGACATGTCTACTGACTTAGACTAGTCCATATCATACATGTATTATGATTAAAGAGGGATAAAACAACTCTCACATATAGGATGGAATATAAAAACATAATTAATCAACATTAATTAAAAGTGATTATGGGATGGCGGCATTTTTATCAGAAGCAATTAAAGAACTCTCCCAATAAAAATAAAACTAATAACTTGAGTGCATCAATTATGCCATGGATGTCACGCCTCGATCATCTCCTCCGCCCAATCACGTCTTCAAAGTAGGTGACTTGCATCTCCATAATCTTTGAGCGCCACATGTGGATCACCATCAACATGCCCTGGGAGTCCTAGCTCCTCTAAAATTACAATGGAAACTTAGGAAAAATATTCTATACACTTTCCTTTCCATAATAAAGAAACCCAGCATGGAGAAACCAACCCACCATTTTGGGTTACCCATGGGGTGGAGTACATTTGTTTATAAAAAAGAAAGGGGGAGAGAGAGAAAGAGAGAAGCATCACATCCACCCATAATCCCAATGCATCACATACATCAAATTACCATCCACATTATTAGATAGCCAATCCCATAATCACATAGACAATGCAACATTACATATGAGGCCCACAATCACATGGATCAGTCCATAAATAAAACATCACATCTCATGTGAAAACATGTACCCAAATTCACAATAGAATCCAATTTATTCCCAAGTGAGTGTAGAGAATATTCTCTTCACCCATCTTCTTCCTCCATCCCATAAAACAATAAAACAAATAAAAAACTCTTTTTTTTTTTTTGTTTTGGAGGGAAAAACACTGCCAAATATACTGGGCAACAGTTGCACAAGGCACCATGGGCAGCAGCCATTGGCACCATAGGCAGCAACCACTGGCATTATAGGCAACAACCACTGGCATCGTAGGGAATCTAGGGTACAAATAATTTTTTTTATTAAATCTAGAATAATGGGTCTTAAACCCTATGATGGAATAAAAAGAAAAACATTACAAAAATAAAATTCCATCATCTTACATGGATAAGGTTGTTATAACAACCATAACCGCCCATGTGCGTATGGCAAGGTTGTTACATGAATAACTACCTTGTAACCACCCATGTGCATATGGGAAGGTTGTTACAACCATTATAAGCCATGTGCAAAAACATCCATCCATATTCTACAATGAATAAAAAGATTGCATCCCAGATACAACAATTACATCCAATTAATTATATGATATCCACGGGTGAGAAAGGTGGTTCTGATATCAATCTGTAGGCCAAACTACGGTCTAGGGATAAAATCATGGTTCCCTAGGGAAACCAATTATAAACCAATTAGGATATTGCACGTCCTAGGTTAGCCCATGGTCTCCTATGGGCGCCTCATTTAAATTTTAGGGTTTTCCATGGTTGCCCATGGGAACCCTAGTGCATCCCTGTTAGGGTTTTCCCTTCCCTCATGTGTCCCATGCAATTATGGAACCCAGAAGGGATGGAGAAAAACATCTCTAATCCATCACATGGAAAGATGGATCCATCCCATACCCGAATGCGCAATAGAAATAAATTGATTCGGGCTTCTTTCACATCCCATGAATAATCAATAATTAAAAACAAGAGGAATTGTTGAAGAATTGCTAACCTGGTGAGCCTCAAGTGTTGTTCTTCCAATAAACAATGGTTCTTCCTCCAATGAGCGCTCCAAGTAAACAGATCTGAACCTCCAATGGTGCTACCAAGGTTCTTCAAGCCAATCCCAGATGTTCTCAAATTCTTTAAGTACAGATCTGGGTTTCTCAAACCCTAACTCTCAATCACAGATGAGAGAAACAAGAAGAAGAAGAAGAGATCACAAGAGGGGGAGAGAGACCAAAATGCAGGAGAGAGGGGGCCAGGCAGAAAACGTGGAGCACTGCCTCCCCCTCTGCGTTTTGGTCCTATTTATAATGCCATGGTTTTAATTAAAACCCTGGATGGATTAGTTTAATCCCTGTGAGAGTCTGACTCTCTCTCTCTCTCTTTGTTTAGCAGTTCTGTTTAAACTTAAAGTGCTTCTAATTGGTGAAGAAACATAATCTAATAGGGAAATATATAATTAGTTACTTTATTTAAATTTATGGATAATTACAATTAGCACCAAATCCAATAATTAAATAAATAACCAATTATTTTAGCAAATTCCAAATAACTCCCTACATGATAATAAATCATCATGTACAATCCCCCCACTAATCAACACCATCATTATGGAATCTAGGACATGTACACATGTACTGCCAAACCCCATTCCATAGTACATGTCCATATAAGAGTGTATGTGCATATGATCGGGTCCCATAAAACTCGATAAAACACTTTGTTCAAATAATCATATATATTCTATTATTTTATGTAAAATAGATTTTTGCAAAACCATTTCCAAAATGACATTGGATCCAGATTTCGATCCGACCAAACACAGACAATCCCAATCTTGATGTTCCCCAATTGGGCAGTGGTGACCATGTTGGGTAACTCCTTCACTCACAAAGTGTTCACACATTCCCAGAACACCAGTTTTGACTCACTTGAGTTGCAGTCATTGATGAACCAAAGAATGCGATCACACTTTGTAGCGACAGGGTTCCCTTAGGCAAAGGGTGTCGGTGACACATGTCTATCCCTTCCTACATCTGGCAGTAATACATAAGGGAATCGACAAAGTAGATTCTTCGCCATTGCACACATTAAACATGTGAGTACTCGCATTCATACCCTGACATCACATGTCTAGGTATACCAATGCGACGACCATATGATAAGGGTGCCCAGCCCAAACCCTAGTTGTGACTACCATTTTAAGTAAAACTTATGGGTACATAATGCTCAAAAAGTTATATCGCATGTGATAATATTAAACTAAAATGTATAAAAGTTTAATACAAAGTAAAATCGGATTGAACCGGACCGAACCGAGTTTGATGGACACACAAGTCCAACAGGCTGTGCCTGTCGACACAAGTATTTTATTTCCATTTCAATCTTTCTTATTCATTTATAATCATTATTCATATAAAGCATTTAACAATATCATAATCATTCACAAACGCATGATGATAAACATATCTTAGTCAGGCATATAAAAACATCTCAATATATGGTTATTAGTTCTACATTATATATCATTATTATAAAAGCAATTATTTCATGTTATCATATCTAGTGTTTTCCATCAATCAACTATGTTTCCTTACCAATTCTTTCGCATTTCGATCAACTGGTCAAAGTAAATCTTCAAAGGGTCCTTGCTGTGAATATTTTGCGTGGTTGAAAAGATTCTCCAAATGGTTGCCAATAGATCTCGATTATCGGTTGATTCTACCCTACTATTGTTGAGCCAAGACACACATGTCAAAATATAATTGAAAGAAGATGGGGCCCTAGGGTGTGCTAGGGTTAGGTTGGATTAGGTCTAAGACTCAAACAAGAATTTGATAGCAACTCAAGTGGATGAAGTAGTCGACCGGAACATCCACTAGAGTGATGCAGTAAGAATGTTGACTGTGGTAGCATTCTCTAGAGGATGAAGTAGTCGACCGGGACATCATCCAGAGATTTTGCAACAAATTTTCCAAGGTCGAAACAGGGCTTTTGGCTGGGGTTTTTGGTTGAATTTCTTCAATTGATTATGGATTTGAGGTTTACCTGACCTAGACCATGAATTGGAACCATGATTTGGTCAATTGACATGAAGAATTGATGAATTGAAGATGGGTACAACCATGTATACATAGAAATCAATTTTTATCATATCAATTCAAACATGCACAAGTTTGGATGATCAAATCTCAAAGTAAGGTAGAATCTGTGCATAATTCCAAGTCTAATAGAGATTTTAGTAAGGTAACAACATGGGGTTAAGCATGTATGCCAACCAATTCCAAGCTAAAATTGAAGTTAAATTAGTGATTTCACAGCTGGATTTGTTCCAATTGACTAAGTAATGAAAATAGGTTTAATTTCTGTAGTTGGTTCCATGAAGAGAACTAATCCAAGGGGAAAGAGAGTAAGAATGAGGGAATTTCTTACCTTGGGGTAGCACCAAGCTTCCTTTCCCTTCTTCTTCTTCTTTCTCTTCTTTTCTTCTCTTCTTTTCTTCTCTTCTCCTCTTCTTATGATTGAAACAATGTAGGGTTTTGGTCTTTAAAATGGGTTTATATAGATATGAGTCCAAGGGCTTGTTTGGCCAAGGCTCATTAGCCCAAAAACATATTTTAAAACCAATTCTCATGTTTTTAACTAGAAACATGGGTCACATAGAGTAAATTAATAAAATAAAAATGATATGAGAATGCGGGGCATCACATCCTCCCCTCCTAAAAAAAAATTCGTCCTTGAAATTGACATACCTCAAGATTCGAATAGTTGAGGATATCGATCTCGCAACTCAGCTTCCATTTCCCATTACGCTTCTTGGCCTGAATGATTCTTCCATTGTACTTTAACCAGTGACACGGATCGATTCCGCAACACTTTCTCTTTTTTATCCAAGATTTTCACGGGTTCTTCCTTGTAAGAAAGGTCTTCCTTCAATTGTAACGGCTCATAGTGTAGGCTATGAGATGGGTCGGCTATATACTTCTTCAACATGGACACGTGAAATACATTATGAATGTTAGCCAAATTTGGTGGTAAAGCAACTCTGTAAGCTACTGTACCAACTCTTTCTAGTATCTCAAACAGTCCCACATATCTAGGGCTCAACTTCCCCTTCTTACCAAACCTCATCACTCCCTTCATCGGCGCAGCTTTTAGAAAAACTTTGTTGCCTTCTTCAAATTCTAAAGGTCTTCTTCTCACATCCGCAAAGCTCTTCTGACGGCTTTGGGCAGTCTTCGTTCTCCTCTGAATTAGTTCTACTTTCTCCGAAGTTTGCTGAACTAATTCCGGTCCTAATAATTATCTTTCACCGACATCACTCCAACAAATTGGTGACCTACATTTCCATCCGTACAACACTTCATATGGTGCCATCTTGATTGTAGACTGATAACTATTATTATAGGTAAACTCAACCAATGATAAGTATTCACCCCAACTTCCTTTGAAATCAATTACACATGCTCAAAGCATGTCCTCCAGAATCTGTATTGTTCTCTCTGATTGTCCATCTATTTGGGGATAAAAAGCAGTGCTGAAATTTAGCTGAGTACCCATAGGTCTCTGCAAACTCCTCCAAAAACATGAAGTAAACCTTGGATCTCGGTCGGATATAATGGATACGGGTGCTCCATGCAGTCACACAATCTCATCAATATATAATTTTGCTACTCTGTCCAAAGAGTAGTTGATCCATACATGTAAGAAATGGGCTGATTTAGTTAGTCCATCAACTATCACCCAAATTGCATCATGATTTTGCGGAGTCTTTGGTAACGATGTAACAAAATCCATCGTAATATGCTCCCATTTCTACTCAGGCATTCTTAGAGTCTGTAGAAGTCCTGAGGGTTGTTGGTGCTCAATCTTTACCTTCTGATAAGTCAAACACTTCTGCATATACTTTGCAATCTCTCTTTTCATGTTATTCCATCAAAATGTTTCTTTTAAATCTTGATACATTTTGGTACCTCTAGGATGAACGGTATATGGGCTACAGTGTTCTTCCTTCAATAGTATTTCTTTCAATTCCTCAATATTTGGCACACACAATCTGGTTTGAAATCTTAAAGAACCATCAATTGCAATAGAAAAATCTGCCTGTTTCCCTTCCTGAATTTCTTTCTTCACTTTCTCTAAAAAAGGATCTTCATTTTGCCTTCCCTTTATCTGATCAATAACGGAGGGCCAGACCATTAAACTTGCCATCAAGGCTGTGGCATTTCCAATTACCATCTCCAAACCCAGCTTTCTACAGTCTTCAATTATATGGGGTTGGCTAGTAAACATTGCAACCATTACACCCTAGGATTTCCTGCTCAGTACATCAGCTACTACATTGGCCTTACCAGGATGGTAATTGATGTTGCAATCATAGTCCTTAATCAATTCTAGCCATCTCCTCTGCCTTAAATTTAGTTCCTTTTGGGTGAAGATGTACTTTAAACTTTTGTGGTCAGTATAGATCTCATACCTTTCGCCATATAAGTAGTGCCTCCAATTCTTTAGTGCGAAGATCACCGCTGCCAGTTCTAAATCATGGGTTGGGTAGTTCTGTTCATGAACCTTCAATTTCTTGGAAGCATAAGCTATCACCTTTCCATGTTGTATGAGTACACACCCTAACCCGCTTTTTGAAGCATCGCTATAGATAACGAAACCTCCCCTCCCTTGTGGAATAGACAAAACTGGGGCAGATACCAGTCTCTTCTTTAATTCTAGGAAACTCTTTTCGCAGTCTTCAGACCAAACAAACCGAACTCCCTTTCTAGTGAGTTTGGTCAATGGTACAGTGATGGTCAAAAACCCCTTTATGAATCTTCTGTTGTAGCCAGCTAAACCAAGGAAACTTCTAATCTCAGTCACACTTGTCGGTCTAGCCCAATCCATCACTGCTTGCACCTTACTTGGGTCTACCATGATGCCATCAGTTGAAATAATGTGACCCATAAACACAATCTTGTCGAGCCAAAACTCGCACTTCTTGAACTTAGCATAAAGCTTCTCTCTCCGCAGTGTCTGCAGTACTGCCCTCAGATGCTCCTCATGTTCCTCCTTACTAGTAGAATAGATCAGAATATCATCAATGAATACAATCACGTTCTGATCAAGCAAGTCGTGGAACACTCAGTTCGTCAAATCCATAAAGGCTGGCGGGGCATTAGTCAACCCGAACGGCATAACCAAAAACTCGTAATGTCCATAACACATTCGAAACGCTATCTTTAGAACTTATGCTCCTTAATTCTTAATTGATGGTATCCCGATCGCAAATCAATCTTCAAAAAAACTTTTGCACCTTGAAGTTGATTAAACAATTCATCAATATGAGGTAACGGATATTTATTATCTACGGTTACCCGGTTCAAATCTCTATAATCGATACACATTCTCATGGTACCGTCCTTCTTCTTAACAAATAGGACTGGAGCACCCCACGATGAAATACTTGGCCGTATGAAACCCTTGTCCAACAACTCTTATAATTGATCCTTCAATTCTTTCAATTCTATAGGAGCCATCCGGTATGGTGCTTTGGATATTGGTGCCGTACTAGGAATCAACTCGATAGCAAACTCCACATCTCTTATAGGTGGTAAATCTGACAAATCTTCTGAAAACATGTCCAAAAAATCCCTTATGGTCGATACATTAGATGAAACTGATCACCACACTTCAGTATCTACAACTGAAGCTAAAAATCCTCGACATCCCTGTCTCTGTAACTTTCGGGCTTACATCACCACAATTATCACTGACGGAGGAGTTCCTATCATTATCCCAAAAAATTCAAACTCTGGTTCCTTGATAGGTCTCACAACCACTTTTTTTTCAAAACAAAGAACGCTAGCATGATATGCTGCTAGCCAGTCCAATCCCCAAAATGACATCAAAGTCTTTCATTTCTAGCAGAATTAGGTCCGCAGTCAATGTTCTATCCAAAATCTTTATTTCACAAGTTTCATAAACTAATTCTGTCTCTATTATTCCTCTAGATGGTGTAGATACACACAACTGGTAAACCTTAGGTTCTATATTCAATCTAGTAGCAAAGGTACTCGATATAAAGCTATGAGTGGATCCCGAATCAAATAGAACATATGCAGGTATTCCAAAGATTTTCAACATACTTACCAATATAATATCATTCATTAATTAGCATAGGGGAAACCACAACACAACATCAACATTATAAAACATTCATTCTTAATCCATTCAAGAAATGTAAATGTACCTACCACAATAGAGGGAGATCCCTCTGCATCCTTCTGAGTCATTGTGAAAACCCTACCAGAGGCTCTTGGCTTCTGGTTTCCTTGAGTATCTTTTCTATTTTGGGCATTTTGCTTGGCTTGCCCTGTGAATTCACCTAGAGGGGGGGTGAATAGGTGAAGGTTGAAAAAAAAATAAAAATTTATGCGAAAATTAAAACAAATTACCAATGTAAAGACAAGCAATAATTCAAAGAGTGACACACGAGATTTATAGTGGTTCGGCCACTACTTACCTACGTCCACTTCTCTCACCTTAGAGAGAATTACACTAAATCGAATCTTGAGTAAGAGCAAGAGGAATTGTACAAATCTTGATTAAGAGCAAGAGAGCTCAACTACTCTTGATTCCGAGCAAGAGGACTCAACCAATCTTGATTCCGAGCAAGAGGACTCCTTCTCTTGATTTCAAGCAAGAGGACTCAACAACAACTTTAAACAAAGTGAAATGAACTACTAATTAGTTTAAGATTACCTCAAACTTTAGTAGAATAGGTGCTACCTTTCAATCTATGCAGCTTGAATGCAAATGTGTATGAAGGGAGCAAGAGTGAGATTGAACTTCTTTGATCCTCTTTGATCTTGAGTGTATAATCTCACTAGGGAGTAATTGATCTTTTAAAGCTCTTGATTGTAGATAATTGTTGTATTTAGAACACTAATCAAGAGGGTATTTATAGGCTAGGAGCCTAGAACCAATAAGGAATCCAATTAACATTCGAATTCCATAGTCTATACATAATCTGGTATGCTGGATGGGAAGCTGGTATGCCGGATTACCTACTTTCCTTAAGGAACAAGGGAATAACGGTCATATTTTAACAGTTAAGCACTGATCTTGTATGCTAGATTATGATCTGGTATGCCGGTTCAGGATCCGGTATGCTGGATTACAATCCGGCGTACTCCGGAAGGCTACTGTGAGCATTTTCCTGAGATTGCAACACTGATCTGGTATGTCGTTTCATGATTCGGTATGCTGGATCATAAAATTTCTACTGACATTATTAAGTCCTTTATTGGACTTACTTGGGTCGATTCCATTGGACAAGTCCGGGCCAATTTCTTTGGTCTTAGTCCAAGTGAGAAGTGTCTAAAACAACCTCCTAGGGTCACACTACATGTATGCATGCGTGAGTGTGTGCATTACATATGGACTTTAACAAATGAATTTACAACTTAGTACAATTCTAAGTCATCACAATTCTTCAAGTCTTGAACTTCACTTCTTTACATGAGTATCTTCAAAGTGAGTTCCTCTAACTTGTCTTGATCTTTGTCTTCAAAACTTGTTCTCCAATCTTCATGATTCTTTGATGTCTTAAAAGATTGGACAAGTTCAATTTACTTTGAGCATCAATCTCTTGAATTGAGTGCTCCCCCTCACTTGATGCTCTGCTCTTATCTATGCATCTTTTAGACAAGAGTTAGTTCAGCTAACTTATTTATTATCATTAAAACCATAATGGGTGATGTGTGGAATTTACCCCAACAATCTCCCCCTTTTTGATGATGACAAATAAATAATATCAAGTGATATAGAGAGACAATATGAAGACAATATATGTTCAAGAGAGAAACTACCACTTTATCTCTCCATTTCTCTCCCCCTTTGGCATGATCAAAAAGCGGGGATAGAAGGAAAAGAACTTAATAAAAATTTGGTCCCCATTGTATATTGGGTCCATCAATGTCAGTATCATATATTTCTCTTGGTCTCCAAACCATTTGGTTTCCATTTTCCCTTTGATTACCATACCAATTTGGGTATGATTGGGGGTTCCAAGGTCTTTGGTTTTGGGGTATCTTATGTGGTCTTTTCACTTTGGGATGACTCTTTTTATTTTGACCATTGTAAGGTCTTCAAGGATGGTGGAAAGATTGGTTCATGTGGTGACATTCCCAGATAGTATGTCCCTTATTGTTGCAATTATTGCATACTATAATTTGAGGGATATAGGGAGTCTTCCCTTTGGGATTGGGTTTGCTAAATTGAGGAGTTTTCTTTCTAGCATAACATTCCACAATTGAGTGTCCTTTCTTTCTACAATGGTTGTAAAATTTATTTTTTACTTTCTTACTTGTTATTTTACTTGAACTTGCCTCTTTGATGTGATTTGAACCTTTGTTCACATCATATCCTACTCCTTCATTGTTGAAGGGTGCTTTGGAGGCATTTCCAAGTAAGATATCAAGGGTACTTTTGCCATTTGTGAAGGACTCTAAGGCTTTACACAATTTTTCTTTTTCTTCTTTCAAGATATTTACTTGAGAAGTTAGAGTTGTGTTTTGGTCTTTGAGGATGTTTATCTCTTTTAAGAGATTTTTCTTAGTAGTAGCTAATTCCATACTACTTTGGTAAAGATCTTCAAAGGCTTCTTCTAATTCTAGAAAATCTTTATTCTTATGAGATGGAGAAGTGGGGGTTACCTCATTTTCATTTTCTTCATCTTCAATAGCCACAAAAGCAAGGTTGATTTGCTCTTCTTCTTGAGATTCTTCGTCTTCCTCTTCTTCATCGCTTGAATCGACGGAGTGTTCGACTTTGTATACTTTATTGTATTTCTTTACCTTCGGACAATCTCCCCTAAAATATTTTGGTTTCCTACACTCATAGCAAACAATGTCTTTTGAAGAAGAATCATTATTTTCTTTAAGAGCATTTTTACCTTTTTGGTCTCCTGAGAGTCTTCTCTTGTTGAGTGTGGCTTTACCTTTGTTCTTCAGAACCTTTGAGAACTTCTTTGAGAGATATTCGATCTCGTCATCAGATAGTTCTTCTTCATCATCACTTACTTCATGGTATGATTTGAACGCTACAACCTTCTTCTTTGGTTCTTTTGGTTCAATCTCCTTGGTGTCTTGTTTGAGCTTCATCTCATGAGTTTGGAGTGATCCCAACAGTTCATCCAAGCTTAGCTTGTCGATGTCCTTGGATTCTTTGATTGCTGTAGTCTTGGGTCTCCATTCCTTTGAGAGAGATCTTAGAATCTTTCGAACATTTTCACCATTGGAGTAGATTTTTTCTAATCCTTTCAGCTTGTTCACAATGTTAGTAAATCGAGTAAACATTGCATATATGTCCTCATCATTTTTCATTTTAAACAGTTCATACTCATTTACAAGCATATCAATCTTAGATTGCTTAACTTCAGAGGTACCTTCATAGGTCACTACAAGCTTATCAAACATCTTCTTGGCGGAGTCACACATGCATGTCCTATTATACTCATTTTCTCCTAAGGCACATTGGAGATAGCTTATAGCAACATAGTTGAGTTGTATTTTAGCCTTTTCAGCTGGGGTCCATTCTTCTTTGGGCTTGTCTATGGTATTAGGTCCATTCTCTATAACTTCTCATGCGTCAATGTTATTGGCATACACGAAGTTCTTGAAGCGATTCTTCTAATAGGATAATCCTTCACCTTCAAAGAAGGGAGGTCTAGTAATGGTGTATCCCTCAATCCTTCCATTGCTAGAGGATCTCATGGTCTTTAACTCTTAATTGGATTGAAAAACAATCATGGTCTTGAGCTCCTGCTCTGATACCAAATGTGAATTCACCTAAAGAGGGGGTGAATAGGTGAAGGTTGAAAAAAAATTAAAAACTTATGTGGAAATTAAAATAAATTATAAATATAAAGACAAGCAATAATTCAAAGAGTGACACACGAGATTTATAGTGGTTCGGCCAATACTTGCCTACGTCCTCTCACCTTAGAGAGAATTCCACTAAATCGAATCTTGAGTAAGAGCAAGAGGACTCGTACAAATCTTGATTAAGAGCAAGAGAACTCAACTATTCTTGATTCCGAGCAAGAGGACTCAACCAATCTTGATTCCGAGCAAGAGGACTCCTTCTCTTGATTTTGAGCAAGAGGACTCAACAACAACTTTAAACAAAGTGAAATGAACTACTAATTAGTTTAGGATTACCTCAAACTTTAGTAGAATAGGTACTACCTTTCAATCTATGCAGCTTGAATGCAAATGTGTATGAAGGGAGCAAGAGTGAGATTGAACTTCTTTGATCCTCTTTGATCTTGAGTGTATAATCTCACTAGGGAGTAATTGATCTTTTAGAGCTCTTGATTGTAGATAATTGTTGTATTTAGAACACTAATCAAGAGGGTATTTATAGGCTAGGAGCCTAGAACCAATAAGGAATCCAATTAACATTCGGATTCCACAGTCTATAAATAATCCGGTATGCCGGATTACCTACTTTCCTTAAGGAACAGGGGAATAACGGTCATATTTTAACAGTCAAGCACTGATCCGGTATGCTGGATTATGATACGGTATGCCGGTTCAGGATCCGGTATACTGGATTACAATCCGGCGTACTCCGAAAGGTTACTGTGAGCATTTTCCTGAGATTGCAACACTGATCCGGTATGCCATTTCATGATCCGGTATGCTGGATCATAAAATTTCTGCTGACATTATTAAGTCCTTTATTAGACTTACTTGGGTCGATTCCATTGGACAAGTCCGGGCCAATTTCTTTGGTCTTAGTCCAAGTGAGAAGTGTCTAAAACAACCTCCTAGGGTCACACTACATGTATGCATGCGTGAGTGTGTGCATTACATATGGACTTTAACAAATGAATTTACAATTTAGTACAGTTCTAAGTCATCACAATTCTTCAAGTCTTGAACTTCACTTCTTTACATGAGTATCTTCAAAGTGAGTTCCTCTAACTTGTGTTGATCTTTGTCTTCAAAACTTGTTCTCCAATCTTCATGATTCTTTGATGTCTTGAAAGATTGAACAAGTTCAATTTGCTTTGAGCATCAATCTCTTGAATTGAGTGTTCCCCCTCACTTAATGCTCTGCTCTTATCTATGCATCTTTTAGACAAGAGTTAGTACAACTAACTTATTTGTTATCATCAAAACCATAATGGGTGATGTGTGGAATTTACCCCAACATGCCTTCCTTGTGGGTTCCGCTCTGGCTGATCCTTCAAAGTTGGACAATTCCTTGCAAGATGTCCAGGTTCCTCACACTTAAAGCAAGCGAATGTCCCTACGAGACAATCACCATTGTGGTTCTTACCACACTTCTTGCATTCAACCTTTTCTTGGGGCTTTTTCTTATGATATTTCTTCCAATTACCCTTGTTTGTTGTAGGGCCAGCAGAACTCTTCTTAAACTTCTTCTTTGGTTCAACATCTTCCTCTTTTGTTGCGTTCTTCTCCATACTCTCATAGATTTGAGATTTGTGGACTACCTCCGGATAAGTCTTTAGTTGCATGGGAGAGATACTCGTTTGGATCTCAACCCTCAAACCTATCTTGAATCGTCGAGCCTTCATCTCCTCGGTACTCACCATATGTGGTGTGTACTGTGACAGTTCCTCAAACTTTCTTTCATACATCATCACCGTTTGACTTCCTTGAGTTAAGTGCATGAATTCAAAGATCTTCTTCTGCTTTACACAAGGAGGAAAATACTTGTCATCGAAGGTCGCCTTGAATCCATCCCAAGTGATTCGTCTATCACCTGCCTCCATAATTGGCTTAGTCATCTTCCACCACTGATCCGCTTCTCCTTGAAGCATGAAAGTGGCAGACATAACCTTTTGCGCATCAGTGCACTTGATCACATCATATACTTTCTCCATATCACTAATCCACTGTGTAGCAATAGCTGGATTAGTACTTGTCCCCTTGAAAGCTACCGAATGGAGCTTCTTAAAATCCTTAAGGACATGTTTGTCCTCAATCTCAGTCGTCTCTCTTCTATTACCACTATCGCCAGTAGGTGTAGCTTGAGTAATTTCCTCAGTTTGGTTTGCTTGATTCTATAATGCCCCTACTAGGTTGCCGATAGCACCTAGAACTTACTCAATCTGGGGTTGCCCTTCATTCACAGGTGTTGCAGGGCTCTCCTATGGCATTTCATTCTGGCTTATGACCCTTTTTCTCTTAGGTGCCATTACCTAGTCACCAAAGACACAGATTCAATCAATTTCTCATCCATAAAGGACTATCAAATCAACTTCATCCATCAATATATACAGTCCATACACGTTCACATTCAATTCTATTCAATTCTCAATCAGTTCAGTTATGTTCAGTTTTGTTCAATTCTGTCTAGTTCTGTTCAGTTATCATTCCTATGCCATTAGACCGCAAGTTTACAAATCTATCTAAACCTTCGCTCTCACACCAAGACTGTAACGGCCCCGATTCGAGGACCTGGTGGGGCCCATGACACCAGAGTCCACCCGGGACCGCACAGGAAACCATTCGATTAAACAATCAAATAAATCAAAGTGTAAAAATAAAAGAGAAACATTAAGCGGAAGACAACAATCTAAATCTTAATATAGGGTACTGATGGCGCTAATCTATAAATTCATGCTCTCCTAAGAGAGGAACAGAACTTTAGAATATTTACATTATGTAGGGTACAAGACCCTCCTTGTCAAAAAGAATATATACAATAAAAGAGAGTTTCATATACACTAAAGTATAAGACTCCAAAAGTTGTCAAAGATCCTCAGTCTTACCTTCTTTCAACTATGGCTATACCCTTGCCCTTGTCTGTCTCATCTGTAAAAAGAAGATATTCATTCGAGGAATGAGTTGCACGCCCAGTAAGAATTAACATGTCAATCATGCTCACATATATCAACCATACAATCGAAATCATTTCATTTCAGTCTTAGTCTTAAGCCTTAGCATTCCTTACGTTCAATATACCTTCAGTCAATACCATCGAAGTGGATTCAGTCCATACCACCAAAGTGGTTCAGTCCATTGGCACGAGTCCGGGTATAGCTCGTCGGTTTGCTTATTGGCTTGGACAATTCAATCTTATCACTTTCCAGTCGAAAGCCTCAACGCCTGTCCTCATGGGCACATGGTAGTGCCAGGTCGTATGTTGGTTGTGCCCGTTGACACAAGTCTTTTATTTCCATTTCAATATTTCTTATTCATTTACAATCATTATTCATATAAAGCATTTAACAATATCATAATCATTCACAAACGCATGATTATAAACATATCTTAGTCAAGCATATAAAAACATCTCAATATATGGTAATAAGTTCTACATTATATATCACTATTACAAAAGCAATTATTTCATATTATCATATCTAGTGTTATCCATCAATCAACAATGTTTCCTTACCAATTCTTTCGCGTTCCGATCAACTGGTCAAAGTAAATCTTCAAAGGGTCCTTGCTGTCAATATTTCGCGTGGTTGAAAAGATTCTCCAAATGGTTGCCGATAGATCTCGACGATCGATTGATTCTACCCTACGATTGTTGAGCCAAGACACATATGTCAAAATATAATTGAAAGAAGGTGGGGCCCTAGGGTGTGCTAGGGTTAGGTTGGATTAGGTCCAAGACTCAAACAAGAATTTGACAGCAACTCAGGTGGATGAAGTAGTCGACCGGAACATCCACCAGAGTGATGCAGTAAGAATGTTGACTGTGGTAGCATTCTTTGGATGATGAAGTAGTCGACTGGGACATCATCCAAAGATTTTGCAGCAAATTTCCAAGGTCGAAACAGGGATTTTGGCTGGGGTTTTTGGTTGAATTTCTTCAATTGATTATGGATTTGAGGTTTACCTGACCTAGACCATGAATTGGAACCATGATTTGGTCAATTGACATGAAGAATTGATGAATTGAAGATGGGTACAACCATGTATACATAGAAATCGATTTTTATCATATCAATTCAAACAAGCACAGGTTTGGATGATCAAATCTCAAAGTAAGGTAGAATCTGTGCATAATTATAAGTCTAATAGAGATTTTAGTAAGGTAACAACATGGGGCTAAGCATGCATGAAAGGATCTTGGGTTATACCAACCAATTCCAAGCTAAAATTGAAGTTAAATTAGTGATCTCACAGCTGGATTTGTTCCAATTGACTAAGTAATGGAAATAGGTTTAAATTCTATAATTGGTTCCATGAAGAGGACTAATCCAAGGGGAAAGAGAGTAAGAATGAGGGAATTTCTTACCTTGGGGTAGCACCAAGCTTCCTTTCCCTTCTTCTTCTTCTTCTTTCTCTTCTTTTCTTCTTTTCTTCTCTTCTCCTCTTCTTACGATTGAAACAGTGTAGGGTTTTGGTCTTTAAAATGCGTTTATATAGATATGAGTCCAAGGGCTTGTTTGGCTAAGGCTCATTAGCCCAAGAACAGATTTTAAAACCGATTCTCATGTTTTTAACTTGAAACGTGGGTCCCACATAGTAAATTAATAAAATTAAAATGATACGAGAATGCGGGGCATCACATAAGACACCCACCCAAATCACTGGATGTAGTCACACATCACATATATAATCTTGGTCCAGGTTTGACACTCAGAATGTAGATTCAATTTCCTTCTAATATCCATCCTCACAATTTTTGTGTACTTTTGACATTCCTTTTCTGGAACTTAGGTGTTGATGATCATCTGATTGACAAGATCCTTAAGGGGCCTTGTTTGTTTGACGGAGAAAAGTGGAAAAGAAAAAAAGGGGTGGGAAATTTGTACTTGTTTCCCACTACCACAAATGTGGCTGTTTGCTTAGATGGGATGGGAGATTTCCAGACAAGCTATAATGCATTTATTCTTATCTGGTGAGGTGGCACCCCTCTTTTTCCCACCCCATTCACTTTCAAAGTCCTACCAAATTGGTAGGACTTTGGCATTATTCATGGAAAAGTCACTTTTGAGTCTATCTCTCTCCTCTACCTATTTCCTTTCTTTCCCATGGAATCTCACCCCATGTCCATTTCCTCTCTCTCCCACTACAAAATGTATATTCCATTATTTCCTTTTCTTGTCAACACAACCCATAACATGTGGGACCCACCGTCACAAGTTTCCCACCCCTTTTTATCCGTCAAACAAATGGGACCTTAACTCATCCTATCTTGATGGTGGATGGTGAGGCACGGACATTTAGTAGCCTCCAAAGCTTGCTAAAAAAAGAGTTGTTGAATTGCAACAATGATGATACAAGGAATCAAAACTCAGATATCTTTCATCAGGGGAATTCTGATCAGGTGTGAAAGGGGAAATCCTTGATCTCAATAATGAATGTGATGAAGATCGAGGCTGTTGTGAAGCTTCATTCAATTAACTGAAACCCTTGCTCAACGGAGGACCATATCTCACCGATTTTTTTGAATAAAAGATTACGAAGCAAATAAAATAAAAAAGAACATCGATTGAACCCCTTCCCCTTCGATCTCTTTCTTTCTCTCAACCTTTCTTCTCCATCTTTTTGTTTCACTCTCTGATCTCTCTAAAACGATCCAAGACACTTCAACTAAAAGAGGAAATTGAACCCTTTTCTGTAGAAAACCCTAAACCTAAGAACAAAGAATGGAAAGAGAACTTCAGGGTTTTCGATTGTGAACCAGAAGAAAGAAGAAATTCTTATTAGAGCACCCAAAAAAAAATAAAGTGTTTGTTTCCATTTCCCCCCGAACTAGAGAGAAATGATCTTCTTGAAACCCTTCCCTGTAAACCTTTAGCATCAGCAAACCGAATTGGTGCTCCCATTGCACCTGTAGCAACGTCAATATTGAAGTTGTCGAGGCAATATGATGGAGCTCCATTTATCAAGCACGCCGGCAGAATTTGATGGCGAAATAGAGAAGAGATGGAGGTGGATTGATCTCACTGCACCAGCAACAACGTCAATAGGTCATTGGTTTGTTAGAAGTGTTAGGAAAGGGTATAAGAGTCATTTCAAGTTCAAATTATATCCCACGTTATCACTACTATGTACATTAAAGTAAGTTATTTTAATAGTCTACATTGTGTCCAAAATAAAGGGAAAAGGAGAGATGTATACCTGCGAACGAAATTAATCCAAGTAAAGAAAAAACAAAAGATACGAAATATGAGGTGTCCCCACTGCTCAGGTGGAGACGGATGATCGAATTGCCTCTCTCTTGTCGGACAGAGTAAGAGCTATGTGAGATGGATTTCGTTACTCAGACTTCGGGCAGAGTAACGGTTGTATATGGGATTTTCGTTGCTTAGGCTCAAAAAGTAACGGCTAAAAAGGCTCTGACTACTCTGATGCAGACAGAATAATGGCTATAAATAGACAAAATATAGGCTAGAGAATGCACAAAAAAGGGGGTCCTAGGCGACCCAGACCTTGAACAAAGTGACCGCAGTATAACTCATGAATGGAAGGGGGGCCAAGACAAGACAAAGGCTTGGAAGCTCACCCACAGATTGGGAGTAGATTATCACTTGGTTGCACTGATTTGATTTCATGTTCCTAGAAATCATCCTTCCAATCCCAAATTTGTTGCAGGTATGTTAAATTGATCATGATTGAGTCAAGTTATGATTAAGTTTTATTTGAACTCTTTACACTGCGTTTGGTTGCGTAAATCTTTGGATGTTTGCATTGATTCAGATGTAACATCTCTTGATGACAATATCTGTGGATTTGAAATTCTAACAGAATAACTATTTGGTTACCCTAATTTTGAAACTGAATCTACTTGAATGAGTGTTTGGTTACCCTAATTCTAAAACCTGAATCTACCTAAAAAATTGTTTGTGTGCCCTATGAAGCAAAAGAGCCTCAATATGCCTTCTTCGTCTCCCTTCTCCTTCACTTGTGTTCTTTTACACACTTTGCTTTCCATCTTAGTTGCTTCTGCTGCTGCGACGACGTCAATTTTGACTTCGATGAAATTAGAAATGTCATCTGATGCTCATGCCCTCCTGGCCTTCAAATCCATGGCTGATTTAGATAACAAGCTCCCTTTCTTCCTCGGTAAGTGCATCATCAATCACTGTCAATGGCCTGGTGTTATGTGCGCGCAAGGTAGAGTGGTCCGTCTCATCCTTGATGGCTTTGGTCTTACTAGTTCCTTCGCCCCCAATGCCTTGACTCGTCTCGATCAGCTCAGAGTACAGATGGAGAAGAATCACCGCTCCTCGACTTACCCAAGATCACTAGATGAGCTTTATCTGGCCTTCGAATCCATGAAGCACATGTCACTGACCCCTTATGCAAAGCACTACCTTCCATGAATCCACCACACACGAACATAGGTGATACAGAATTGTCGTTATTGATAAACCAGAAAGAGAGAAGAGACTCTTTTGAGTTTGACATTTTGAAATTCTCCTACAACTAAAATCAAAGTACGAATTTGTCGATGAAGAAGACAGCTTTTAAACCTCAATTTAAATTTCAACTGAGCAAAAACGATCCATCCCTAGAGTATAATTCCCTCTTCGGTCCCGTACCTGATCTCTCTGACCTCACCAGCCTCATGACCCTCTACCTCGATCACAACTCCTTCTCTAGTTCCTTCCCTCCTTCCATCCTCTCTCTCCACCGTCTTCGAACCCTCGATCTCTCTTCCAATAACTTCATCGGTGCTTTTCCCCCTGGCTTGACTGCTCTCGACCAGCTCTACTTTCTCCGGCTTGATAGCTACCAGTTCAACGGATCTATCCCTCCACTCAATCAATCTTCCCTTCAAAACTCCAATATCTCTTCCAACAATCTCACCGGTGCCGTCCCCGTCTCCAAAGTCTCCCGATTATGTGTGAATCTCAAGAAGCAAGGGTATTTATACCCTAGGGTTAAAATATATGAATCTCTAGATTTTACCTTATGAGGTGAAATTTTGAGATTCAGCCTTTTTGGGTAAAAAAGTGAATTTCAAGATTGGTGAATCTCAGGATGTAAATCCGTTTTTCCAATCAAACGGTTTAAAAAATTAAGATTCATGCATCCATAGATGTGACACCCACAGATTTACGCAACCAAACATGGGAATAGATTTGGGACAAATCTTTTATAGGGAAACGGTTTTCAATACATTTCAGAATCAATTCCAAAAAAAATTACCAAACTATGATTTTGCTATAAAAAATCATTGAGAGAAATTGGATAGATCAAATTCCTTTTTGATTCCAGAATCGTGTTTGAAATATTGTTGATTGAACTTGCACCCCTGAGTTGGCACATTTCCCAGTAAATCGAAAGGTTTCTTAACATAAAATCCATGTGATTCAAGATGAAAAATTTGTCCCATTAACGGGGTTGAGACGAGGGGCCTTTGGAGTATTCAACTTAATGGGGCCAAGGTTTTAAAACTCAGAATCAGTTAGAGAGGTCGACCTGAATCGGTTCAGGAATCGAGAATCTAAGCTATTTTATGGTGAAAATTGATTTGAATTAGGAATCGAAAATCGGCTCATGAATCGGTCCGATTCAACATGGTTTATAAAGAAAATGACTAGGAATCAATCGAGTCGATTCCGATAAAAAAAAGCAACAATTAGAATCGGTGGAAATCGAGATCGATGTCAGCCGATTCCGATCCGAATTAGCCAATTTACCAATCCGATTCTCAAATTTTAAAACATTGATGGGGGCCTTGTCCAAGAAACGGGTTTTCCCAAGTTAAACCGAAACTAACAGGTGATTCAACTCACATCCACGACATGAAATCAATGTTTTATAGATTCTATCGTGTTAACTAATGTCATACGTGTCACACCCGCAAACCACCCCTTGAGAGGATTCGGCTAGTGACCCGAATACCCGAAGTATTCGAAGACCTCCAAGATCCAGATGCAGTATTTACACGTCACACGTGCAACACCATATCAAGATAAAAAGGATTTCATTGATCAGAGTGCACGAAAAGTACAATTCACAAGTTTATATATATATTATTTACATTTAGATCCCCTTTTTCCCAAACAGCCTGGATTTACATAGTTTTATCCATCGGGCCAGAAATAAGCTATACTAAAATATTTACAGTGGAATTACATCTGCCAAAAGAGTGGAGTTTTAACAAAAGAAAAACAAATGAAAAGACTTCATCATCAGTCCCTGTTCTCCAAGTAATCCCCTCCGCCACTATTGTATCCACCTGCAAGATCATCTAAAAGAAAATGTTCCACAGGGGTGAATTCCACCTAGCCCAGCAAGTAAAGGATAGACCACACACAAGCAATCACACATACAAAACAAAAATCCTAATGCATGGATTTAATTTTAAACCTAATTTCCACCTAACAAACAATGCCTAAGTCTCTAAGTCGTACTACGCCAACAACTCGGGAAAATAGACTTGGGTCCGTCAACTCAACCCAAGCCGTAACCTCAATTGTTGCATAGAGCCCACACCGGTAGTAATCCCCAGATCCTCCAGTGGGTAGACCCCGATAATCATAGCCTAGACCCCACCCCGGCGTTCCACACACTCCTTAGCGACAGGGAGCTATGATCACCCAGCACCTGGACCCCTGCTGGTAAGGGTTGTAGTACCAAAGAATGACGTCCCTAACCATATGCAGACTAAATGGCATAGTATGAGGTGTATAGTGCTCCCGCATCCCATACTACGGCACACCATACCTCTTGTTTTCAAGCCATCTACGGCATCTATTCTAGCATATAAATTACACCTTCAAACATATTCCACATTTCATCATAATTCCACAATTTCATAATCACAAGATATGAATGAAGTAATTAATAAGACAAGTTCTACCAAGAATAATTTCACACATATGCACGTTTCCTGATAATTAATCTAAAATGATAAACACTCCAAAATAAAATCAAGGCCTATCCCCACTCACCTTGCTTTAGTTGATTTTACGCTGCCTGGTTAGTTCACGAGTCGTTTGCCGGTAGGTTCAATGATCCAAGAGTTAGGTCCTAATATTTATAAACCAAACATATATGTTAGGTGGTATTCTAATGTTTCTGAAGTTCCAATATAGGTTAGGGTTAATTTAAAACAGGTTTGGAGCTAAGAGAACACCTGACAGCAACACTAGTCTGTGTCTCTGGTTGACCAGTGACTTCCACCCGAGACAAACAGCAAACGAAAATTGACCCAAGAGTTAGGTTTCTAATAGTTATCAACTAAGCATGCATGCTAGATGATATTCTAATGATACTGAAATTCCAAGATAAGTTAGGGTCGATTCGGAATAGATTTGGAGTTAAGAAACACCTTTCAGTAACACTGGTCTATGTCTCTGGTTGACCAGTAACTTTCACCAGAGACAACCAGAAATGAAAATTAAAAGGGAAAACAGAGTTTTAATGGAGGTTTTGGGTTGGTCTTCCCCAATTGACATTAGGGATGATTCCTACATATAAGATTGAGTTCCTGTGACTCAAAATAGGCTAGGGAGGTGGGCAATTTGGGGAATTGGGGTTAAGTTAATGAACATGAGTCAGATATGCAAGAAATATTTAGAATTATTTTACATGAACTGAACCAACTAAGTATGGTTGGAAACTAATTATATAGTCATGGATTAAACTAAACAGAATGTTAATTGATGGTAACACCAACAATCTAGGACCTAGATGAACTTCCTAATATAGTCTAGCATATATGGAGATAGCTTAATTATATTAAACAGTCTTCTTAAGTAAACCCACACCCATAAAACTGGGTGCTTGGATTTCCCAAATCAGAGATGAATTTGGCACAGGAATCATGGTAAGGAAAAGAATTAAAGGAGGATTCATGGAAAGGAGATGAGATTACCTTATGGTGGTTGCTGTCTAGAGATAAGTGAATGAATTCCGTCTTTAATCAAGTGTATGGAAGCAAAACTGAATCTTCAGTCTTCAGCCTTCTTCTTTCTACTTAACTTCTTTCGTTCAGGTTTGAAGAGAGGTGAATAGTGGGAGATGTTTCATTTTATATAAGGTGTATTAGTCGGTCTCTTAAACCTTATATCTATTAATTAAAAATGATTATTTAGCCATATTTGTGTACGAGGGTTAGTTAAACGGGTCCCACGTACCAACGTTGTTGGGAAACATTTCAACAAGCTACATGGGATGCGGCAGCAAGATCCCCGACTCGAGGCACCGGGTCCCGAACTCCCGAGATAGGAATCCGCAATAACAGTACTCTGGTTGATATCAGTGGTTGACCCGAGGGATCCACCAGAGTGTGTTCTTTATGTTGTCCAAATGTCGGAACGCCCCGAGTTTGGCGATTTCGGGTACAAACACATTTTCAATGATGTTTTCATGCCCCAAATACCCAAGACATGGTCAGGGTTGTTTTCCATGATTTATACATTAGAGTATAAATTTTGAAATTGTACGGGGGAGGTACATGTAATTTTTTCGATAAATGACGGGTTACCACAAGGACTCCTTCTTCATCTTCTACCCGTTCAAACATTAAAGCAATACTCCAAAATGTATACAAGACTGCAACTTCGGATTCGGTACCTACCATCGGATTTAGGTTAGGGTTCGGGTCGAAAAAGCCAAGCTGTAACATTCTCCCCACCTTACAGAAATTTCGTCCTCGAAATTTGGCGTGTCTGGGGATCCGTACAAGTAAGGATACCTTAATCACTTTTATCTTTTTATCACCCAGATGTTCCTTTATCGAGGCGATTACTTCTTAGTACCTTTTTATCTCGTATCGGTATGCCTCTTTCGTTTTAATTGAGTTGCCAATGTTCAATTCTCAAATATCCGGTCCTCAACAAGCGATGTAAATCACACTCAGGTTTGGTTAATCTAAGACTCTATTTAATATAAGTACCTAAGGGAAATCGAACCCCAAACGTATACTTCAAGAAGTCAACAGATCAAGTTATCCCCGCATATTCCACCCACTAATCTATGTTTCTTACAGCTTTGGGTTATATGGTATTAGTTTATACTACCTTGTTTACAAGATTTTTTTTATTTTTTTGTGAAGACTCACTTTATGTTTTTCAATACGTAACTCAACTTTAGAATGAATAGGGTATTGATGGGATCACTACTGTTCACTCCCAATGACGGAGGGGACATTCGGTGATCCATTACTCTACTCATATCTATTATTGAGCAAGGTTTTGTCAAAAAATCCTTCAGTTCTAGTCCTTTTTGTTCTTGGCTATTCTTGGTTATACTGACACCTGTTTCCGTTATTTTTTTTTTTTTGCCAACTTAAACCTCCAGATCTGTTATTCAATCCAATTACTTGATATACCTCATACTTACTTGAATTCAGTCTGTAATGTTCTATCCATTTGATTTGTGGGTATATATTCTTATCGAGACTTTATTACGCATCAACGGTCTCTCATCGTCCCTCCAAAATCTAGATACGAATATAAGATTTTCTAATGGATAAAGTTCATACACTTCGTTTAGATTCACAACATATTTAGTAGAAGTGCTAACCATTAAATTATGTTCTAAGTTCTTCTAGGGCATATTTCTATTACTAGAAAAAGTAGTAGGAACGAAGGAGTGTGATGTACTGAACTTAAATAATATTCAAATAGGTGTGGATGAATGATAGGAGGACACACTCCACGAGGAACATTTTTGTTGGATCGAGTTCGAACCATGATTGTTTTCTGAAAAGAAAATTTGGGAATATATATACTTGCTTGGATGCAATAAGAAGATTCGACATATCACATATGTTGGGACAATGTTATACTCTCTAAATATTGGAATAAAATCAATCAATGATATATGCTTCACAAAAGTATGATTTAAGATCTGAAATTTACAGTCGAAACGTTTATATAGAAGGATGATGAGGCAAGATTAAGCAGAAATGTGTACTTGTATGTCCTAACTTAAACACTAGATTTGGTCTTACCGTGGATGGAGTAAGATTTCGATATGGGTTGTTTGAGTCTGGAGTTATTCTATTCCCCTTTCGATTACACAGAAGTCCCTGGCTGTTAGGGTTCAATTGTGGTACAACTAGGTCTGTAGATATCCACAATTCATTGATTATCTTTTTGAGTTTATTATTCGGCTCATGAGCGTCGTTATTGTCATATCGGTATTCTTCGATTGGTCTTAAGGTGTAATTCATTTGCAAATCTCCGTATGGCATTAATCTTTTTTTGCTCGGGCTGTAGTCAACTAGAGTATGTTCAAACTAGGAGTTTGATCAAACCACATAGTTCTCTATCCGTTACTGCACATTTGAGAATCTAAATTTTTTTTTTGTACTTAGGGAAGCGTATCCCATTAGACAGGTATAATTTATCTTATGAGTATAGAGGTTAAATCATGGGTGAGGTGTCCAAAACTAAGTTTTAGAAGTATTCAACTCAATCCCAACCGAATTTCATTGTCTAGCCAGTCTCTGGTGTGTGTGAGGTGTCGACCAGTCACATCAACCAGAGTATCGGGGATAGTTTTTTTTTTTTAAAACCTAAATCACACTTCATTTTCTTCATTTCTTATTAGACTTTTGGGAGAGCAGTTGCTCTAAGAACGACTAGAGACCCTCTTTTTTTTTAAAGTATTCTCTCATCATTCTAAAACTTTCTTCAATGTTCTTGTACTCAATATTGCAAAAAGGTAAGTTTTATTTGAAATCCCTAAATTTCTTTGTAAATTTATTTATTATTTTTACAAACCCTAGGTCTTTTCTTGTGAAATCTTTTTTTTTTCTTGTAAATGTTGTTCCTCTTGTTTCATTGCTTCAACTAAATGCTTTCTTTGCTATTCTTGTTACCTTCTTCTCTTTTTTTTTTTTTTGTTTGAGGTTTCATTAGAGATTTTTTTTTATACACTCTCTAACTCTTCTCTGTTTCTCTGCTCTGATTTTTTTTCTTCGAATCCTTGTAAATGCCATCTCTCCTTTGATCTTGTATGATCCATATATATATATATATATAATGCTATAACCTATGCTTCTAAGTCTTGTTTGTGATGTTTATGTGTATTATATAATTTTTTTTTTTTTTTTTTTGTAAAACTTCTAACTCTTTTCATCTCTTATTGTTTCCTTGTAACCATGTCTTCAAGTAGAGCCGGTGGTGCATCAAAGAAGACTTTGGTTAGTAAATGCCAACGACAAGAGTCACCAACCCAGCCAGCATCATCATCCTCATCATCTGAGGATGAGCCATATGTTGCTTCTACAGAGGAGGAAGAGGAAATGGGGAATTTGATGAGGACAGATTCTTAAATTACTCAAATTCTTAAAAAAAATAGGGTACCTATCGTGTGAAGAAGGTGGAGGATGGTAAGGTGATCAATACAGAGCATCTTAGGAAATTCGGAGTTTACGAGCGTTTCAATGCTTTGAGTTTGATTTTACTGATGAGGCGACAGGTGGAGAGGGAACAGAGTCAATCAACAATGCTACCCTCAAAAGAATGCAATTATTTGACAAGGCTGGTAGCGATGAGGAAGGAGGACCGAATCAGGGTGCCACTGTTGGAGGTCATGCTGGGGCCTCATCATCATAGGGACCGTTACCACCAGTTGGAGTTTATGGTTGGGAGGACGTGATGGCTCGGCTTGACAGCTCGGGTATATGGCTCACCAACATATCTACCCGGATGGATCAGGGCTTCGCAAGAGTGGAGGGTAGATTGGGTATCATGGAGCGGAGGCTAGACTTCTGGGATGCACGTTTTCAAGTTAATTTGCATCCACCGCCATCAGCACAAGACCCGCCTCAGGAGTAGACCTAGGCCTTAAGATTTTCTAGTGCTTTCCAACTATGTTTTGTGTTTTATTCCTTTCATTATTAGTTGTATATATATATATATATATATTTTAAATTTTAGAAAAGAAGTACGACGTAAAAGCTTATAATCTTGAATTATAATATATTATCAGCTTTTTCACCTAGCTAGTCTCCTGTGGTGTTCCTCTATCCCCCATTTATATTTATATTATTTATTTAATTATTTATTTTTGGTTCTAGACCTTGTCACTTTCACTCCCGTCGCTTGTGAGTGTTAATAGAGCATCATTGCTCTGATACCATCTTTGTCACACCCGCAAATCACCCCCTGGGAGGATTCAGCCAGTGATCCAAATACCTGAAGTATTCGAAGACCTCCAGGATCCAGATGCAATATTTACACGTCACAAGTACAACACCATATCAAGATAAAAAGGATTTCATTGACCAGAGTGCGCGAAAAATACAATTCATAAGTTTATATATATATTATTTACATTTAGATCCCCTTTTTCCCAAACAGCCTAGATTTACATAGTTTCATCCATCGGGCCAGAAATAAGCTATACTAAAATATTTACAGTGGAATTACATCTGCTAAAAGAGTGGAGTTTTAACAAAAGAAAAACAAATGAAAAGACTTCGTCATCAGTCCCTGTTCTCCAAGTAATCCCCTCCGCCACTATTGTATCCACCTGCAAGATCATCTAAAAGAAAATATTCCACAGGGGTGAGTTCCACCGAGCCCAGCAAGTAAAGGATAGACCACACACAAGCAATCACACATACAAAGCAAAAATCATAATGCATGGATTCAATTTTAAACCTAATTTTCACCTAACAAACAATGCCTAAGTCTCTAAGTCGTACTACGCCAACAACTCGAGAAAACAAACTTGGGTCCGTCAACTCAACCCAAGCCGTAACCTCAATTGTTGCATGGAGCCCACACCGATAGTAATCTCCAGATCCTCCCGTGGGTAGACCCCGATAATCATAGTCTGGACCCCACCCCGGCGTTCCACACACTCCTCAGCAACAGGGAGCTATGATCACCCAACACCTGGACCCCTGTTGGTAAGGGTTGTAGTACCAAGGAATGACGTCCCTAGCCATATGCAGACTAAATGGCATAGTACGAGGTGTATAGTGCTCCCGTATCCCATACTACGGCGCACCATACCTCTCGTTTCTAAGCCGTCTAAGGCATCTATTCTAGGATACAAATCACACCTTCAAACATATTCCACATTTCATCATAATTCCACAACTTCATAATCATAAGATATGAATGAAGTAATTAATAAGACAAGTTCTAACAAGAATAATTTCACACATATGCACGTTTCCTGATAATTAATCTAAAATGATAAACACTCCAAAATAAAATCAAGGCATATCCCCACTCACCTTGCTTTAGTTGATTTTGCACTGCCGGGTTAGTTTACGAGTCGTTTGCCAGTAGGTTCAATGATCTAAGAGTTAGGTCCTAATATTTATAAACCAAACATATATGTTAGGCGGTATTCTAATGTTTATGGAGTTCTAATATAGGTTAGGGTTAATTTAAAACAGGTTTGGAGCTAAGAGAACACCTGACAACAACACTGGTCTATCTCTGGTTGACCAGTGACTTCCACCAAAGACAAACAGTAAACGAAAATTGACCCAAGAGTTAGGTTTCTAATAGTTATCAACTAAGCATGCATGCTAGATGATATTCTAATGATACTGAAATTCCAAGATAAGTTAGGGTCGATTCGGAATAGATTTGGAGTTAAGAAACACATTTCAGTAACACTGGTCTATGTCTCTGGTTGACCAGTAACTTCCACCAGAGACGACCAAAAACGAAAATTAAAAGGGAAAACAGAGTTTTAATGGAGGTTTTGGGTTGGTCTTCCCCAATTTACATCAGGGATGATTCCTACATATAAGATTGAGTTCCTGTGACTCAAAATAGGCTAGGGAGGTGGGCAATTTGGGGAATTGGGGTTAAGTTAATGAACATGAGTCAGATATGCAAGAAATATTCAGAATTATTTTACATGAACTGAACCAACTAAATATGGTTGGAAAACTAATTATACAGTCATGGATTAAACTAAACAGAATGTTAATTGATGGTAGCACCAACAATCTAGGACCTAGATGAACTTCCTAATAGAGTCTAGCATATATGGAGATAGCTTAACTATATTAAACAGTCTTCTTAAGTAAACCCACACCCATGAAACTGGGTGCTTGGATTTCCCAAATCAGAGATGAATTTGGCACAGGAATCATGGTAAGGAAAAGAATTAAAGGAGGATTCATGGAAAGGAGATGAGATTACCTTATGATGGTTTCTGTCTAGAGATAAGTGAATGAATTCCTTCTTTAATCAAGTGTATGGAAGCAAAACTGAATCTTCAGTCTTCAGCCTTCTTCTTTCTACTTAACTTCTTTCGTTCAGGTTTGAAGAGAGGTGAATAGTGGGAGATGTTTCATTTTATATAAGGTGTATTAGTCGGTCTCTTAAACCTTATCTTTATTAATTAAAAATGATTATTTAGCTGTATTTGTGTACGAGGGTTAGTTAAACGGGTCCCACATACCAACGTTGTTGGGAAAATATTTCAACAAGCTAAATGGGACGCGACGGCAAGATCCCCGACTCGAGGCACCGAATCCCGAACTCCCGAAACAGGAATCCGCAGTAACAGTACTCTGGTTGATATAAGTGGTTGACCAGAGGGATACACCAGAGTGTGTTCTTTATGTTGTCCAAATGTCGGAACGCCCCGAGTTTGGCGGTTTCATGTACAAACACAATTCCAACGATGTTTTCATGTCCCAAATACCCAAGACATGATCAGGGTTGTTTTCCATAATTTATACATTAGAGTGTTAATTTTGAAATTGTACGGGGGAGGTACGTGTAATTTTTCTGGTAAATGACGGGTTACCACAAGGATTCCTTCTTCATCTTCTACTTGTTCGAACATCAAAGCAATACTCCAAAATGTATACAAGACTGCAACTTCAGATTCTGGACCTACCATCGGATTCGGGTTAGGGTTTAGGTCGAAAAAGCCAAGCTGTAACAATATGAGTGGCATCTCCCAATCCCAAGTCTGAATCAGGGAAGAGGGGAGGATGGTGCGGAAAAAAAATTGGCGAGGTTGCAACCATGTTCCTGCTGCCCCAATCGTAGGCGCCAAATTGGAATAATTCCCTTCCCCTTTGTTCATAAATAGTCAAATACCCTATTTTCCATAATACCCTAAGGCCATGTTTGTTTAGCAAGCTTTTGCAGCGTGGGATTCTTGGGGTGGGAACTGGAAGTATAAAATGAATTCAAGAGTCGTTTGGATGCCAGGGGTGAAATATTGAGGAGCCAACCCAAACTTTTATGTCGGCCCACATGGTAGTGTTTCTCCCACCCCACCCCCTTAAAGTCCCACTGATTTGGTGACTCTACGGAATTTAGGATTCAGATTCTCTACTGCCGAAGGCTTGGCTGCCAAGCCTCCCTGCATCGACACGTGTCCATATTACAATCTAATGGCTCACTTTAGATAAATTCAAAATTTAAAATACCCACATGGTTATCTGACCAACCAACCCCAACCGGGCAGACAAGACCAAAACAAACCGAACCAAATGGTTTGCCCATCAATTGCTTTGCCCCTGCTGCAACTCTTAACTTGGGTCTAAACATTGTCATTTAGATATGAGTAGAACTAGTAAGGGGTTGAACTAATCTTTTTCTCACACTGCGTTAATACCTTTTTTTCTTTTTAATAAAAATGACAATAAATTAGATTAAGCCAAAAAAAAAAAAAACCTCCATAATGTTTTCAAAAACTATCAACCTCATATTTTCTAGCCTAGACCACCTAGATAAACTATAGATTATACTTATAATAATCAAAAGGTTGATATCATACAACACATGAAAACAGTCTAACAGCAATGTAATCTCATCCGACTTCAAAGTTGAGAAGCATCTGAACTAACAGAGAGTCAAATCAATCCAAGCTTTTTATGGATTTACCAACCTATAGGAGTGATCCTTGCATCCCTGTTGACGCTGAAATCCTCCTTGTGCGGTCTAGTCCCAGTCCAGTGCGATCCTGCACTATGATAGAACCAGAAGACAGGAGAGGCAGCTCCCCGGGGTGTGTCGGAAAAGGAACTTATCCCGCCGTGGCGGGAGCTGCACCTGTGCAGCATCACTAAACGACAAGAAAAATAGGGGTAAGGTAGTCATTTCATAGGTGGGTCCCACCTGGGCTCCACATATGAAATGACCACCTCCCCCTGTATTCAGGCTGGGTTTTGGTGCTGCACAATGCAGCTCCCGCCACAGTTGCACAAGATCCAAGTCCAGGTGTGTCCTCGGGGGAGGTCCCTTCAATGCCAAAGTCAGACACATATGACTAGGCCAGACCAAAAAACCGGCTTAAGAAGAGGAAGACGCTCGCGGCCCAACCAAACCCTCAACCAAGGCTCTACGACGAGAGCACATGCAGACGAACTCTACACGTGGACCACCAGGGCCACATTTGCTGACAAATGCTATCAATTCGGTTAAACGGTCCCCAGATCGGATCACCAATATGCCTTGAAGATTACGTAGCCCTAAAAGGGTTTAGAGTTTAGGGCTTAGGGTTTAGGGCTTAGGCTGAGGTTTAGGGGTTTAGGGCTTAGGGTTTTAGGGCTTAGGGTTTTAGGGTTTAGGATTCAGTTTCAAACCTTAAACGATTTGAAGAAGATGAGGGTAGTTTGGTCATTTTATTTTTTAATTTTGATGGATTTTTTTTATCCGAGGGGTATTTTGGTCATTAGATTTCTTTGACACCCCAAATTACCGGACTGGATCAAAGTGCGGCACTGTTTTGAAAGTAGAGGTAGTTTATAATTAGAAAAGTTGTAAGGGGCATTTGGAAAATAGGCATTTTTAGGAAGCATTTGTAAAAAACCTTTTTTTTTAATAATAATTAGTTGGTTATCGTCGCTTATCCTTGTGCAGCAGAAGTGTGGAACGCAGTTTTCACAGTTTCAATAAAGAAGGTAATGGGGAACATCTCTCACCTCATATTTGCAGTAAGACACGTCCCCACATGGCAGAGCCGATTACATGAGGGAGAGAGACGGTGTCTTCTTGTGTGCTAGTAGTCAGTAGCGACTGAGTGCCAGTGTGAGGACTGAGGATAGAAAAAGAGATTACCGTTTCTTTTTTTATATTTTCTGAAATCTGAACATAAAAATCGAAACATCATTACCTTTTCAACAGGGGCGGTGACTCGATCTCACCCGTCACCATCTTCTCCTTTTTATTTCCCCACGGGACTACCCTTATTACGCTCGCCTTTTTTTCCTTACTCCAAAACCCCCCACAGGCCACAGCTCGAGTCCCCCTATCAAAAATATATATATATTGTTACAGTAGTACTGAGGTAGTAGCATGGCGGTCATAATAGCAATTGAAGCTCTCGATGGATAGTAGGAGGAAGAGCCGCTGTTTTGATTTGTGTCAGGTTGGTATTCCCACTGGATAGCAGAGTTGGAGAGTGCGTCCTTGTGAATTTCAAACATTTTGGAGGGCTGGGCCTCCATGGATGTCTACGAAGCAACGCGGATCGTGTTCTCGAGAATCCAGAACTTGGATCCGGAAAATGCCTCTAAGATCATGGGATTTCTCCTCATCCAAGACCACGGAGAGAAGGAAATGATCCGTCTGGCCTTCGGACCCGAGGCCCTTGTGCACTCTGTGGTCCTCAAGGCCCGCAAGGACCTGGGTCTTTCGTCGAACACACCATCGACACCTTCGTCTGCATCGCCTTTCCTCTCCAGACAGAACTCTTCTTCGTCACGTATTCTTGCTAGCAACGGTCTAAACCTTCCACCTTCCCTTACTACGATGGCCTCTTCTTCTTGGACACCATCGTCGGCCTTCTCTGACATCCAGGCTCAGGACGACCTGATCAGTCCCAATTCTACCTCCTCCGCCTCCTACGCGGCAGCAGCAAACGCGAACATGGTCGTTGGTTCTTCTTCCTCGTCTTTTCCATCGACTTCCTTATCTTCTCCTTTCTATGGCTGTGGTAGAGACCTCGTCGATGAATTCCAGCTTCAAGACCAGCTCTCCTTCCTCAATGATGCCTCTCCCACCCTAGGCCCAAAGAATGCTGACTTGTTCTATCCACAACCGGAGGTAGCGGCGAGTCCAAGCGGCGGCACTGGAGTTGACGCTACGCTTTTCCCCTCTTACGCGGCTGCAGCTGCGGCCGCCTCCGCTGCTACCAGTTGGGAAACTACAATTGAGGGACAACACCGGAGGAGCTGCTCCGTGAACGACATCTGCTTAGGGTCCGAAGCCGGGTCCGGATATGGGTGGAAACCGTGTCTATACTTCGCCAGGGGCTATTGCAAGAACGGTAGCAGCTGCAGGTTCCTCCATGGGCTCCCTGATTCCTCCCCGATGGTCGCTGATGCTGCTGCTATGGCGTCGTCCTCACCAAGTAAGCTTGACCGCTTTGATGTGGTGGAGCGGTGTCAAGAACTCAGATCCAAAAATGCCCAACAGAGGTTGGGAAACGCGTCGCCGCTACTGGCCTCAGCCTCTTTCCCGTATGCCACTGTTACCCGCGGCAAATGCATGAATTTCCTGCTTCAACAGCATAACGACACCACCCAGAGGTATAAACTATCAACTGGAGATTGATTACTTGGTTTCTCCTTCCTGTTCTCCTAGCCGCTGTAAGGAGAAGTTAGCACTTAGCACCCCCTCCACACCCCTCATCGCACCCACATCAACACCAACACCCCCCCCCACCCAAAAAAAATTCTCTGTTTTGTTTGTCTACGGAGTGCTATTTCAACCGTTCTTTGACGTGCCATACAAATTTAAATTCATCTCCGTTGGTGTGGGTGGTCGTGGTTCTTTCCAGGGCTGCGGCGGCCTTGATGTTGGGCGAAGACCTACACAAATTCGGCCGGTCGCGAAATGAAATCTCAACGACAGGCGGAGGGATGGTGAACCCTGGATCCAGGCAGATCTACCTTACGTTTCCAGCTGACAGCACTTTCAGAGAAGAGGATGTTTCCAATTATTTCAGGTTTACACGTCTTCCCCAATGCATCATTTGAAGAGAATGGATCATGAATGAACCATTTCCTCTCCCCCCCCCCCCCTTCTTTTTCTTCTTCTCTTTTCTCTGACCTATACTCTTTTCTTCTTGAAGCATTTACGGTCCTGTACAGGATGTCAGGATCCCATACCAGCAGAAGCGAATGTTTGGGTTCGTTACGTTCGTCTACGCGGAGACGGTGAAGCTGATCCTGGCCAAAGGGAACCCGCATTTCGTATGCGATGCTCGGGTGCTTGTGAAGCCCTACAAAGAGAAAGGAAAAGTCCCAGACAAGTACAGGCACTCACTCTCTCTTTTCGCGGCCATCTCTCTTTCCTTTGTTTCATCGCATGTTTGTCAAAACACCATTTGTTTTTTGGTGGGGGGTGGGGGTTGGGGGTTGGGGAAGGGGCGGAGGGAATGACCATCGAAGATCCTGTTTGACTGGTAATTAATTTTTCATTGCCATTACTGATTTACTGCTGCAGGAAGCTGCAACAGCAGCAGCAAGCTGAGAGAGGGGACTTATCGGCATGTTCTACACCTACTGGCGTTGACATTAGGGACGCCTACGATCTGCAGCTCGGTAAGTTTGTGGTCAAGGATACTAAACTTTCTCTCTCAAAACTGGGTGGAATAAAAGAACAAACTTCGATTCAGGACCAAGGATGTTTTACAACACCCAAGACGTGCTGTTGAGAAGGAAATTAGAGGAGCGTGCCGACCTGCAACAAGCCTTAGAACTCCAAGGACAGCAACTGATGGGTCTGCAGCTTCTCGACATGAGGAAACACCACCACCACAACAGTCCGTCCGCTGGTGCTCTGGTTCCCTCCCCGACTCAAACTCACGGCAATCAGACATACGTCCTCCCGTCCGGGCGGGAAAGTCCAGAAGGTATCCGTAATTAATTTAGGTTGACATAATTGCCATTTTTCTTGTATCTTAAAAAGTGAAAAAATAAAATTCCTTTATTGCGTTGTATTTTGCTGCAGAGAACTGTACAAACCCTGAAACAACCATTTCTGCTGCTGCTGCTCATCGACAGTTACATCAGGCGACTAATGCGGACGAGGAATCCAGAGGCGACAACGAAATTGGCAATGGCAAGGAGCAGAGGCCCGACCTAGTCGACGGTAACTTCCAAGATGGGTATGATATCTGACACTCATTGCAGTGAATGCTGACGCGAGGGGATGGCCCACACGCATGGCAGAAAACCCTAGATTGCTTGGATTTTGATGATTTCTTATTTTAGTTTGTTCTGTTTGATTTCCTAATTTAGTTTGATTATGGGGTCTTGGGAATTATTCCAAATTTGGTGCTCTATTCTTTGAAAAAGGTTTAATTTTTGTAAGTGTAGTTGAAGTCTTCGCGTAGTGTTGGTGACTTGGTGAGGGTGCTTCCTCTTATTTCTTTTTTCATCGATTCTTTGTTCTGAATGGTCCTAAAAATTGAGTGCAGCTTGGAGCATAATCTCCCAGACAGTCCCTTCGCGTCTCCCACGAAGTCTGCTGAACCCACTTGCGTCTTCTCCACCTCCAGCGATGCGGCGGAGTCAGAGATGGGTGCCGCCTCAGCTTCCTCGTCTTCTTGTAACAATAAACTGATCTCTCCCTCGTTGTTGCCTGCAACATCGACCCTGGACATGGCTTCCTTCAAATCGTATTTCTTCCATATGCCCAGGTGGGGGAGGGGGGTGGGGTAGTACACTGTTAACCGTTACCGCTATTTATCCGGCAGTCTGTGCTGAGCTGACTGCTGCGGTCTTTGAAGATAAAACAAACATGTGTTTTAGACTTGGGATTCAAACGTAAAGGTGTTCTGCTTTGGCCTTCTTGCAGGTTCTCTTCCGGACGAGGAATCATAGAAATGTAGGGAAAGGATGGAGAGAGGACGTGCGAGCTAGGATGGAGTGGGATGGGATTCCCTCTCTCGGTAAGGACTTCAAAAGACGTTTTTTTTTTTAACTTGCATAATTTTAATTCGTTGAATTTGCGTGATGGTTGGCATAGATATTTTTTATTTATTATGGTTTTGCTTCTGTTTTTTTCTCCTCTTCCCAGTTCCCATTCCTTTCCCGCAGAAAATTTGATGACGAAGAAAGTAAGGAAGAGTTCTGTATAATCAAACACTATATAGATAACGAGACATGTTATTGTAACAGAGAAGAAGATTTATAGGAGACGTAGTGACGTAGAGAAGTCTCGGCTTCGTCATCGTCCTTATCCTGTGATCATCATTGATACCATATCATATGATATATGCATACATACATAACAGACAATGTACTGACCTTGAGCATGACGCCCACCCCATCTCTGGTCCCTAGTCCCTAGTCCGTAGTCCCTACCCTTTTTTAATTTTCAGTTTTACCTCTATCTCACTCTCTCCCCATGTTCCTCTGTCTGGCCTTTCATTTACCTTTATCTGTTGAGGGAAAAAGGACCACGAGCGACGGGGTGGAGACCAACGACGTATGCTGGTAACTCTGTATTTGATTTTTTTTAGATATAAATTTACAATACATACTAGTACGATTATGACTCAGCCGAAGAACAGCAGGGAGAATCAAATCGCAGGCAGAAAACCAAGATATAGAAAACAGGAGGAGCTGAAATTTGTGCGATAAAGGAACACGATGGCATGATGGGAAGACTGAAGAGGGGTCAGGGAGTTTGGGAAAAGCTCATCGAAGTCTCGGGACTCAGCTCAGCTCAGGACTCATGTTAGCCGAATGGTGACGGGGAATTTCTACCACTTTTTTTTTATTTCTTGTTAATTCTTGTTAATTATATTGTTGTTGTAAACAGTATCGTCATTGCTTTAGGTCATCAATCAAAAACAAACAGATAAACAGAGAAGGAAAACAAAATGAGAAAATACGGGAAAAAAAAAGAAGAAGAAGATGGTTGCTTTATTATTATTATTAATTTTAAAATTTTTTTTTTCTTAGGTGCGTTGCAGGAATATCTTTTTTTAATAGTTTAGAGTTCTGTCATATACTCTAATTTTTTTGGTTACTTTGTCCTTTTGCTTTTCTTTCGTTTGTCGATTAAATTTCTATTTCTAAAAGGGCAGGGGTGGTGGGTGAGTCACAGTCACATGGGTTCTGACACCGCATGTGGCCCTCCTCAGCTGCCCTGCCCTACACAGTACCCACACGAATTTATCTTTCTGAAATTTCTCTGCTGTCTCTCTCTCATATTATTATATGTGCATGACATACACAAAGGACAGTGTTGCTCGGGTGTCCCACTGCGACCACACACTCCCACCCGTCTCGGGATTCGGCGCTCAGCCCTTTCGTTTTCATCCTCCAGCTTTTCGCTGTTTCTCTCTCCCTCTTTTTGAGCTTTTTATTTTAAAATTTCGTGAAAGTCTCCAACCAAACCCCTCGTGGCCCCACGTCAATTTCCAAAAATTTTGCCAGCGTTTGTTGGATCTGGGGTGGTCCGGATCCTCTACTTCCACACACGTACTTCTATCCTACTTCCGTGAGTTCACAGTGTTCACAGTGCGCCCTGATATGCATCCAACAGTTGAGATTAAAAAAATTCAAAATATTTTGAAAACCTCGGGGCATCCTTGAACACCTTAAACTTCAAACCAATCCCACCCAACCGATTCGGCTCATCAACCCAAACTAAACCCAAACCTTTCATTTGCCTAGGGTTTCAAGGTTTCAGATCGTTCATCTTCTTCCCAAATCTGCTCCATCGCTCCCTTCTTCCTTCTGAACCTTGTGAACCAAGTTTTCTATAAAATATACCTGTTGTTTCACTCCGACAAGGTAGATATCACCGTAACTCACATTCCATGTGAAGAATCCGTAAGGGTCTTCATCGAAAACTTTTTCATCGCTTCCCTCTCTAGACATTCTTTTGTCAAATCTCAAATGTCAAATAAGAACCCACTTCACTAAACCATTTCCCCCCTTCTGCAACTGTAGAGTCTCAGAGCCTCTTGATTTCACCGTTCCAATTGTTCAAAGAAGTTGAGATTGTGATTGACTACACGCAAATTGCAGCCAGGGTTTATCATCGTCTTTTCTGCCATTTGAACTTAAGAATCTCGAAGTTGAGATTGTGATTGACTACACGCAAATTGCAGCCAGGGTTTATCATCGTCTTTTCTGCCATTTGAGCTTAAGAATCTCAGAGATCTCATCTTCAAATCTCTGCTTCCATGATGTAGTGAAAACCTCGCTCCGCTCCCTTCTTCTCTGCTTCCATCACAGAGCAAATCTGGAGTGCCCATTTACCTACTCAATATGTAACTTGCCAACCGCCCCTCCCACTGCTCTCCCTTCCTCGATCATCATCCACGCTTTCATGACATCCTCTTCTCATCTACACACATAGCAAACCAAACTCTCTTTTTTCTTTCATGGAAAAATTCTCTTTTTCCTTTTTGTGGTTTTCATTTGGGTGAGAACAGAATTTATGAACAGATATCAATTAAGGCGTGCTAGATCACCTAGGGAATAAGAAAATAAGGGGAATAGTACTGTAACTTCAATACAAAATATAGACTTAAACGATGGGTTCAAACCCTAATCAATTTGGAGGAAAAATTTTCAGTTTCAATCTTAAACGATTTGGGGTAGATGAAGGTAATTTGATTATTTTATTCTTTAATTTTGATGTGTTATTATTAGAAGAGCATTTTAGTCATTAGATTCTTTAAAATTAGTCTAACAATCCAAATTAACGACAGGGACCAAAGTGCTACACTATTTTAAAAGTAAAAGGAATTTATAATTAAAAAAATTGTAAAGAGACATTTGAACAAATAGGCATTTTCAGGGGGCCATTTATCAAAAACCTTTTTTTTTAATGAGAAACAAAAAAATAAATAACAAACTTAAGGAGAAATAGGTCGAATAGTACAAGCATTCCTAGCCAAATTCCAGGCAATAACTGCACATAAGTTATGACTGCTAAACCTAAAATATACATTCTGCTAAACCCTATTTTTTTTTGAGTAAAGTATACGTACCCCTTATAATGCACCCAATATTTCTCGTATCCCCCCTGAGCGGCTCAATATTCCATGTACCACCTTTCAATATTACACGTACCACCCCTACTTTATACCCCAAATGCCTGATAGATCCAATCCGTTAAATACAATCGTTAAATGTCAAAATTTTGACCATTTTACCTTTTGCTCCATTTTTTTAAATTTGAAAAGATTTAATTATCCTTATTTGTTACCCTAAACTAGTTGAAAATGATCATTTTACCCTTTGCTAACCTAATTTGAAAAGACTATTTTACCCCTAAAGACTTGTTCCTAAACACCCCAAAATGCCATCTTCCCCAAATCATCATCTTCTTTTACATACCCGCCACCACCGCCACTGCCACCCAACTCGACAATCGGCAATCGACAATCGGTAATCGCCGCTGCCTACGCCGTCGCGAACTGAAGGGAACCCTTTTTTGAATAAAATCTGAAACCCTGCAAGCCTGCTTCTCCTCGATCCGACACTTGCAACAACCGATCACTGAGACAAAGAACACCTTTGCTGAGAAGATGAATGGAGACCCACGTTCGATTGCAGAAATTTCAAGTAACAGCGATTGAGGATTATTACAGACATATTAATACTTAAAATAAAAAAGGGGTGAAGAATATGAGAGAAGGGAGAGGATGGGACGATGGAGTTCTGGTTATGGGAGTGGGGTAATCAAAGAGAAAATAAAAAAGGTTTCCGGTGTTGGATTTGGGTTTGGTTGAGTGGAAAGAGAAAAGAGATGGGTGGGGTTTGATATGGAATAAAAACTAGAAAATAGGAATTGAAGATAAAGAAGTGGGTTCGATGGAGATTAGAAGAGGGATTTCATCTCTCGGAGATCGGTTTTTAGATGGAGAAGGGAGAATAGGGTATTGGAGATTGGGGTTTAAAGATGGGAAAACAAAAAACCAAATGGATTTGGTAGGTCTCAGAAATGCGATGGAGATGGTAAGAAAAGAAATCAAAATAAAAGGAGAAGTGGAGAAGAAGAAGACGATGTCGGACGAGAGTCTTCTACCCTGGCTCAGGGAAGCTTCGAGCTTTCTCGTCTCAGTGCTTCTTTTTTCTTTCTCCCTCACTCTGCTACTCTCTGTTTCTCTCATTTGTCTTGGAACCCCAAGCCAATGGTGGGTGGCAGTGGTGGTGGGTATGTAAAAGAAGATGATGATTTGGAGAAGATGAGGGCATTTTGTGGTTTTTATGAACAAGTATTTAGGGGTAAAATAGTCTTTTTAAATTAGGTTAGGGTAATACATAAATGAGGACAATTAGGTCTTTTCATTTATAAAAATAAAACAAAGGGTAAAATGATCATTTTCAATTAATTTAGGGCCACAAATAAGGGTAATTAAATCTTTTCAGATTTAAGAAAATGGAGCAAAGGGTAACATGGTCAAAATTTTGACATCTAACGATGGTATTTAACGGATTGGACCTATTTGGCATTTGGGGTGTAAAGCAGGAGTGTTACATAGAATATTGAAAGGTGGTACGTGAAATATTGAGCCGCTTAAGAGGGTACGAGGAATATTGTGTGCATTATAAGGGGTACTTGTACTTTACCCTTTTTTTTTAATAAGAAAAGAAAGATCATTTCATTAACCAAAAGGTAAATGTACATCCGGATTCAAGACTTGAAAGAAATCATGATCCTTCAAGTCCTTAAAAGCAAATCCAGTCAAAATGGGCGAGATTGTCTGGTGAGAAGTACATCTAAACAAAATATTTTGCGACATGGAGGTGATATTAAGTAAAGATGGAATAAGAGGCATGGGCCATTTTTTTAGAACTGGAGTAGGGAGGCATAAGGCCACATCTGTACAATCATGCCAAACTTCATGGATTTGGATCCTCGGAACAAAAATCTTCCATCTATCAAAAAACAGTAACTCCATTCTGAGCCCTTAAGGACCGGGTCAGTAATTCCTGCGTAGGACTCATTTAACTTCATGCTCCTCTTCTAACTGCCATGGTTGTTCTTTGTCGATAACGACAACCTTCCATACCTCAATTGCATCTATTCCTTGCAATTAATTAATCAAATCGATTTCATTTTAGGGAAAAAAATCATAAATGTAAGCAATCAAAGTGCGATCCAACGGAAGGCGAAAACAAGATCATGGATATCGATGGGAGATATCATTCAATAACAGAACAAAATAGGGATCGATCATTACCTAGAGCCTCATAGATGCAAGACCTCCAGCCGATGATAGCCCTTTCACGATCGTTCCACGTACCACGCAAAGCTTTACGTTCCTCGCACAATCAAACCAACTCCTCCACACTTCCAAGGATCACAAGGCCTTGGATTTTCTCTAAGATCAAACACCAAGAGAGGGAGAGGGAGAAAACGATTCTAGGAGAGGGGGAGAGTGTTGGACTTGTGTGTCCATCAAACCTGGTTCGGTCCGGTTCAATCCGATTTTACTTTGTATTGAACTTTTATACATTTTAGTTTAATATTATCACATGCGATATAAAGTTTTTGAGCATTATGTGTCCATAAGTTTTACTTAAAATGGTAGTCACAACTAGGGTTCGGGCTGGGCACCCTTATCATATGGTCGTCGCATTGGATATGCCTAAACATGTGATGTCAGGGTACGAATGCGAATACTCACATGATTAATGTGTGTATTGGCAATGAATCTATTTTGTCGATTCCCTCATGTATTATTGCCAGATGTAGGAAGGGATAGACATGTGTCACCGACACCTTTTGCTTGAGGGAACCCTGTCACTGCAAAGTGTGATCGCATTCTTTGGTTCATCAATGACTGAGACTCAAGTGAGTCAAAGCCGGTGTTCTGGGAATGCGTGAACACTTTGTGAATGAATGAGTTACTCAACATGATCACCACTATCCGATTGGAGAACACCAAGATTGAGATTATTTGTATATGGTCGGATCAGAATCTGGTTCCAGTGTCGTTTTGAAAATTATTTTGCAAAAATCTATTTTACATAAAATAATAGATTATATATGATTATTTGAACAAAATGTTTTATTGAATTTTGCGGGACTCGATCAGATGCACAGACACTCTTATATGGACATGTACTATGGAATGGGGTTTGACAGTACATGAGTACATGCCCTAGATTCCATAATGATGGTGTTGATTAGTTGGGGGAGGTTGTACATGATGATTTATTATCATGTAGGGAGTTATTTGGAATTTGTTAAATTAATTGATTCTATTAATTAATAGATATGGTGCTAATTGTAATTATCCATTAATTTAAATAAAGTAACTAATTAAATCATTCCCTATTAGATTCTGCTTCTTCACCTTTTAGAAGCATTTTGAGTTTAAACAGAACTGCTAAACAAAGAGAGAGAGAGTCAGACTCTCACTGGGATTAATTTAATCCATCCAGGTAAACCCTGACATTATAAAAGGGGACCAGAAAACACAGAGGGGGCCAGGCAGAAAATGGCAGTGCTCCACATTTTTCTGGCTGGCCCCCTCTTGCCTGCATTTTGGTCTCTCTCTCTCTCTCTTGTGATCTCTTCTTCTTCTTGTTTCTCTCTACTGCAATTGAGAATTAGGGTTTTAGAAACCCAGATCTATGCTTGAAGAACTGGAGAGCATTTGGGATTGGCTTGAAAAACCTTGGTAGCACCATTGGAGGTTCAGATCTGTTTACTTGGAGCGCTCATTGGAGGAAGAACCATTGTCTATTGGAGGAGCAACACTTGAGGTTCACTAGGTTAGCAAATCTTTATTGATTCCTCTTATTATTAATTATTGATTATTCATGGGATGTGAAAGAAACTCGAATCGATTTATTTTCGCTGCGCATTCGGGTATGGGATGGATCCCTCTTTCCATGTGATGGATTAGAGAAGAGTTTCTGCATCTCTTTTGGGTTCCATAATTACATGGGACACAGAAGGGAATGGCAGAGCATTGGTTTATCAGACCAAACCCTAATTGAGATGCACTAGGGTTCCCATGGGCAACCATGGGAAACCCTAAAATTTATATGGGACGTCCATGGGCAACCATGGGCTAACCCAGGGCGTGCAATACCCTAATTGGTTTATAATTGATTTTCCTAGGGAACCATAATTTGATCCCTGAACCGTAGTTTGACCTACAGTGTGGTATCAGAGCCACCTTTTCCACTCATGAATATCAAATAATTAATTGTTTAATGTAATTGTCATGTGTGAATTGCAAGTTTAAAATTCTTAATTGAATTTGCACATGGGGTGACTATGTGGTTGTTATAACAACCTTCCGATATACACATGGGTAGTTACAAGGTTATTAGATTTAACAACTTGCCCATGTGATGATGGATTTGATTGTGTTTTATTGTTCCAATTATTGAAAGCATGATATCAAAGTGGGGATGATGGTTATATTATTTATTAAAAAAAAATTTATGATCATAATTATGGGGGTGGGGGACGCACGCTCCAAGCCTCTGTACACACCCCCCCTCTCCCTGCCCTTCCTTTTAAGCGCATGAATGGCCCTGACAGCAGCCAACGCACGGGCTGTGCGTGCGCAACCTATGCACGGGCTGCTGCCTGCGAGCTGCATGCTTGTGGGCATCAGCGATCGTGGGCTTGCAGCGCCGCTCGTGTTGTGGGCGAGCTGCGACTGTATTTTACCCTCCAACTTTAATAAAAAATAATAAAGGGTTTCTTTTTCAAAACAGAATTTTATTTTTGTTTTGTTTTTGAGGAAGTAGATGGGTGAAGAGATCCCAGTCTCCACCCACTTGCAATTAAAATGTGATTTTAATTTTTAAGGGCTTGGATACATGTTATCACATGTGATGTGATGGTTCAATAATTGAAGAAATCCATGTTTTGATTTACTTGCTTTAATGATGCCCATGCATGAAATTATATTATAATGTGATTATGGGAATGTCATTCTAATAAAATGAATGGATATTTGATGTATTTGATGCATTGAAATTATGAATGAATGTGATGCTTCTCTCTATTTCCCTCTTTCTTTTTTAATAAACAAATGTACTCCACCCCATGGGCAGCCCAAAATAGTAGATTGGTTTCTCCATGCGGGATTTCTTTATTATGTAAAGGAAAGTGTATAAAATATTTTTCCTAGGTTTCCATTGTAATTTTAGAAGAGCTAAAACTCTCAGGACATTTTGATGATCCACATATGGCGCTCAAAACTTATGGAGATACAAGTCACCTACTTTGAAGATGTGATCGGACGGAGAAAATAATCGAAGCGTGACATTTATGGCATGATAAATGCACCCAAGTTATTAGTTTTATTTTTATTGGAAGGATTTTTTAATTGCTTCTGATAAAAATGCTGACATCCCATAATCACTTTTAATTAATGTCGATTAATTATGTTATTTTATTTCATACCGTAAGTGAAAATTGCTTAATCCCTCTTTGATCATAATACATGTATATATGAATTAGTCTAAATCGATAGACATGCCCATGACCTCCTATTGAAGATAAATGTAGAGATTGTGTGATATAACCCCGCATACACCGACAAGACATTATCAGGCTCGTTATCACATGGTTATCTATATTTATCTCTATCTAGAAACGTTAGGGTATGGATAGTGAGAGGGCACTGCGACATCTTTCATGATTCCATAATTCTAACTAATGCAATAGGTAAATACATGACTTGGGTGTGCCAACCTACAGAATCTGGACATGACACCCAGGTGGCCGAAAATATTGAAAGCCCATGAGGCGAACAGCTTAATCTATACTACCACGGTGTGTATAATGACTCTCGACAGAATAAGTTATATATACAAAGGTTGTAGATATCCAATTCATCTTTTGGGTCATGAGAAAAACTTAAATCATGAAAGACCATTGATGTGTATGTTTAATTTTTTATCAATGACTGTTAATATGCATGTGTTTTTATTTGTACATGTGTAGATCATTATTCAAATAGTTTTTCATCTACTCAAATATTTGAAGTTTAAACTTTGAACTATTGGCATTATATGATATTGTTTTGTCTATAATTGTAATGAGCTGGAAATAATTGGGGCTGAGATCTTAGGCAAGGTACACGAAGTTTATGCAAGCGAGGGGATGGCTGGCTGGAGAAGTCAGAGAGCCATTACTGACCCACTAAATGAATTGTGTGTCCATGTTTGAATTGCATTTGTTATCTAATTGTGTTGAGGCAGATGCTTCTGTTATCTACAGGTGATCATGGTGAAGGGGTACAACAGGGGACCTCAGGACTGACATATATGCCTTCTTCAATCCTTACCTAAGGGTTAAACACTGTTGTATTGTTTGTTAGATATAACTTTTTGATATTGCTGTAGACACAGATTTTTAATGAACACTTAGTAAGCTTGGAAACTCTGCAAGTGTCATAAACTGCTATCTTTGATCCATCAAAGTTCGTTGTTGCCCTACAAGTTAGCCTGTAGAATTGTGAGAAAGTAAGCTAGGATACTAAAGTTATACTAATACAATGAACAATCCCTACTATAAACTAGAATAGAGTTCTACTAGTCATATTCAACATAACAAATCATAAATCCTTGGTAGGTATATAGCCAGATACTTCAATGCCAAAGTGGGGACAAAACTCATTAGTATGTTGGGAGTTAAATCATATTAACCTTACTGAAATATGGATGGATTACAGGGGCTACCAAAGGTGTAAGAAAATTAGAGAAAAGGACCTATTGTCCATACATAAGATAGAAGAACAGAAAGGATAAACAGGTCAGGAATCCACTGGAAACCCCCTTTGGAATCCACCAAATTCAACCTGAGAAATGGACTTGGAAAAGCACCAAAATCCTTAGTTGCATGAAGAAATTTGAAATCACTGTATTCATAAAATCATGGGGAGGCTTATGTCCTGTGCACCTATTTATATATAGCTGGACTGGATAGATATGGATATATTTTGACTGACCTCAACCAAATCCTATACTGAAGATGGAAACAAAGATTAAAAGGAAAGAGTAACCTACCAAGCTGTTGTTGGCAAGCTTTGGAGGAATCCTAGTTATTGTAGAACTAATAAACTCAAACCAGACCCTATGCAGGTCAGATTATATAAGAAATGGTTGGGGTTCATGTGTTGGGCCTATGACCAAAACATGGCCTCCCCTCCCCAAACTGAACCACAATAACCCCCTCCCCACCCCCACCCTTTAAAAAAAACCCGACCTCACTAGAGGGAGACAGCCTTCTGATTGCTAATTTTATTACAAGAGAATGGTGAGTAGCAATTCCATTTTCAGGGCTATGATCAACCCATCTTAACAGAGTTGTCTTCAGTTAGATTGAATGTGTTTCAAACCTACCTGTACCTGATTCAATCCAGTGCTCTCCCCATTTAAGTTCATCTGAGTTGCAAAAGCTGCCTCCAGTTCTGCCTTTGTCAGCAACTTGCTGGAATGGGCAAATGATGTCTTGGCATGAATACTGACTTCTTCCAATTGAATGGATGTCAACGAGAAATGAGTCTTGACAGCCTTAACAGTTCTGTCGATGAAATCTGATGTCGACAGATAGTCTTTCATACGGCAAACGAATTCTACATGACTCCTTGCCTAGAAAGAAAGTGATGCAATATTAAAAAAAAAAAGATTTATTCATATAAGAAAAGACCCATGATAAGAAGTTACACAATGCTCGAAACATGGTGTGTTACATATCATAATGCCATCCCATCAATTAATGTGTATTTGAACATATTTAAGTAAGAATGATATGACAGTCCAAGGAGTATTTCACGATATGCATGTATTAGATGCTCACCGATGTATTATAACCCAATACATGGGCCAATTCTTGTATCAGACATGACTTGGAACACAATTAATTGGTAAGCTCTGAATAACCAAAGCAACCAACTTCTGCAGGCATGTCCATAATCCATTAAACTGACTAGACACTGAATGAGATGGTTGGAGGGTGGAGACGATTGCCAAAGTTCCAGAAAACACACAATGCAAGAGGACACCTAGATCTGAAGAATATTTGTACAAAAAAATATGCAGACAAAATGAACATGATAAATTTTAGTCAAATCATAATATTATAAATTAATAGCATTTTTTTCTTTTGTATTACCCCCTTGCTGTATACATGTGGATGAATCTTTTTCTGAAGAAGAATAAAATATGGATCAAGATTGTAAACCTGTACAGGACTCGAACTAAACAGAGAAGAATACTTGAGGAAAAAAGGAAAATGGAGTTAAGATCATACTGATCGATATTCAGGAGCCCGTCTTGGTACTTTTAGGCAAGCCATATTCCTGTCCTTGTAATCCCATAAAAAGGAAGTGTGGTAAATCCACCGTCTTCTTGATATAGATTGAGCGTTTCCACTGAACTTGTAGTTCCCAAAAACATAATCTATAACCAAGGAATTTCTACATCATGCCATCCACTTGAACAAACATTAAATGAACCCAGAGAAGTATAAGCCAAATAGAAATCCTATTTAGTGATTCTAGTAAGACAAGACTGAGATCAGTTACACAGGCCTGAACAAAACAAAACAACACAAAAATATAATGAATGAAAGTCAGTGGAAAATAAACTGGAAATGCAAATAATAGTAAACTGAAAAACCTAGCTAGCCATGAGAGAAGTGCTACTTTTCCCTTTCTCCTTTGCGTGGTTCTTTTCATGTTAGGATGGTTACGTCAAATAGTTAGATTCCATTAGTTTAAGGTAAAATTTACAGGATTTGTTACAAAGTAACAGATTGCAGAAGATTTTTAAAAACACAAAATATTTATTGAAAAGATTTGCAAAAAATTGAATAGCAATTTCCTATTTAAATTTCAGGATGTTGTTTCCCCAAAAAAGTGATGGCATCTTGACCATTGATACACTTGGCAATAATGGAGAACTCTAGACCCGTCATATGGTTGGATTGTTTTTGCTCACCCAACCACGATCAAATATGCTTCATTGTCATATACGGATGCTTCAAAACTGTATTTTATATATATCGTAAGTACATCCACACATTTCTTGACCGTTTCCAAGTGTATCTTTAGCGTATCTTGCATATCTCCGATACGATACTGATGGAGATCCAGGGTTCAAAATCCCTAATTGAATTGCATATGGGCCCACCCGAATAATAGAAGGCTCAAATAAAAGGGTTGATGGCAAAATCCATAAATAAATCAACGTTTACAAGGAGGGTGGCAATGATGTAAATAAGTTGAAGTCATAAGTGAATGCAAAGTTGTAATTTATTGGAACTCCAAAGCACAAACAAAGGTTTACAACAAACCTAGTGTAAAGGGTATACTTGGAATTAAGAATAAGATAAAGATATGAAGGATTAATGGATTAAGGGAAGGGTATTATGGGAAATGAAGAGGAAAAGGGTTGAAAGAAAGAATACGATAAGATGGTGGGCTTGAGAGGTCGTCTCCAACCTCTGGAAAAATAAAACAGCAGCAAAGGGGGAAATAGGTTTTACAGTAAAGCTTCCTCGTGAGAGGTCCAATAGCAGCAAGCCTCTTGAGTTCGAATCGCCACAGCGACCTATCCCTAGATATCGCGCCAACCAGCCCTAATAACCCAGAAGAGAGAAGTTGCAGAGCCTGCAACAACTTTGGTGGTAAGCAAGAACCAGATCTGATTCCTGGTTAGAACTGTTAAAATAGAGCTACTTTGTAGGGTGAATCGTTTCTGTAGTAGGGATGTTTCCTTACAATCTTAAGCTATTTTGACTAGAGGCAGCAGAGATTGATGCCAACATCTGGGCTGCAAATCAAGTTAGGCAGAACAGGGCATCGTGAAGGGAATAATAGAAAATAAAAGGGAAGAAGAAGAAGAATTAACAGAGGAGGGAAGAGAAGATTTCAGAGGGGGAAGAAGAAGAAGAAGAACGGGGATAGAAGTGGTCACACAACCTGATTCGTACCAAACTGGTAACAAAAACCAAAACTTTCATTCATTCAAATCTGATGCTTCGTTGCTCACAAAATAGTATTTAAAGAAAATAAAGCTCCTAATCTAAATCTAAAACTGAAATAAATCCCCAATGTAAGTCTATCACTAATTAAATTATAAAGCAATCCTATCACGAATTAACCTATTAAATTTAAAATAGATGATTACAAGATAATTCCCAACTAATTAAAAACTCTAATAAATTAATTATCCTACTGAACCCAAAGACCCAATTGAACCCTCATCTTGGTTTGGGTTTTCAAATGGGTTCGGCCCGGCCCATGGAACAGCACCTGCATCAGATACAATATGTGATGTAGACTCTGGCCAAAGAGACACAAGAAGGCCCATCGGACCAGGGCCCTTTATGGGCCAGAGATGGACCAGACCAGGCCCCCTCCTGGGCCAGAACTGGACAGCCCAAAGATGCCCCACAATCTGGTTGGGGATCCACCATGACCAGTCAAAGATGCTCCACAGCTTGAGAGGAAGATTGCTCCACGATTCTGCTAGGATCCTCTTTGACCAGTCAGCTGGGCCTGAATGCAATTTAGAAGATTCCATATTTACTAGTTTCTAATTTAGAAGTTTCCATATTTGTTAGTTTCTAATTTGTGGCCGAAGTATAAAGCCAAATAATTTAATTTTAGTCAACTTCTCTTTAGAAAGGATTTAGTAGTTTCTATCTTATTAAGTTTCTATTTTAGTTTAGTTTTATTTTTGGAAGTCTACCGTAAGTCTGCCTATTAAAAAGGCATCAGATTTTTTTAATGAAAGACAGATTATTAGGCCACTCTAGCCATCGTGTGTGGGAGCTCCTCCTATGCTGCAACAGCTGAGATAGTTGTTGGGTGAGAGGCCCATTCCCCCTACCCCCTACCATCTATTTCTCTATCTTCTCCACCTCCTCTGCCTTTCCATCGATCCTTGAGAGCTGCTGTATTTTGTGACTGCTCCACATACAGAGAAGATCAATCGAGTGTGATTACTGCTGCTGCTGCTGTTCTTCAGTCAAGGAGATCAAGCTATCTTGCTGCTGCTGTAGTCCTTCCCATTGAGTGCAGGCTGTTGTATCCCTGTGCTTGGAGATTAGCTGCAGATCTTCTGAGTGTCATAACTCATAATCCCTCATCCTTCCACCAAACCCTGTTGCGTTTTGACCACCATTCCATTTCACCTTCCACCCCACTCGACCACCTTTTCACTCCATTCCACTGGCTGGATCTAGCCTGCACCTTGACCTTCTAATTTTGGATCAACCTCCGGATCTCACAATCACACCATCAGATTAGGCTGTAATTTTATGCATAGGTTACTCCCTATACAAGCACCACTTGATCAGAACTTGGGCCTCTTCTATTGGCTGGTTTGACAAAATTTCCTAACCTTCTATTTTCTGGTTCAGTTCCTAGTTTGGGTTTTGAGATTGCTGAATATTCCTGGGTTATTTGGGACTAATTTTAACCTAAATTAGTTCTACATTATTTGGTATCAGAGCTATGGGAGATGAGGAGAGTTCTAACCTCCCTCACCATGCTCAGTTAAGTACTAATGAGGAGCTTGTTGTAGCTGTTCGACAGTTGATGACTGAAATAGCTTCCTTGAAGAACAATGTGCAGGAAGTGAAAGAAAACTCTAGGCAGCCTACTTTTGGAAGACCTCCACCTCATCCTACCTATCCTCCTTGCCTTCCCCAAAGGATTCCATGCAACCAATACCATGATGATGATGATGCAGCTGCTGATTTTGGTGCTAGGCAGCAAGACGACGAGCACAAGGTCAAGCTGGAACTGCGAGATTAAAATGGGAAGTCTGACCCTGTTGTGTTTTATGATTGGCTGTGCTCGTTCGATGATTATTTTGATTGGTTTACATTAACGGAGGACCGTAAACTCAAGCTGGCCCGTACAAGGTTGATTGGACCAGCAAGGGAGTGGTGGAGAAACATTGAAGACAGACTTCGCCGCCAACATGATGAGCCTACTACATGGGAGGAGATGAAAGATCATTTGAAGGCCAAATATCTACCTTCCACATTCCGTAGATGGCTACATCATCAACTCAACACTCCTCATCAAGGCAACTTGTCCGTAGAGGAGTACATGGACAAGTTCAACAACTTGATTGCCTGTACCGCAATTGATGAGGAGGATGAACAGCTTCTGTCCCGCTTTAAGTTGGGACTGAAAACTGAGATTCGTGACAAAATGGGAGTAGTACCAATTGAGAGTCTCAATGACTGTTTTGAGAAATCCCTTGAAGCGGAGGATTTGCTGAAGGCAGCCCCTAGACGCTACAATCTTCAGCTTGCTGAAGAAAAGAAGACCCCCCCTCCTAACCATTCTAGTGTTGCCTCTACACCAGCTCCACAAGTCACACTAGATTAGGGCAAATCCCCTATGGAAACTGCTGAAATACGTTGCTACCATTGCCATAGACTTGGCCATGTCCCCAGGTTCTGTCCACAGCGCGGCAAGGCCAATTCCATCCTTACAGCCATAGAATCCAATCATGAAATGCTTGTTTGTGACCCACAGTCGAGTGGTGAGTGGGCTGTTAATGCTGTCCTTGAGGGTGAAGAATTGGATGGCACTCTAGAGGATGATTTGGCCCAAAACACCTATGAAGTTAATGTTGCCTCAAGAATACTGCTGGCTGAATCTAAGGGAGAGGATTGGAGGCGTCACACCATTTTTAACACACTGATGAACAGTGGGGTTTCTACAGTACAAGTCATCGTAGACAGTGGGAGTTGCATGACTATGGTCTCTCAAGCATTCGTCATCGACAGGTAACTCAAGCTTGAACCACACCCACAGCCCTACAAAATGTCATTACTTAATGACAGCACCTTAAAAGTAACTCAAAGGTGTTCTGTACCTCTTCATATTTCCGGCTACGAAGATGTCTGGTGAGATGTCATCCCTATGGTTTTGACCGATGTGCTACTAGGAAGGCCTCGGATCTACAACAACAATGTCTTGGTCGGAGGTACTAACCAGTGTTTCTTTGATTTCAAAGGGAAACCATTGGTACTTAATCCTCTTAACATTCCGGCTGTGAGAGCTAACTGGAAGGCTGCCCAAGCAAGGCGTCAACAACTGTTGCAACCCCTCCTTGAGACACAACCGGCAAAGGAAGATAGTAAGCACCATCAACAGAAAAGGGGTAAAGGAAAGCACAATGCGAGGTGATTACTAGTGCTGTCCCACATGGAACCTTTGGCAGCTAGTAAGGACCCATATGAAGTCCCTTTACGAGATAAGTCCAAGTCTGAATCTGAAATGTTTGGTGACACCAATGTGCCTGCTCCCATGAATACGTTTGAAGATCTTTAAGTAGAGCAAGTGGAATTTATTCTTCCACCTAAGAACACTGAAGAGTGACAGCCACATCTCCTAGACTACATTCGTGTTTCCAAAGAACGGCCTGCATTTTTCTATGGACTGACGACAGATTTGCACAACTTGAAGCTCAGTTCCACTCAGTCCAAAATCCGTGGTCGAATTTTTTTCAAGAGGGAGAGAGCTAATGTAGAATCTGGCCAGAGAAAGAGACAAGAAGGCCCATCGGACCAGGCGCCTTTATGGGCCAGAGATGGACCAGACCAGGCCCACTCCTGGGCCAGAACTGGACAGCCCAAAGATGCCCCACGATCTGGTTGGGGATCCACCTTGACCAGTCAAAGATGCTCCACAGCTTGAGAGGAAGATTGCTCCATGATTCTGCTAGGATCCTCTTTGACCAGTCACTCAGTCAGCTGGGCCTGAATGCAATTTAGAAGTTTCCATATTTACTAGTTTTTAATTTAGAAGTTTCCATAATTGTTAGTTTCTAGTTTGTGGCTGAAGTATAAAGCCAAATAATTTTATTTTGGTCAACTTCTCTTTAGATAGGATTTAGTAGTTTCTATCTTATTAAGTTTCTATTTTAGTTTAGTTTTATTTTTGGAAGTCTATTGTAAGTCTGCCTATTAAAAAGGCATCGGATTTTTTTAATGAAATACAGATTATTAGAGAAAAGAATATTTGGCCACTCTAGCCATCGTGTGTGGGAGCTCCTCCTATGCTGCAACAGCTGAGATAGCTGTGGGTGAGAGACCCAGGGTGAGAGGCCCATTGCCCCTACCCTCTACCTTCTATTTCTCTATCTTCTACACCACCTCTGCTTTTCCATCAATCCTTGAGAGCTGCTGTGTTTTGTGACTGCTCCATAGACTGAGAAGATCAATCGAGTGTGATTACTGCTGCTGCTGCTGCTGCTAATGCTGTTCTTCAGTCAAGGAGATCGAGCTATCTTGCTGCTGCTGTAGTTCTTCCCATCAAGTGCAGGCTGTTGTATCCCTGTGCTTGGAGATGTGCTGCAGATCTTCTGAGTGTCATAATCCCTCATCCTTCTAATAAACCCTGTTGGGTTTTGACCACCATTCCATCTCACCTTCCACCCCACTCAACCACCTTTTCACTCCATCCCACTGGCTGGATCTAGCCTGCACCTTAACCTTCTAATTTTGGATCAACCTCCGGATCTCACAATCACACCATCAGATTAGGCTGTAATTTTCTGCAGAAGTTACTCCCTATACAAGCACCACTCGATCAGAACTTGGCCTCTTCTATTGGCTGGTTTGACAAAATTCCTAACCTTCTATTTTCTGGTTCAGTTCCTAGTTTGGGTTTTGAAATTGCTGAATATTCCTGGGTTATTTGGGACTAATTTTAACCTAAATTAATTCTACATTAATATGTCTTTTAAAATCACCCCTATCCTAGTGCTAGCTTGTTTTGATTATTTATTAGTGCTGACTCCTATTTTGACTCACATTGCTACTTTTTATAAATAAATACAGCAGCTGGGCATAATCCATGATTTTACCTTCCTATTGTGAGCTTTGCTTTATGATGTTCTGTGGTGATGTAGTGCTACTCTATTATGGTGATTCAACAGCTGGTTAGTGGTGATTCTAACCTAGTTCTATGGTGGTAATCCCATAGTTCATATCCTTCATATTCTATTCTTCTTCTTTCTTCCATTCAAGTAAGTATCGTATTGCTTGGAGGTTGAAACCAGGTCGAAACCCGAGATTTAGAACCTTGCTTATAACAGAAAACGATGTTACTAATGCTGTTATTATATGCCTCCTTACAAGGATTGCATGAATTGGTCAAATTACTTGATTGTCAAAGCATTTAAAAATTCAAGTGGGTGATTGATATAATCACTATCTGCTTGGCTGCTTTATAAGTTCATTGCAAAGATCCTGGCCAAGAGACTCAAGAGTGTGGTTGACCTGGTGGTTAGCAACAACCAATCGGCCTTCATCCCGGGGAGAAATATTTCTGATAATATCCTTCTTTGCAATGACATTGTCAGAGGTTTTGAAAGGAAAAGCCATGCTCCAGCCATTCTCCTCAAGATAGACATCCACAAGGCCTTTGATTCGTTGAGATGGGACTTCATTGCCCAAGTTATGAACAAAATGGGGTTTCCTTTGCCCTTTGTTAACTGGATAAGCTGCTGCATCTCCTCTCCAAAGTTCTCTGTTTTGGTTAATGGCAGCCCGGCTGGCTTCTTTGGTGCTACTGTGGGGATTAGGCAAGGATGCCCTCTCTCTCCTTACTTATTCACTTTGGCTTTGGAAGTTCTCTCCAGGAAAATCCAAATCAGTACTGATCAGCAGCTCATTACTCCCATGCCCAAGTGTAAAGCCCTCAAGCTCAAGGTTCTAAGACTCGGGTCTCGGTGGCATCTCGGCCAAGCCAAAAACCGAGTCGAGTCGAGATCTCGCCGAGGGGGGGAGTTGCTGCATTTTTATTTTTTTTGACTCGGACCCCCAACTCGGTGGGTTTTACACATATTTTGGGTCTGAAACTTGGTATCCAGCCTATTTCAGGCCATTTAAACACAATGGCATGCCCATATTTGCCAAAAAACAAGTCCAAATATGAGTTTTACTTTGGAATCCTACAAATAGGTGATGATTCTTGGACTGTTGGAGTTGAATCTTCACTTTAGCACTTGAATCTCACTTCAAACAATGCAATCCACCCAAGATTTGAAAGAAAGAGGAAGAAATTTGAGGGAGAGAGTTGTTTGAGTGTTTTCCCCTTTGTTTAGAGAGCTATGGACAGAACTATTGACATTTCCGAGTTCTGTCCATTGCCCTCTTTTAATAAAAATGGGCACATGGGTCAAATGGGCAATTAAAATGGGTAAAAACCATGTTCTAACCCGATACCGAGATCTCGGCGAGATATTGAACTTTTAAAACTAGAAAAAAAACTGGAAAAAATGTGTACCGAGAGAATACCGAGATCTCGCCCAGAAAGTGTAATTTTAGAATGCGTATGGCATCTCGTCTTGGGATCTCACGAAACCGAGAAACTCAGCGAGATCTCGGCGAGATCTCGCGAGTTCTCGAACCATGCTCAAGCTTACTCATTTAGAGTTTGCTGACGACTTGATGATTTTCTCCAAGGCTGCTATGGGCTCGCTTGAAGCTATTATGTCCTGTCTCCAGCACTTCCGTGAGCTCTCAGGCCTCTGTATCAAACCCGTTAAGTCTTTGATTTTCTTTGCTGGGGTTGCTAAGCAGGACAAAAGGGATTTCCTTGAAAAGTCTAGTTTTCTTGAAGGCAAGCTTCTTGTCAAGTATCTGGGTCTTCCCTTGATCCCTGCAAGGCTCTCTGCCCATCATTGCACTCCAATGCTGGACCTTACCAGGAAAAGACTCCAACTTTGGAAAGGCAAGCTTCTCTCCTATGCAGGCAGGTTGGTTCTTATTAGATCGGTCTTGGAGGCTTCCTACATCTATTGGTCTGGTGTTTATGGCTTGCCCCAATCTACTATCAAATCTCTGGAATCCCTCCTAGCCTCATTCCTTGGGAAGGGTAATGATTCCCCCAGAATTCTTCACCCTCTCAGTTGGGCTGCAGTTTGTCTACCCAAGGAGGAAGGCGGATTAGGCATCAGGAGAATCAAAGATGTCAACTCTGCGGGTATTATCAAGCTTATCTGGAAGATTGTCACTAAGAAGAAGAGCATATGGGTTGATTGGATATATTTAGGCCTTCTCCGAAATGATTCTATTTGGACTGTCTCGGCCACTTCGGATGCCTCTTGGGTCTGGCGCAATATTCTTGATCATCGGCAAGTTGCCCTTCGGGCTATTCGCACTCAGATTGGTGATGGGCTCTCCTCCTATCTTTGGTTGGATCACTGGCATCCAAAAGGAATCCTTCTTCCCTTGGTTACTTCCAGGGCTATTTATGCCTCTGGTTTTCATAGGCTTTCTCTGGTTGCTGAAATCCTGGATCACAATGGCTGGGCTCCTCCCCTCTCCTCCACGACTCTGGATCTTGTTTGGAATGATCTCCCCTCCATTACTAGAAGGCCGATGGCTAGAGGTGACCTTGTTACTTGGTCCAATGGCAACTGCTTCTCCTCCAAAGCAGCTTGGAATCTCATTCGTATAAATGGCTCCAAGGTTCCTTGGAGGAAGCTTCTTTGGTTCAAGCATCACATTCCTAGACACTGCTTCACAGCCTGGCGTGTCTTCACCAAATGCCTTCCCACGCAGGATTTTCTCCGCAGCCGGCACATCTCTGTTCCTACTTGCTGCCTCTGCTGGAACAATGATGAAGACCTCAATCACCTCTTCTTTGAATCCCCTATGTCTGCTGCAATTTGGAAAGGCATTCTCAACAAATGCTGGCCTGCCCAAAGAAGAATCATGCCCTTCCCTAGAGAGTGGATTTGGATTGACATGACCTTTGCAGGCTCCACTCTTTGGGACTCAGTCAGCAAGATGGCTTTTTGTGCAGCTGTTAATCATATTTGGATGGAGCGCAATATTAGGAAATGGGCCTCCAAATCTCGATCCTTCCATATGATTTGGGATTCCATCTCCTTTGAAATCAAAGCTAAGTTAGCGGTTGCTCCTCCCTCCTTTTGTACAGACACCCCAAGGAACAGGCTCATTGTTGATTCCTGGGGTCTCTCAAATGTTTCTTTTGTTGCCACTGCCCCTTAGCCTTTGCTCTAGCTGGCGGTTTTTCTTTTTTCTCTCCCTCCCTTCGGGGCTCTCTGTTTTCTTTCTCCTTTTGGTAATACAATTTTTTATGCACCCAAAAAAAAAAAAAGTATCGTGTTGCTGAAGTTCAGTATTTTGCTGGTTATCGGTTTCAGCAACTGTAGTCTTTAAAGTTAATTAATTCTGCTGCTAATCTGACTCTTGTTAGCTGATACCTGATTGTCTTTCGTATAATCTATTCATTGCTCCATTAAATTCTGCAAATCAGAGATCGATACTTACTATTTCAGATTTGGTTTGAGGTGTTTGACACTACTTAATCTCAGCATCAAACCCTTGGATCAAACTGTAATTTCCATATTTTGATTCTGCCATCTGAGAATAGAATTCGATTAGTATATTATTCGGATCAGATTATCAAAATTTCTCTTTGCTGGAGTCGTTGATTCTGTTTTAAGGTATCCTGCAGAATTGAAACACTATCAGTGCTCTAAATCCAACCATCAGATCTGTTTGATCTTTTAATATTTTATTGTTCTACTGTTAGCCAACTACTATTTTAAGTTATGTTTATATCTGAGTTCCAGGTTTGATTTTATTGAGTTTCCTACAATTCTGAGCTGTTACACCCTTGTCAGCAATTCTGGTTTATTGAGGGTTTTTAAAACCTACTTGTTTAGTGGATCTCAACCCCATCAGTTATTGTTTAAAGGTGTTACTTAATGACATCAGGTTGCATTTGACACATTACCTGCTAAGTAAACCTAATCCTACATTAAAATGTTTCCTTTAAAGTAGCTATATTAGCACAAAAAATTTACAAATGCCACGTCCACTTTATGACACCATTCAAATGAAAATAAAGAATCAAGCCGCGCAGCACAGACAAACAAGATTTCCTTTATGACTTATAATTTTGATACAGTAGTACATAAAGGATTACCAATGCAAAATTCCAACCAATACCATTCTCACAGAGATGGAAATCAGCAATCCCTCGAAACACATCTTCATAGATCAGACCACTCCAAGACATGATGGGGCGTGGATATAGTTCTACATTAGGAACAGCATCCTTGTTGCATATAAAAGTCACAAATATGGTCCCAGGATCAACAACGACAGTGCCACCCCCAGTAAATCTTCTGACCACAGGAACCTTATCTTGCAACACAAGTTTAAGCTCAAGAAGTTCGGACAGTTTCCTACATAAACGGATTCAATTTGTTTAGCACACACAAAAGAACACATGGAAACACAAAAAAGTTTAAAGGTGAAAGAAACTTGGAACATTATGCATGTAACTCATACTTCAGCTAAGTGATAGAATATTTCATCAATCTCTGCCTTATCAAGTTGTATAAGCAGCCAAGCAGATAGTGATTATATCAATCACCCACTTGAATTTTTAAATGCTTTGACAATCAAGTAATTTGACCAATTCATGCAATCCTTGTAAGGAGGCATATAATAACAGCGTTTTCTGTTATAAGCAAGGTTCTAAATCTCGGGTTTCGACCTGGTTTCAACCTGGCTGAAACCGAGATATGGTCGAAACCTGGAACTTTTTCCCAGGCAACTCAAGACTGTGGTGTTAAGGCCCCGAAATGGTTTTTTAGATCAATTTTTTTGTGTACAGCCTATTTTTGACATTCTAAACACAATGCATGAACTATTTTCACAAAAAAAAACACACACACTCCAAATGGTACTTGTGGATATTGACCCAAGTTTACTAGTGTACACTGAAGGATACACTAAATCTGGTATTAAAAATACTTAGTTCACATAAAGTTAAAGTACAAGAACACTGACACATGCTATCCAAATAAAACAAAGTTGTTCAACAATCAACACTTGCTTAATTCCATGCAGAGCTTCTTAGTGGGTCCACGAGCAGCATACCACTGAATATTTCGGAGCCGTTTCTCTGAATGCACCACATATGTATCCCTTGACACCCTTTGGGCCCAATTGTTCTGATAGTCCATAACTACCCATCTATAAGCCCCATCATCAACTTGTACAAGATATCCCAGCCTAGGGAGGGGCTCACCATGACTGTTGACAAAGGATGACCCAGTACCTAACCCATCCCCATATCCATATGTAGCAGCAGATGTATCATGACCACTCCTACATCCAAATGAACCGGTGCTCTCAAAGGATGGTCCACCAACATATCCACCACCATACGATCCATACCCAGCATATGATGCTGATCCGACGCTTTCGAAGCCACTATCATGATGTTGTGATGGACTATGGGTCTCTACTATCATGATATTGGGACAAAAATACTATTACCTTTGAGAAGAGAGGTTCACACACTGGTAGAAGTCGGTTGATAAAGGTTATAGATGCACCAAACGAAGGAAATATGCGAAGAAATCCACACTAGGAGGCCAAACTCCCACTCCTGTGTCGAAACCTACGACTTCTCCACTGTCTTGATCGAAACTTGCGAGATAACACAAGTTTCGATCAAAACATGTGATATTTAAACTTTGGTTTGGTTTGGTTCAACTGGTTTCGACCGAAACCAATTGAAACCAACCGAAACCTGGAACTTTTTAAACTCCCACTAAGTTTCGTCTCGGTTTTGCAACCAAGATATATCGGTGGTTATGGTCGGTTTGACCAAGTTCTTTTTCCAAGGTTATAAGTCATACATTCAACAAGCCAACTTGATTGAGTAAAGTTTTTAGAATAAGGAAAGTCAGTTCGAGACTTCGAGTCACCAATCCTCACTCACAGGGGTGAGAAATTAAATTAAGTATTGATGTCTCATACGGAAAAAGGCAATGATCTTGTCACTCGAGTAACCAGGACAGACATCTCTTCAGGCCAAGCTCTTAAACCAATTAAATAGTTCAAAAAAATGAAATCTGAACCAACAACAGTTACATATGAAATAGAATAAAAGCAACTCTGCCATCAACAGTTTTAAACGCAAATTCGTAAAATGATCAGGTAAGCTTACCCGCTCACTCCCATGACAATACTAGGAGCATTTGTTCCATCATTTATGATGCACCAATTATTGGAAGAGGTCCTGAACAACCGCTCCTCCAAATGAAGCTGCTGTAAGATAGACATTCCTTTAAATTTAACGATATTCATCAATGGAGCCACAACAGTTTTAGCTTGAGTTACAGCCATTGAATAGTGAACACTAAAAATTTATTGGGAAACCTTTTCCTCCCTGTGGATCAGAATCTACTTCCCATGAATTCTTCTTGTTTCCTGAATTGGTGATATAGTTCTGGAAGGTACCATCCATCAACAACAAATAGACAAAACCAGTTAGAACCCAAATGTCATACCAAATATCATGCAATAAAAAAATGGTGAAACAACAGAGCAATTGGAAATCTACAAAGAATATATGAAACATTTAGAAACTTAGAATACCAAATCATCAGTTTGACTTCTGTATATTGTGGAATATAGGTTTGAGCAAGGAGTTTAAATTATGGTATACGGTCCCTAAAGCATGACATTGGAAATTCTGACAATTGAATGGTCAAGTATCAGATTTCAGCCTCAAATTCAATCATTTACCCTCTCATGTAATGGTATACTTTCCAAGTATATCCATACACTCACTCATAGTCTTATGAATCTTCCTCATAGTCTTAGATTTTTTTAATTATTTAGTTCTCCACCTGAGCAACTCAAATTAGGCTGAAATTTGGCGTGACCAAATGATAGCAGTCATAGCATAAGCACATAAAGTAAATGCCAAAGCTAAGACTGTCAGGCCCAAGTGGCCCAAGTCTTACATGGGTTCAGGCTAATGCCCTTTAAGATAAAAACTAAACTTAAACCAGAGTGATTCATGGTGATTTTGAGCACTTCTGTACCTTTAAATTGGGGTGGATAAAGAAAAAAGGTTTAGGCAACTGAAGTGGAGCTCTAAAATTCTTGCAAGTTGTAACCAGGTTTATAAGGCATACCCATTCAAAGGTGTCAAGAGGGTTTAAGTTGCTGGTTATTAGTGTTTATTAGTTATGGTAATTGCTTATCAGTTATTGTCTACCACGGGTATTTTAGTCCTTATATGTTACTGTTTTAGGTTTATATGAGGATGTACATAAACCAAGAGTATACTTGTAACCTTGACTATTGTTAAGTTATTATATCTTCTTCTTCTTGCTGTTTTCTTTTGTCCTACTTTGTCACATGGTATCAGAGCAATAGAAACCAGTCACTGCAGTTCCTTGTTGCTGTTTTGAGAGTCCTCAAGGATCTCGTGGAGAACTGGAGGTGTGCAGCAATTTTTTGCTGCTTCTACTGCACGTGATGCTTCTCTTGTTTGATGAGAAACTTCGAACAAGAGATTTCTTTTATGCGTGGAAAGATACTTCTTTGTAAGTGATCTGCTGCTCTGGTGGAGTGTTTTACTGCTTCATTAAAAGTCTTATCAAGTTCTGGTTCTTCCCCGCAAGGATCAGCCCTTGTGATACCTCGTTTTTTGGCTGTTCCTTGATTGTTATAGAAGATGTTGTAGCAGATCTATCTATCAGACCTGCCTAAGTTTTGGGAAGATATTCTCAATTCCAAGGGCGACTCTAGACTATAATTTGGTCAATATCAGATCTGTTGATTGGAGGATATCATGGTTCCTAGTTTGTCTAGTTTGTAGGATCCTAGTTTCTATTTTTGGAACATACCCACTGTTCTAAAACTAACAGTTGGAATTCTTTCATATTTTTGGGGCATTGTTCTATCAATTGGAAGATACACTCGACCAGGGTTTCAACCTTTTCTGATGATTGGATTTTGATTTATTAAATTTTTCCTATTCTGCCCTGCTTTTAGTGTCCAACTTTGTCATCCAAAGCCTACATTCAACCAGCATTATGATGTGATCATGGTTTTCTACTTAGTCTTCTCTTTGCAGCTTGTTATTTTCTGGTTTCTTTCCTGCGCTGGTCTGTTTCTTCTTTATGAGTTTTTGCTATTCCAACTAGGAAACTACTGTAAGATGTCATCCATCCATTGGATTGACCTACAATTTTTTTGGTATAATCAAGTGTTCGACCAGGGATTGTTTAGATCTGAACTTCAGATGTGACTCAACCAGATTTCTCCCAAATTCTGGACTTTTATTGCCTGGAGTTTGCATATCCTGCTATACATATTTTTCAGTCCATTGTGTCGTTTCTAGGGCTTTCTTACGTTACTAAAGATTGATCCTTGCGTGGAGAGGTGCTGGTGGTGTTATCATATTATGGATTATTGTGGCATAACAGATGTTTCTATCTCTGCACATGAATGTTCTCACATGCACATGAAGTTTATTGGTGGTTCTTGATGATCTGTACATGTTATCCTATTTCTGGGCAAGAAAATTTCTCTACCTACAGATGTTTCTATCATTGCACACGAGTGTTCTCACATGCACATGAAAGCATAGTTTAAAATCTCGCAATATCTTGGTATCTCGGGCTGGTCGAGATGGCCGAAATATCCGAAATATCCGAAATATACCGAAATATGGCCGAAATATGGTATTTTTTCTGCCATATTTCGGCACTCCATCTCGGTGGGTTTTTGGCCATATTAAGACCTAATATTTCATGTACACCCTTATGTAAGCTACATAAACACATATAAACCTTCATATTGCAAAAAAAAAAGAACTCAAAGTGGTGTTTTGGGTTTGCACCCTTGATTGACAGTATACGGTCACCGACCCTGATGTATAAATAGTTAAATACACATTGATTAGGTACTAAAAGACATAAGAAATTTAAACAAAGTAATGAAACAAAAATAAGTCATAACTCATAACTCATAAACTCCATAATAGTCAATAGTTCAATACTCAATAGTCAATACACAAAGTCACAAGTTCACAACTCACAAGAGTGCAAGACTCACAAGAAATATCACGAAATATCGCCAAAATATCCCAAAAATCACGAAATATCCCGAAATATCACCGAAATATGAACTTTTTCCATTTCGCCTTGCCATTTCATCTCGGTACTGTCGAGATTTCCGAAATATCCTGATATATCGGCGATATTTCGCGAAATCTTGAACCATGCATGAAAGTTCATTGGTGATTCTTGCTGATCTGTGCATATTATTCTATTTCTGAACAAGAAGATTTCTATTCCTACGGTTGCTGCTCTATTGGCTTTCTACACATAAATGATAAGGTTGATTTATTAGTGTTTATTTTATTTGCTCAGATATATCTAACTCATATCGCCAGAGACCTTATTGTTGCCACTGCTCCTGGTTACATTCTGTTGTGACCTAACAAATTTATATTGGCGATATTGGCTCCGAACAGGTTCTCTTTGTTTACAACCCTTCTTATGTAGTCCTAGGTAGGAGTAATCCCACTAGGAACCAGGGTAATAGGATCTCTTAACAAGGCTGGCCGATTGGGACAGCTTAGGCTAATTAGGGCAGAATTAGGGTTATGGTTAGGGTTTCGACTTAGGGTTTTATTTGGTAATGATGTGCAGAATTTTATGTGTCTATTGGTGTAGGTTTGGATCAATTTGGATGAAGTTGGAAATCTAAGGTTTCGGGTTAGAGGCCTTATGAAAATGGACTGTTTGTGAGATCTAGGGTTTAGGGGCAGATTTTAGGAAAGAGGTTTATAGGGTATTAATGGGCAGGTCTAGGGGGTTATTTTGGTATGAAGAAGTTAGGGTTTGGATGAGTTACAAATTTCTGCAATTTAGGGCAGAATTGGATTTAGGGTTTTAGGGTTCTAATGGATCTATGGATTAATGGAAGGGGTGATAATAGGAGTAGATGGAGCTTAGGTTAGAGGATTAGAAGAAGAAGGTTAAATGCTGAATTAATAAACTACTTACTTGAAAGATTAAATCTTCAATGGTAGCAGCTTTGAAGAACTAGAAGAAGGACCTCCCGATCTACAAGATGCAAGGAGTCGATCGGAGTCCACCAATCCCTTCACCTTGATATTACCCACAAGGTAGCCTTGATATTACTCACAAGGTTCACTCAACAGAGCAGAGCAGTAGCTATGGCAGCAAACAAAAGCTTTTTCATTAATCAAATTCGTGTGTAATGCTGGCCTCCCTTACAAACTTATATAGAAGACTCAAAAATAGACTTAGACACTAAAAAGGAATGGCCTAACCTTATCCCTAACCTATTAGGCAACTTAAACTGACTAGGAAACTCAAATAGACTCAAAATAGAGTCCTAATGACTTAAAAACAACTTAAACTACTTAAAATAAAGAAGATTCCCTAGTAGCCAATAGGATATAAGAACCTTTTAGCCAATAGGATCACTTCACTTAAATTAAACCAATTGAACCAATTGGATGCAACCAATTTAAACCGGTTCAATTAAAAACACACAATAAAAACTAAGTATTGGGCTAATCCCGTATGCAACCTATATACCCCTATTTCAGGCCCACTAAAGTGGCCTAATACATAGAAAACCCTTGGGAACAAAGGCCCAACATATATATATCCCAACCCTACACTTATTCCCAATGAAACAAGCCCTATTTGATGATGAATCTGCATCACCTTCATTATTTGTCCACGAGTAGTGCTACACATGAGGGGGAGTATTGTTATGACGGGAGTTATGAAGATTATTTCCTATCAGCCAATTCTTTTATGAAGATTACTTGCCTTGCCTTTGAAGATTGTTTGCCTATCTTCTTATTGAAGATTATATGTTTGTCTTCTTATTAAAAGATTATGTCTTCTCACTGAAGATTTGTTATTGTGTATTACTTTCTATTGAAAATATCTTATATGTCTGGAGTTCTTGTCGAAGATTTTTCCCTTCAATTTGTCTGAAGTTCTTCTAGTTGAAGATTTCAGATTTCTGGCCCACAGAGATGATTTGTTAATCTTCCATTGCTGCTATTTTCTGGGCTTTTGCTGTTGTTGTTGATGTTTTCTAGCCTACAGCGATGATTTGTTCATCTTGTACTGTTGTTGATTTCTGTCCTTCGGCTGATATGTTATGCCGCTTATAGCCTTATATTGCTATCTGGATTTCTTCTTCATGAAGGTTTTTTTGTGTTGCTATTACTGGCGGCTAATATGTTTATGTGGTGTTGTGATTGGAGGTTTCTATTTATTGCGGTTCATTTTTTGGGGCTGCGACTGGAAGAAAATTTTCCTGTGAATCTGTTGTTTGCTTTCCACTGGCTTCTACGATGGTTGATATCTGTTCAAGTCTAGATCTGATGGTTATTCTTGTTTTAGTTGCTCCAAGCTAGAGCATAGGAAATATATATGCTCCAGCTTAAGGAGGAATGTCCAGAATATTATTTTAAAGTTTCTGGTTATTAGTGTTTATTAGCTATGGTTATTGTTTATTAGTTATTGTCTACCATAGGGGTATTTTACACTTTATATGTTATTGTTTCTGGTTTATGTGATGAGGCCATGAGGGTGTACATAAACCAAGTGTATACTTGTAATCTTGACTATTGTTCATAGTTGTCACGGCGTCCAGGCAACCCAAGGCATTGGAGAGGGTCCAAAGTCAAGGCGACACCAACTAGACGACCAAGGCGCCTGGACGCCTAGGCAACGCTTGACAACTATGATTCACAGGTATTGTTAAGTTGTTATAAATCTTATTGCCACTGGTGGGGAAGTATCCTCTCTCCTAATTGGTAGTCTCCCTCTCTACCTCTTCTTCTTCTATCAACTTACCCACCACCTTTCCTCATAGTTCAGCCTAAAAAACAGCTATAAATTAGGCTATGCTTCATCATGTCCCTTATCCCATTGTCTGTGGGATTTCACTGGTTTGGCCTTTGGTTTTGCTTGTGTAATCTTTTTCTGTGCTTGATTCTAATTAATTCGTTGTTCACTTTTTTTTTGTTTTGAATGTTGGGGTGGGGGGACCTGGGGGAATGGGGGAAAACTATTAGGGCATTATTTTTAAGATCAACATTATGATAGGGTTATCAAAGCATCCCCAAGCAATACATAGGCATTTTGAGGGATAGACTAACCTCATGCATAACAGTGGTGCTACCAGGAAGTTGACTCTAGGAATGACTTCTCAACAGCTTGGGTAGAGTCAATTGGTGCAACTAGTTGACAACTTCTAAGGGTTTCACAACTGAGGACTCTTGAGTTTGTTATTTTTTAAACACTATCTTTTTTATTTGTTTATCCTTTCTTTTGGCATTCACTAATTCAGAACCATAGTTTTAAACTTGCCCAGATCTCGGCGTGATCTCGGAAAACTCGAAAATCTCGAGCTACTCGAGACGAGTTTACATATGAGACACATAATATGCACACACTCGAATATCTCGACCGAAATTTCAGCGAGATTTCGGTAGTTTATACTGTCTCACCGAAATTTTAGAAAACTGTTATATACTTATATTCCACATTATAAAAAAGCACCAACTCAAGAACACAATTTGAAATTTCGAAGTAACTCAACAGAGAAGGGGTTTTTTTGTCTACAGAAGGAGGAAAACCTTGTATCTTGACTTTTTGGCCACATCATCACTCAATACAACTAGGATACACTACTGGGGGTTGCCACATCACTACAAAGAGATCGATTGTATTGTTGGGAGTTGGGACATGGAAGACTAGTGAAGTAGGGTGTCTATGACTAATGTATTCACTGATGGGTGTCTATGTAATATGCATTTTGAACACTTCACGTGGAGGAGTTTGTAGTAGAAACTTTAAGTCTTTAACTATTTTTTAAATACTTATTCAACATTATGTGTCTTCATTCATTATTGCATAAGTTACTTGTTTTACTTGCCAATTATGTCTCATAGTACTCAAACAATGTGTAGAATAGGCAATTTTACATTAAGGGTTCAACGTTTACTGCCAACCAAGGATGTGAATCTAAAACACCAAATTGAGTGTTCTTTTTTTTACAATTTGAAAATTTAAATTTGTTTATTAAACCTAAAACAAGCTTCCCTCAAAGTTTCGGAGCCAACTGAGGCCATTTGTCCACCGACATATCATACCGAAACCAAAAAAAAAAAAATGCACAAACTCGCCTCGGTCGCCTCGACCTGGTCGAGACACCGAGTCGAGACGAGTTTTTGAACTATGTTCAAAACATGTCTTGCGGTAGAATTTGATATTTATTTCTTTTTTTGGGTATCACATTGGTCAGTGGTATTTTTAAAATAACAACTAATTTTGCAGTTCAGTGACAGTCTCAAATAAGTAAGCATCCACTGTAAGGTAATGATAACCAGTAGAAGCATCTCCCAATTAATGAACCACCCATCCTTAAAAAACCTAAAAATTTGCATGGGTTAGACATCAATATGATTAAATTATTTTCTACCATCTCATGCAGACACCATTTTTTATGTTTTGCTAAAAATTATACCTATTTATAAATATTGTCTTTTAGACACTATAAAGAACAACAGTTTTGATCACATTATCGGACTAAGTTTCATCTTGAACAATCTCTGGCTAGTTGGGTCCTGACATTAACGTAGATGAGTTCCTAAAAAGGGTACCCCTAGAACAATGTACTAGTCCTATGTCACAGGACCAAAGATCTTACTTTTGGAATAATCTTTTAAAATTAGAGAGCTAAGGTAATTTAGAAATTTTGAGATATTTCCACGTGCTGGTGTTGATCAAGGGTAGATTTTGACCTATTTGAGATTATTTTACCAAACTTGTTGACTTACAAGACACTCTGAAACCATCAGTAGCATGACAACAATTTTAAAAGTAACGCAGAAATTGTAGTTTTACTAAAAAACAATAAAGATATAATAAGAAGTCATCATTCGTAGAATCATTGATACAACCCACAAATGAAAATTAAGGGTTCCCTAATGATCGAAGACCAAGAAAATGTGACCATCAAAGCTGGACTGATTCAACATTATCATTTATTCATTAAGTTCAAAGTGGTGAGAAATGAATTTGAAGGGTCAGAGGGGTGCAACTCAGACCAAGACATGAGAAAAAGGAACATAAATTTGAAAAACAAATTTGGTGGGCAGGAGCTCAAGCTCAGATCTTGATGCAGGTTCACTACCTTGGACTGACCCAAACTCGATTGGGAACCCAGACGAAGATGAACTGGGTCCAAATCTGGGTTTTTAGTCTAGTTGGATAATTATTTATTTATTTTCTTTAGGAAATATGCAATCTTTTAATTTCAGAAGTTTAGGTAGGTAGGATATTTGGTTTCCCAATTGTTCTTGGAGGCCTAGGGACGCCCCCGTAAGGAGGAGTGATATGATCTCGATTGAAGGAGTTAAAAGAGCTAGGGACAGGCCTAAAATGACCATAGGAGAAGTTGTGAGGAAGGACATGCATAGTCTAGGTCTTGTACCAAGTATGATCTCGGACAAAGCCTATTAGAGGGCAAGGATCCATTTAGTAGACCCTATTTAGCTGAGATTCTCCTGACTTACTGGGCTTTACCTCGTTCCTCTTACTTGACTCTTACATTTTTCTTTTATTTTCTTTCATTTGTCATTTTCCATTTTGCATTTCTCTTCTCATCCCACATCCCTCTTTTCCCCATCTCTTCATCCCCATTTTTGTTTAGACCTCTGTTTTCCGTATTTTGTTTTGTTTGGATCCGTAGCTGACCCCATTAAATTGGGATAAGGCTGAGTTTGTTGTTGTTGTTGTTGTTGTTCCTTGTTAAAGATTGTCTTCAAGTTTAATAGGTTTCCATTACTATTTGGGTTTCTTCTTTTAAATAGCTTGTATTAGGATGAAATTACAAATTTGAGAATGAAGTGAAAAGTTGAGTTTGGAAAACCTGCATGGTTGTGTGCATGTGCGACTTCCAACCCTCTTCTTTTGCGATTTCCCCTCTCCCAACCGCCCCTCCACCAAATTGGTGTCAGAGTAGAAGGATCCATCTCCTTCCCCCGTCAACCTCTCTCATTCCCTTCCCATTAATCCTATTTCTGTTCCCCTGCCGAGAACTGCGATATAAATAAATCCAGAACCACTGTGACAGCACAGCCCTCCATCTCCCTAAGCCCCTTCCGACTCCGACAGCAACCTCTTATCCCCTTCTTCTTCCCTCTTTGTGACAACGACCCCCCCCCCACAATAAAAAAAGACTTTGAACCACTGAAACTCTACTTCATCCCATCCTCCACTGAAACCCTATCCCCTGATATCAAACAAAACCCAAACCCCTCTCCAAACCAGAAACCAAGAACCCCTTTGATTCTTCTAGGCAGCGTTTGGTAACGGTCTTCGTAAAGAACACCCATTCTTGACCAGAAACGTTCTTTCCCGTTTCTGGTCTAGAACAGCATTCTGTGTATGTATATGACTGTTTGACAAATACGTTCTAGAACTGTTTCAGAACAATATTAGAACAAAATGTCATTTGGTAAAACCTGTTCTTCCAAATTTGATTACAATAATGACATTTCCATCTAATTATACCAAAAAAATACTTGTCAAATCCTTTTCTCTTACCAACCTTAGCATAAATTAAAATATCTCATTAACATAACCAATGTAATTATAAAAATATGTCAAATTATAGTTTTTTAAACTGAAATTACAACTTCAACAACCTAAAACTTAATTTAAGCTTTGGGAATACAAGATAAAATGGATTCACCTGTCATAGAGAGACCCTCTTTCACAATCGGACAATCCAAACACCAAAATCAAGCAAGCAATTTTGGCTGGAAGTGGGTGAATTGCACTACAGACTTGGTGAAAGAAAGAAAATACCTACAGTACAAATTCATTATCTTTCTGCGTTCAATGTCCAAGGAAGTCCATACAACAAAGATCAATTAAATGCAGCAGCCCTTATGAAGTCCTAGGTAGGAGTAATCCCACTAGGAACCAGGGTAATAGGATCACCAAACAAGGCTGCTGGTTTGGCTGGGCAGTTTGAGGCTGTTTAGGGCAAATTTAGGGTTTAGACTAGGGTTAGGGATGAATGTGATACATGGTAATGATCAGCAGATCTAGGGGATTATTTTGATATAAAAAAAAAAAAGAGGATTTGGTTAGGTTTTATAATTCTGCAGATTTAGGGTTAGGGTTTCGGGTTTTTAGGTTTTAGTTTCTAGGCTGAAACTAGGGTTTTAAGATGGAAGTTTGGACTCAGGTTCTGGTCGAGTTTTCCAATGAGGGGGAAGAACACGCGATCAGAATATGGAGGGGAATTGATGGGCAGAAGTGACTGATCTGGGAATCCTAGGGTTTTGGGGTTTTAGAAGGATGAGGGGATTAGGGTTTAGAGTTGTAAGTTGGGACTGAGATGGCAGTCGAGTGGAGGGTCTGCTGTGAGGGGGTTGTGGTCAGATTTTGGATGAAAATTAATGAAGGATGAAGGCTGGACTGGTTTAAGAATAATTAGGGTTTATGAGAATTGATTGGGAGAGTGTAGGTCTAGGTTAGAAGGTGAGAAACAGCAAGGTAGTTGCAGGAAAAATAAATGACTTTACTTGTTTTGCAGGGGATCTGAAAACAGCAAGTAGAATCAGCTTGTAGAAGAAAAGGACCTCCAAATCTACAAGATTCAAGGAGTCGCCGGAATCCACCAGCCCTCACCCTTGATATGACTCACAAGGGCTCCTTGATATTACCCACAAGGAACACTCTCAAAGAGCAAGCAGCAGCATTCATGGCAGCAGCATAAAGAGACGATTTTTCAAAGCATAATAGGTGGGGGAGCCTCTCCCACGATCTCTTATTAAATAAAAGGCCAAAGGCCTAATTCCTAGGACTAATACAACTCTAACCTCCATCCAAAACCATGGAGAAGTACAATTAAGTGATTTAAAACAATTCAAAAAGCATAAGAAGACTCAATTGACCCTAATGACTTAAAAACAACTTAAACTATTTAAAATAAAAGAAGATTCCCTACTAGCCAATAGGATATAAGAACCTCTTAGCCAATAGGATCACTTCACTTAAATTAGACCAATTGAACCAATTGGATGCAACCAATTTAAACTGGTTCAATTAAAAACACAAAATAAAAACTAAGTATAGAACTAAAATAAACTAAACTAAGGCTCCTACTGAAACCCTAGGCTTAGGTTGGCTTCTTCAATTCGAGGAGGCTAGGATCTGCATCAGCCCCATTAAATAGTATCGAGGATCTAAAATTCTAAATTCCTTAGTTAGAAATCTACACCACAGTCTGAACAATTCAATATGGAAAGACTTGAGAGAAAATAAGTACTTGATAACATCTATGTTAAAGTTTACAATGGAATATCTTAAAAGTACAATTGAAGATCACAACTTCTCTGCTCAAAGATTAAAAAGAAACAAGAACATTGGGTAACAATGATACAAATAAACTTTTAAATATAATTTCAGAAAAGCAACGCAATAGCTGCTAATTTCGAACCAATCTTGAATCATAAAATAATAGAAGTTGAAGATAATCAAATTTTCAAATGTAACATCCATTGACCTGAACAGGGTGCAACTTTTAATATAGGGCAGGCTCCCCAACAGTGGGGTTGTGCGGGAGTTGTGGACAGTGTGATAGAGAGAAAGATTTTTTTTTTTTTGGGGGGGGGGGGGGGGGAAATGTGCGGGAGAGTGAGGAAGGAAGACGGATTTGAAGGGAAAAAAAGGGTTAACCTACCTCACCGGAATAGCAGCGATACTACCGATTGGAGCGAGGCGAGCATTTCAGACAACTGTTTTCAGGTATTCCGCAATCGGAAGAAGCTGATGCTCGGATCTCAGGAGTTCGTAAAAAACAGGAGAGGTAGTGGTCACCATTAGAGAGTCAGCAGATCTGGGAGTTGGTTTGGGTGTTGAAATCTAAGAGCGAGAGAGAGAACTCTGAAAATCGAAAACTTAGTTTACATCTCGCGAGAAACAGAGAGAGAGAGAGAGAGAGAGTTGCAGAGAGAGCAAGATCGAGAGAAGAACTCACCTGCACCACTGCTTACCTATGGCACACAAACAAGTTAAACGAAAACTCCTTGAAGGCATGAAACCCCTAAACTACAATCTAAAATCAGAAGTGATACATAGACCAAAACCCATCATATGAAAGAATTCCCCACCTTCAAAATACGAGTCAACCCCACCAATCAACCACCTTTGACGGATGAGGCACAAAGCTAAAGCAGACTCAACTCTGCAAACGAAGAACAGCTAACACTTTCACAGGCCCAAAACAAAGAATCAATCGAAATATATACATCCACATGAGACAAAAAGCTGTCTTTCTCCTTACCCACCACCCCTAACACCCATAACCAACCAATCCAACAGAGTACCATGATCACCCAAAGACAAATACCATTGAGTCACACGTTGATAAGCTCAAGAAAACAAGCAAAATCTCAGATTCTAAGCCAAAGGGGTGGCTTGTTCACACCTAAGAAACAGAGAAGACCAAAGTGGATTGGTGGAACCGTGAAAGATGGGGTAAAATAGGAAAATCACAGAAAATCAGGTGGTGAGAGTTGTAAGCGAAGGGACTTAGCGGATCGTCATCAGTGAACAATGTAAATAAAAATTGAAGAAAAAAATTAGGCATGGTGGCACATACTCCATTTCTAGGGTTTTCAGTGGGAAACCCTAATCGCATAGAGATAGAGGGGAGAGGAAACAGTACAGAGAGAAGATGGAGGGAAACATACCGAGAGATATAGGAAAGAAGAGGGAGGGATAGATATGCTGTGCAGAAGAGAAGCAGAGAACTTACGGGCACAGAAGCAGGAACCTCCTGCTGCTTCGCCAAAGCCGGAAGCAACCTGCTGCTCCACCATGCCTGAAACAAAACCTGCTGCCTCAGTTATTATACATCATAGAAGAGATGGAAATGGAGAATGAGGCATAGTTGGTCCGTATAAATCTCATGGGGTGCATCTTCTGTTGGAATGGTTCAGAAGACATTGACCACCTTTTTTTTGCTTGCCCCTTTACCTCTACCATTTGGAAAAAATCCCTTTCGTTTATCTGGCCTCGCAGTAGGAGACATCTCCCTTTTGCTCGAGAGTGGCTTTGGCTGGTCATGACTTACCTGGATGCTCGATCTGTGACACTATTGGCAAGCTCGTGTTTTGCGCTTCTCTTTACCACATTTGGATAGAGAGGAACCTTAGGAGATGGACCTCCAAATCTCGCTCTTTTGACTTGATTTGGAAAGCCATCTTCTGAGATGTCTCCACTAAGCTTACTTTTCTTCCTACCAAGGCTGTTTTGGACTCCCCAAGGAACAGGCATATTGTTGTGTCCTGGGGTTTAGATAGTGCTCTTTTAAGATCCCTCTCCCCCACTTAGTTGGGCCTGGGATCTGCTCTACCCCCCCCCCGCCCCCATGTTCCCCTTTTTGTACATTCCCCCCCCCTTTTTTTCGGTTCTCTTCTCCTTTTCGCCCCCTTGGGCTTTGGTAATATAATTTTTTATTCACCAAAAAAAAAATATATCTCATGGGGGTTTGGGGGTTTCGGTCAGGGTTTTAAAAAACAGTATTGGCCTCCGAATTAGTAAGAGCCGATTCTGATTCGGATTGAATCGGTTCGATCCAGCAGATTCTAGGCTATTTGGAGGTGACAATGGGATCAGTTTTGGAATCTGGAAAATCGGCTCAAGAATTGGTACCATTCAGGTTGGCATATGAAGAAATGACTAGGAATCGAGGTCGATCTGATTCCGATTCAAGCACTAAGGATTAGGGTCGATAGAAATCGGGATCTGTGTCAATTTTGATACAAATTGGCTGATTCATTGATCCAATTCTCAATTCTTGAAACCATGGTTTCGGTCTTCTAAGATTAGTTCTTAAATTATGTTGGAGGCTCCTAGTTAACCCAACATCTTTGTGGGTTCAAATTTTAAAGTTCATATACTTTGGTAAAAAAGGTTGTTTGATCAAGCTTGTTAGGAAGGAAAGATTTGTTGTTTTTTTTTTTGGTAGCAATAGGCACATTATTGATACTATCGTGTATTACACATGGATGGAGGAAACTAACTCAATTGACCATGGATCAGAAACAGGTCATATTGACTGTCGTACACACAACCGACAATGCCTTCCTTGCCAGGGAGTCAGCCAAGCCTTGCTCCCTTAGAATAAAAGAAAAATTACAATCAGTAAAAAATGATGATAAATGATGAACATCATCCAAAATAGGTTTGAGAGTTAAAGGAGGAGAAGCATCACTGTGTTAGAGATAATTCACAATAGTTTGTTGGTCCGATTCCACCATCAAACGACTATATCCTTCAAAAATCCCTTCCAATAACGTTGATCGTATAGCCAATGCCTCACCTTTAATAGTTGTATGATAATTTTAAGGCATAGACAAAGCAAGCAAAATATCACCATGATGATTCCTATAGATCAACCCCAAACCACCAGAATCTAAATTTTGTTTTAGACTAGCATCATAGTTCACTTTCACCCAATTCTCTTGGGGAGGCTCCCATTGCACAGAACGGTCCAAATGGTATGTGGTTGCCATCATACAGCTTCCACCATCAACACCGAGCACTGATCTTATGTACTCATCATAAGCATTGGTAGAAGATAGTATATTTGTTGAAACAGGAGTTGGCTTGAATCTTCAAGGCGCGTTATAGAGTCGCTTTCCTTAAGAAGAAATTCGTCCCTACTTCCAGATGCAAATAGGTTGCAGACGAATTGTCTCCCAGGATACAATGAAGCCCAAACTTGTTGATTATCTTGGCTGCGTATTGCACAAACGAAGCCAAGATCGATGCCTGAAAGCCTTTTGAGAAAAAGAAAAGCCAGTAGCAGAGAAATCTGTTTCCTGCAGTAAAACAGATTCTTTGCAATATCAACTTTGAGAATGAGGGAGGAGAAGAACGTTTTGGATATCTATCCAAATTTGAAATAGCTCTGGATATTAATAAGCCACTTGGCATCTGTTCCCAACAGATGGATCCTTCCATCTTTGAATCTGGTCCGTTATCGAAGGATTATCTGTGTTACTGTGTGTATATATTGCTAACTTGAAAAGAGATTTCGATCTTTTTGTTTGTTTGCAAGAAAAGTACTATTTGTGTAATGGCTTGGCATGGAGCCTTTTCTATATGTTGCACAGTCGGAATTTCTGAAACAGATGTCAGCAGTAGTAAAGGCAAAGAGTTAGGGAAAGCCCAATGTGTTTAAATATGTTAGCAGCACTCTATATTTGCTGATGTCCTAGTGGAAGAGGCAAGAGTTGCAGGAAAGGGGCGGGATTGCAGAGGGATGGGGGTGGGTGAGGAGGAGGAGGAAGAGGTAGAAGAAGAAGAAGAAAGACGAAGAATCATTTTTTATCAAAAGGTTGCAGGAGCAGGGTGGGGGCAGAGTTGAAAGGAAAAGAAGAAGAAGAAAAAGAAGGGTAAAAGGGTCATCTCGCAAGGACCGAAGGTTAGTTTGGGGATTATGAAAAATGTTACTAAGTCACATCACCACTTAATAGACGGGCACTAATGACAAAGGTGTAATAGTAATTTTTTTGCAAACTAAAGGGGCTCAGAGTGTAATTGGGGAAAATGTAGGGGAGGAAGGTGTAATTAGGCCATAATACAAGGGAGAGGCATGTAATTTTCCTTTCTTCTTTATTTTTTATTTTGGGTAAAGTACACGTAAGGTGCCCAATCTTTGCTAAAATGACTTATGAGGTATTCATTCTTTCAAAAGGGACGTTTGGGATGCCTTATTGGTTTAGTCTATGAATTCACCTAGAGGGGGGGTGAATAGGTGACACAAGTGGACAATGATATCTTTTGCGGAAAAGTGTTATAAATACAAATTAAAAGATAAATGCACAAATAACACAAAGATATATAGTGGTTCAGGGGCATGTAATTTTCCCTTTCTTCTTTATTTTTTATTTTGGGTAAAGTACACCTAAGGTGCCCAATCTTTGCTAAAATGACTTATGAGGCATCATTCTTTCAAAAGGGATGTTTGGGATGCCTTATTGGTTTATTCTGGGAATTCACCTTGAGGAGGGGTGAATAGGTGATACAATCATGCAAGTGGATAATGATATCTTTTGCGGAAAAGTGTTATAAATACAAATTAAAAGATAAATGCACAAATAACACAAAGATATATAGTGGAAATACAAATTAAAAGATAAATGCACAAATAACACAAAGATATATAGTGGTTCGGCCATTATATATGGGATATTTAGATAAGAAAAATAAGAATAAAAATTCCACTTCTCACTTATCTTCCCATTCTCCAAGTCAAACAACTATAGACCAACTTCACTTATAGAAACCACATTCAAGCAAAATGGGAGTCAAAATTTGCCTCTTGGGATATTTTAAAATATGGGATATGCAAAATAAGAATATTAAGAAAAAAAATTCCACTTCTCCCTTTTCTTCCCATTCTGAATGATTAAGGCCTAACAAATTTCAGAGTTGTTCCTAGTCATGACTTACAAAGCATTAGCAACAAAAAAAAAATTCTTCTCAAATCACACATTTCCAAGAAAAAAATCCCAACAAATAAACAATTTAACAAACACAACCCCCCTCCCACCCAGTAAAACTATATAAAATATACACACCAACCTCGAAAAAATTTAAATATATTCGAGACAACCATGATCTATATACTTTTTTCATAAAAAAATAGTCACCGAAAATGAAATTATCATTAGGAAAGAAAAAGGGACCAATTAATTAAGATGCGTCTAAATAAGGCTCTTCTTTTAGGTTTCAGCAGAGCAAGACAGCTTACTGCTAAAGCAAGTTGAAAGATTCCCATTCCCTTTCATTTATTCCCATGAAAACCCAAACGCAGTCTAAAATTTCTTAAAATATACATAAGAAAGTATAACCGAATATCATCATTTCCTTCACAAGAAAAATAACGATACATAAACAAGTTCTGGCCAAATCTCTTTCTTATCACAGAATCCAACAAATGAATGAGTAAAACAGAAGTAAATCCAGACGGAAACATAACTTCAACAAAGTGAAGTTCAGACTCAAATATCCTAACTTTTGAACCAAAAGAACCCGAATGACAGTAAAATCAAAACAAATGATTTTTTATTTTTCAGAGTCACCAACATTAAAGAGAACAGAAGAGAACCTACAATCCATAAAAGACAAAGGAAAAAAAAAACATTTTAAAAGAATGTATAACCAAGAACATTTAGATCAGAACAACTTCTTTTCCATCTCCCCAACCCATTCTCCTTTTTCTTTTTCCGAAATCACTCAGAATAATGGACAACAATTCTTATCAAGATTTCTTCTATTAAATGAATCAAAAATAGCATCCCAATACTTTATAAAATAATGAAAACAAACCAGCTCTGCGTTCAAGAGAAATAAAAGACCATAACAAAGCCAGGTAACAACACATTCCAACAACTCCCAAATATTTTCTCGTTCTGTTCCACTCCAACTTCAGAACAAACACTTGTAAATGAATGAAAAAATAAGCCAACTAGCCCAAACCCACCAGAAGAGCACACATTTTGACACCAAGGAGGAAATAAAATGAGAAGCACAAAACCCAACTCCCCAGATCGCATTTTCTTTCCATCCAAACCAAAAAAAATAAAAAACAGGATTCAATGAAACGAAGGAAGAGAACAAGTATAACTGCATCTGTCAGACTGTCACTGCATTTCTGCATCTTACCTCCGATTCTAGAACCAAAATTTGATCTGTTTAGGCTCAATGTTGGAGAGTATAGGACACTCTCTAATCAGTTGTTGCCTTCCCATGGAGCTTGGCTTGGGGCATTCAGAGTAAACCCTCTCCAAAGCCTCAACCTGCTCAGGCGTATATCTAACACACTTGCTGGAATCCATCTGTTTAGACTCCTTAATCGAGAGCGCCATATATATATCCAACCCAGAAAAAAAGCCAAACAAACAAAGCAAAGCAACGGAAGATTGACAGACCTACAAGGGGAAGTAACAACTAGAGCCTTGGGCACTCTCTACGAGCACTGAAATGACGCTTCCACGTCCTCTCAGGCAGGCTCTCTCCTCCAAGAGAGCCTCCTCTCTCCCACATCAGAAACTCTCCCTAACCCAGAAAAGCTCAGTTGAGAACAAGAAGAATCAGATAGGTAGCGGTCTTATCTTGGACACCCATCTCAAGATAATACCTGACGAGGTGTGAAGTGGAGAGGATAAGCAGAAAAACAGAGATGCCACAAATAAACCAACCCACAAAGACAGAAGAAAAAGAGAGTGGGAGAGAGAGAACAGAGATGGCAAATAAGACCCAGGTGTGACTCGTGAGTGTTTAGCTTTTTCCTTTTTTCCTGAAATACCTCTTTCCTCTCTCTCTTTCTCTCTCCCGAAAAGAACGAAATGTTTCGCTGTTCCTCTCTGAGAGAAAGCAAAAATCACAGTTTCTCTCAGCAAAAACCACCTCTCTGTCTCTCTCTCTCTTTCTGCAGATTTGTTGATGCAAGCTTATGGTGTCATACATGTAGGGGTGCAAGTTTGGCCATGTTGGCCCGAACCCGCCCTGAGCCCGAACAGGGCCTGGGCTAAAGATTTCTGGCCCTGAGGGCGGGTTAGGGCCAGAAATGTCTGGCCCTGAGTCAGGGTCGGGTCAGGTCCGGGTTGAGGCCTCGGGCTCAACCCAACCCTGATGTTGGCCCTGTTTTTTACCCTGCTCTTGGCCCTGATTTTGACCCTGATCTTAGCCCTGATCTTGACCCTGATCTTGGCCCTGATTATGTATAATGAAGTCACTATCATGATATTCCATCAGTTCCCTCCCCGCCCCCCCACCCACCCACCGACCCAAATTTTACAGTTTAATCAAATCAGAGTTTTTGGTCACAGTATCAATTATACACTCTCTAGGATTTCACAATTGCAAAGTTCTGACCATAATAATTCCTGATATAGGATGGAAAGAAAATCTCACTCTAATACATTTCCACAAACATGACATAGGTGCTAGTGTGCTACATCTATAAATGGAAAGCAAGGGGAATAATGGAGTGCATGTAAAACCTGGATAAGAGCTTGATCAAAACCTCATTTTGGATTCTCTATCTTCTCTAAGTTCTTAAAAAATTGATTTACATTTTCTTTTTCTTTTTGTCCTGTTTCCTAAACTCTTGTCCTCACCATTAATCTGAACCCAAATACCTCACTGGCTCATCCATACCCCAAGGTAAAAGGCCTACAATTTTCACCTCTCTCCAAAACACCCTAACCAGAAAACTCTCGATCTTAATGAAGAAATCCCATATGTCCCAACGGCATCCCTTGTTTGCCATTCTTTTTCATCCTTTCAACTTTCAAGTTGAATCATAGTTATCAAGGCGTCGCCCTTGGCGTCCAGGCGGTTTTCCAAGCCCATGGCGATAGGACGCCATTTCGTATGTCGCAAAATGGAGCGCCATGGTCTGCAAGGCGTCGCCTTGGTCACTTTAGGACGCCTATGCTTCTGGGCGGTCGCCATATGTATTTTTTTTTAAAAAGATTTTTGTTTTTTAATTTTTTAATGTAATTGAAGATATTCTAATTGATATAATCTGATTGGTGTGATGCTTTTGGTTCCATGCTCTGAGAAGCATGGAATCATATGTTACAAAAAGAAAAAGAAAAAAACAAAAACACCTAAATCGATTCAACATTTCAACTAATCAACTTAACCCCAAACCCATTTGACCAATTGACCCCAAAAGTTGAAAAACACGAAAAAGAAGAAGAGTTGAGGACTGCGAAAGAAAAATAGAGAAGCAGCGGCAACTTCGAGTCTTTGTCTCTTCGACTTCGACTCCATCGAACACTCAAACCTCACTCCTCAGTGCCCAACTGCCCATTGTCCACCGGCGTCCGGCGACTCGGCGAGGATCTCCAGCGGTAAGTATTGTTCTTTTTTTTTTCTTTTTTTCTTTTTTCCTTCTAAAACCTAAACCCTTTCTAAGTTCTAACCCATGCGGCCCTACTGTTCTTCTTCTTCTTCTCTTCTCCAGCCTCAACCTCCACCGGTGACATATCCATCTTCCACCGGCGTCCGGCAACAACTCCATTAAAGGTAAGTCCGTGAGTCATTCAGCTTTTCTTCTTCTTCTCTTCTATTTTTTGTTTTTTTTTTTTTTTTCTTATGCTGCATTGCTGCAGCTGTTCCATCACTTGATTCACTTCCATGTCCCTCTTCTCCAGCTTCCATCCCCAACGACGACATCTTCAATCTCCACCCCCACGGCAAGTCGACATCTCCAATTCCACGGTAAGAGGTGCCAATTTTTTTTTCTTTTCTTCTTCTAAAATCTAAAGTCTAAAGACTCTAAACCCTGTTCTTCTAAGTTCTAACCTTCTCTGTGACTGTGTTTCTTCCTTTTGGCAGCAGCAACCTCGTACATCGTCCGGCACTATTGTCTTCCATTCCAGCAGCATTTTCCAGCCAGTAAATGTCTTTTTTTTTTTTCTTCCAGTCTCAGTGCTTCACTTATTCTCTTCCTCATTAGTCTAATTATAAATCTGTAATCAGTATTTTTCCTTCCAAGTTCCAAATTTCATTTTTTCCTGATTTTCTTTTCATTTTTTATGCTTCACTGCTTACTTGCTTAGAGTTTCAAATTTCAGCAATGTATTACTGTGTTACTAAATTCCAGCTTCCTATATGCCTTCGGTTGGACTAGCAAACACTTCAATATTTTATTCTATTGTGAATATGTGATAGTTTGATTAGTGATTACACTTTCTATAACATAGTTGTTTTTTTCTTTACTTTTTAAGTTTTTATACACTTTAATTCTCTATATTTTTTATTTTTTTTCTATTTTTTGTCATTGTAGACAACTAAACATCAGACAAAGGGAGTAGTGGAGTACAATGGCCAATGTTGATGGTAGTAGTGGGGCTGAAATATAAGTACAGCGGGGTCAGGGATTGATCCAAGCAAGGATCCGAAAAGAAAGGCCAAGTCTAATGATCCGGGGTGAAAGTATGGATACTGGCCTAATTTAGAAGACAAAAATTGTGTCAAGTGTATCCTCTGTGGGGTGGATACCAAAGGAGGAATAAAAAGATTGAAGCAACACTTGATTTGTGGCTATGGAGATATAGCCAAGTGCTCAAAGACAACTGTCAAAATTGCAAAAGAGATGAGAGAAGCGATCTTGAAAAACAAGAAGAGGAGGATGGAAAATTTGGATGTTGGCGGTGGAGATTTTCATGTTGAAGGATCCGAAGAAAGGCATATAGAGTCCGATTTGGGGGGTGGGGAGTCAAGCCTTATTCCAAGCTCTGGAACAGCTTCAAAAAAAAATAAAGTTGTCATTCAAATGACAGTCAAACAACAAGTAAGGGGTCCCATGGATGCTCATGTAAAGAGGCGGACTCCTGAAGAGGTTGTTGCAGAGAGGCACGGTAAAGGTCCCCAACAGACTACAATGGAGAACTGTATGAGATCAGAGGAGGAAAGAGATAAACTCCGTTCTTACTTTGCAAGGTGGGCTTTTGAAAGTGGCGTTCCATTCAATGCATTGAAGCTAAGGAGCTTCGAGGAGTTGGTTGAGACAATTGGACAATATGGGCCAGGTTTCAAGCCCCCTTCATTTCATGATTATAGGGTTCCTCTACTGAAGTCTGAGAAGGAGAAAGTTGATGAAATAAAAAAGAAACATAAAATCTCTTGGAGGAAAGGGTGCACTCTCATGTCTGATGGGTGGACCGACAGGAAAGGAAGGCACTTGATTAATTTTCTTGTCAATTGTACGGAAGGGACTTTTTTTTTGGGGTCTGTGGATGCATCAAGTCAAATACAAGATGCAAAAATGTTATTTGAGCTCCTTTATAGTAGGATTGAGGAGATTGGAGAGGAGAATGTAGTTCAAGTGGTCACTGATAATGCTTCCAATTATGTTGTTGTTGGAAGGTTACTAATGGGGAAAAGAAAGAAGTTGTATTGGACTCCATGTGCAGCTCATTGCCTAGACCTTATGATGGAGGAGATAGGCAATATAAAAATATACAAGTCTGTGATACTGAAGGGAAGAAAAATTACTACCTTCATCTATAGGCATGCTCGCCTTCTTGAAGCTATGAGGGTACAAACAAAAAGAGCAGACTTGGTAAGGGTTGGAGTAACCAGATTTGCAACACTTCAGAGTTTATTGAAGCACAAGGATGCTTTGAGGAGATTATTTTTTTCTGACCATTGAGAGCAATCTAAGTTGTCACATACAGAGGCAGGGAAGCAAATTGTTGAATTAGTTATTTCCACACCTTTCTGGAATGGTGTGCAGGATTGCTTGAGAGCATCATTGCCTCTTCTTCAAGTATTGAGTATAGTAGATGGAGATGAGAGGCCTGCATTGCCTGAAGTATATGTTGCAATGGAAGAGGCAAAGAAGCACATAATATCAAATTTTAAGGGCATAGAAAGGAAATGGAAGAAGATTGTAAAGATTATTGATAGGCGTTGGACAAGTCAGATGGAGCGACCAATATATTTGGCTGCATTTCTCTTTAATCCAAGCAAGTACTTTAAAGCAATTGAGATGGAATCAGATGAATCTTTAGCCAACTCCTTGATGCATAAAGCAAATGATGCCTTTAATGATGTTCTTGTAAGGATGGTGCTTGATACAACCTTGCAAGACAAGATCAGTGAACAATCTGTTGCTTATACTGGAACTAGAGGATCTTTTGCAAAAGATATGGCGATTAGACAAAGGGACAAGTTGAGTCCTCATAAGTTTTTTTTCTTTTAATTTATATTGTTTAGTTGTTTTACTTGTTTGTATTTTGTATTGTATGTTGATTTTAATTTAAGCTATATTTTTTCTTATATATATTATATATATTTATAGTCGTTTGGTGGGAAAAACATAGAAACTCTACACCTGAGCTTACAAAGCTTGCAAGGCGCTTACTTGGTCTTTGTTGTTCATCTTCTGGTTGTGAGCGCAATTGGAGCATATTTGAGTTTGTAAGTACTTGAGTATTTCAGTACTAAGTTAATAATATTTTTATTTTTATTTTTTGTGTGGTTTTAATGTTTTATGAAAGAATGACTTAAAAGAATAAAAACTAATATTCTCATATTGTTTATTTGTTCTTCAGATTCACACCAAGAAGAGGAATAGGTTAGAGCATCAACGTTTAAATGATCTTGTCTACATCCAGTATAATCGCCGTCTTCAAGTAAGGTTCCAAGAAAGAAAGGAACAAAGCAAAAATTATGATCCACTGGAACTTGATGAGCTAGATTGGAGTAGTGAGTGGATGACTGGGGCATCAGATGATGAATTAGTTCATCCCGGAGATGATCTCACTTGAAGAACTGTATCAGCAGTAACTGGGGCATCTTCATCGCTTTATGGCGCCAATAGAGCGAGGAGGTCTGGACCATCAACCGCTCCAGTTCCACCCCTTCCCTCTTCTTATTCACGGCGTGCTAGGGGGAGGGTTGAGGAGTCTTCAGATGAAGAACTGGAGTTTGGGTTGGAGTTGGATGAACAAGATATGTGTGATGATGAAGATATTGAGGATGATTTTGGTATAGAAAGTAATGATGCGGACAAACAACAGGAGCAAGAAGATTTAAATATGCTTAATTGGAATTGAAATTTGAAGTTGTGAAGTACTTACTGAACAATTTGTTTTGGATTTTGGATGGTTTTGTTTTTTAGACTTTTATTCACTCTAAGTATTTGAATGTTTAAGCTTTAATGATTGCTTAATTTTGGCATTTTACTATTTTAGGTTATGTTATGTTTTCTTTTATTGAGTATTGATTGATAGGGTCACATAAGTAGAAATATAGTGGATGACCTTAGGGCCTGCTGCCTAGGCACTCAATTTGGCATCACAGAGGTAAGTGTACTAATTTACCAACCCTTTATTCTTTATATGTAATAATTTATAATGTTGTTTGATTCTGTGATATTTATATTTCATTATTTTCATATGCTATATTGCATTATTGCTATGATAATATGATGAACTTAGTTTGTTAATTTATGTTTTGATGAATATCTTGCATTGGTTTGACTCTTTAGTATTTATTTGGCAAAGAAGTAGAATTATATAATTTTTAATATGCTATTTGTGCCAAATAAAATGGTTATATAATAAAACAGAACACTAGAACGCTTTGTTCACCAAGGCGCCGCCTTGCGGTCGCCCCATCGCCAAGGCGCTTAGGAAGGCCCTCAAACGCCGTGGTCGCCTTGCCGCCTTGATAACTATGAGTTGAATACAAATCTGAAAACCCTCCACCTAGCATCTCCAAATTCAAAATAAAAAGCAAGATAGATTTTCATGGAAAAGATTAGAATAACCACTTTACTGTGAAGAGCAGAGGAAGAAGAGGGAAAAACCATTGTTACAAGAATCCATGGTTATTGCTATGTAGTTGCTGCTGCTGCTGCTTTCTCTCTCCAACTTCTGAAAGGTTGGTGAAGAAATGAGGTCAATCAATTAAAGGCAAAGAAAAGATAGAGAAATGAAAAGGACAGAACGTTTAATTTAAAGGTAAGAGGATTCTCAAAACTGCAGAAAGATTTTCATACTTAAACCTAATTTAAAAAGATCCTGCAAAAGAACCCATGAGGGGAAAATCCAGTGAGATCTTCTGGAAGTGCTTTCACCTTTCAGAAAGTGTCATCCCTCTTTAAAGCTCTGATCTGTTTATGGGAGAGAGAGAGAGAGAGAGTCCTTTCTTCTCCCCCCTTGATCTGAATTCTGGAAGTAGAGTGTGAGGAAGTGAATAAAAAACCCAAAATACATTCCTGTGAAATTGAAGATACAGAGAAGAAGAATGAAAGTGAAAATTAGCATAACTCACAGTAATCAGTGTACCATGATCCAGCATGAGATGCTCTTCGGATTTTCTCCATTTTAACTACTGGAAACCAGGTTATGAAGATCAGAAAAGTGAGATTGATGAGGGACACTATTGAAGGGATGAACAGACAGGACCTTGATGGTAGAAATATTACCGTCAAGGAGTCAATCAGGCCCAGACCAGGGGTGGTGGTGGAGGTTGTTATAGCATCGGTGGCGGCTGAGGCTACGGAGATGGAGGCGGCAGTGGTTATGGATGTCGTGAGGGCGGCGGTAGTGGTGGATACAACCATGGTGGCGGCAGTAGTGGTGGATACAGCCGTGGTGGTGAGCGGTGACCGTTACTCAAGCTGGAGAAACTACAGTTTCTATAGATGTTTTTAGGGTTTTGAACTTTTGATATGGTTAGGAGGAGAAAGAGGTTCAGCCGTTCATTGCTCCATTAAGCCAAAAATAAAAATAAAAAATAGTGGTTAGGAGGGTGTTTTTGGAATATCACAAACATAAGGGACTTGTCATTGGGTGCATAATCGAGGGGAGGGGGGAGTAATTTATCCAAAACAAATACTGGGTATTTTAAAATTTAAACATAGTTGGAAAACCGAGTTTTGACTAGGCGAGTCGCCAAGAATCGAGTCAAAATTTTTGGAAAACCTGGTCAAGACTCAAGAGTCGTGTAGAGTCTGTACTCTGTAGACTCTGGACTCTAACTCTGTAGACTAGGTCAGGGTAAAAAAATGACGATAATGGGTCGTAACTCATAACGCATAAATTGTCCGAGTCAATCAGAGCTTGTATTTAGTTAAATCAAACCATGACAATTGATTGAAAACCCTAAATATCGACTAAAATTGAAATGGAATTAGCGTAATTGCGACTGCGGTCGATTTAGAACCTCCTGACCGGAAGCAAAACCCTAGGACGGTAAATCGATGAAACTAAACTACAATACGGAGAGAACTAACGAGAGATTGATTAATTACACAAGCAAATACGACCACTCTCTCTCGGTGGTCGAGTTGATCGTAGACCATCGGAGATTGGACAGAAAGAGATTGAACGGACCTATTCACCGATCTGGAAGCAGACCTACTCGCAGGTAAGCCAAAGATTGATCCACTCAAAAGTGTAATGAGTAATCCAACTCTAGCGTCATGAAGGACTGACCAAAGTGGTCACAACCTCATGGGTTCGAGGCGAGAGGCTTGGTGCAACGGTAAGGTTGCTCCATTTTGTGACCAAGTGGTCACAGCCTCACGGGTAAGGTTGTGTACATTATGACCCTCCTCATACCCCGCAACAACGGGAGCCTCATGCACTAGGTACACTATTTTTAATACACTAACTTCTGAACTATACCTAAGCGAACAACAAAAAACATGAACGGCTTTTGCACACACACACACTCTCTCTCTCTCTCTCTCTCTCTCTCTCTCTCTCTCTTTGTGAGTCCGTTAGTGTTGAGTGTGTTATTGTGTTGCTCGATGCATGTGAAATTGTGAACTATTTTATCGGATGTCTTCGAAGAGACGTTTTCCATACTTAGGCCTGGTTTGGTATGATTTCTATTTCAATTTCAAGGGGTGATTTCCATCTTGGAAATTGTTTGGTTTGATTATTACACCTATTTTCAACGAAATACAATTTCAATTTCTTGACCAAAAATCTATTTGTTGACTATTTCATGAAATCAATCCAAAATTGAAACAGAAATAATACCAAATATGGCCTAAGTGATGATTGGGTATGATTTCTATTTCAATTTTATAGGGTGATTTATATTTATGAATTGGGATGTTATTTGGTTTGATTTCTTTTTCAATTTTTTCATAGTGAATGTATAATACGCTTCCTACCAGGAAAAAGAACGTATAATACACTTACTTTAAGTTTTTAATATTATTTAAAAACAAAAAAACAAAACGAAATAAAACTCACAACTCACAAACCCTCGCCCTACCCTATTCCCACTTTCCCAAACTCCCAGTCAAGTGTTTCTTATCTCCTCAATCGAACAAAACCCAAATGCTTGGAACCCTAGTGCCCGCTTGATAACCTTACTGGTGTTTCTGTTCTGCTTATGTGCTGAGCAAAACAGTTTTTTCATTTTCTGTGCTGAGAAACCGTTTTTGACCCACTTGGAGCCCGCTTGATAACCTTACGAGAAACAATTTCTGGTGTTTTTCCATTCTGAGAAACGGAAAAACACGTAAAAATCGCTTAATAACGAAGTGTTTTTTGTGACTGATTTTGGTAACATAAATCAAAATTTATGCTCTCTGAAAGACTTTTGACAGAACATGTTGTGTCATTTCTTGGCTGAAAATTGGAAAAGTGTGCCCAATAAAAACTCCTATATTCATTCACTATGCTCTTTTGTTAAATTGGAAAAGTGTGCCAAACTTATTCTTTGTTAATTTTAAAAAAAAAAAAAGGGTTTTGCTTGTTTCCAAGAAAAGTCTTCCAAGGAGCATAAATTTTGATTTATGTTTCCAAAAACAGTCACAAAAAACACTTTATCAAGCGATTTTTATTCTTGAAAATAAAGAATCTTCGTATCGGGCTCAAAGACTGGAATAGGGAGTGTTTGGAAATATTCACCAAATGTTAAAACTGCTGAAGATAATGTGGCCAGGGAGGAGGTTGTGTATGACATGGAGCCTACGGAGTTGGCTCTTGACAATCTCAAAAGGGCTCGTGAACACTTGCATCTCACCCTCCAAGAAGAAATTTTTTGAAGGAAAAATCAAGAATTAAATGGCTGGAGGAAGGGGGGAAAAGGGTGGAATTGGTAAAATAAAAAATGCCCAGGGAGAGTGGATCCTAGACAGAGAAGGTGTTAATGGGGAAGCTATCAAACATTTCAGTGAAATTTTTCCCTCCGACCCAACCTTTCCTGATGCAGACTTGTTGGATGCTATTCCTTCTATAATCACTTCTGGAGATAATGATATGCTTACTGCGACCCCGACATTCAAGGAGGCTAAAGATGCGGTTTTCTCCTTTCAAAGGAAAGTGCGAAGGATCCCGATGGACTCACCGGCCAATTTTTACAGACTTGCCGGGACATTGTTGGAGCGGATGTTTGGGCAGCAGTGAAAGAATTTTTTAAAGGTGGCTTTCTCCCAAGAAGTTCCACTTCGCCTCATCTCATCCTCATTCCCAAGAAAGATGATCCCGAGTTTATGCCGGATTTTAGACCTATTAGCCTATGTAATTTCTCTCACAAGGTTATAGCTAAGGTGATATATTGTAGATTGGGGGTTATTTTGCCAAGAATCATTTCTGAGGAACAGGGAGTGTTTGTTAAAAGGCCGGTGTATACACGACAACATTGCCCAGGTGCAGGAGATGGTTCAGGACTTGAACAGGAAGACCAGGGGTGGTAATGTAATTTTAAAACTAGCTATGGCTAAGGCCTATGACCGCCTTGAATGGGGTTTTCTGATTGATGTGCTGAGTATGTTCAGGTTCAGTCAAACCTGGATTCGTCTTATTGAGAAGACTCCACAACTGCTGGTTTTCGATTGTGATGGACTCGGGTCATACAGGTTATTTTAAAACCAGAAGGGGACTAAGGCAAGGGGATCCTCTTTCTCCCACTCTCTTTATTCTGGCTAAGGAAGTGCTTGGTCGGGGCCTTACAAATCTATTCTCTGAAGGTCGTGCCAGCTTCTTTCACCTCCTAAAGGCATGCCCAAATATTTCTCATAGCCTCTTTGCTGATGATACTATAATTTTTCTAGGAGTCTTAAGCCCTCCCTGAAGCAGATTATGGGATTTATCACTCGTTATGAATCTTATTCCGGTCAGTTAGTCAATCGAAATAAAAGTTGTTTTAGTTTGAGCAACAAAGCGTCTGAGCGTCAATGTAGACTGGTGAGCTCCTCTGTACACAGGAAGGCTGAAGGTGGCGTATTTTGAAAATATCCTTATTAAATTAAGAAATAAAATGGCAGGGTGGAAAGGAAAACTATTATCTTCGGGAAGAAGACTGACCCTTTTAAAGCATGTTTGGTCTTCAATCCCTATTCATACTCTTGCATGTTTAGATATTCCTCGAACAATCATGACACTATTTAATTCTATTTGCTCCAATTTTCTCTAGGGTGATTCGGATTTTGGGAAAAGGAAACATAGGGCTAGTTGGCACAAAATTTGCAAACCATTGAAGGAGGGAGGTTTGGGAATTAGTCCTTTGAGGGAGGTCAATCTGTCTATGAGACTTAAAGGCCTCTGGCGCATGTTGGCTGAACCTTTTATTTGGAGTTCTTTTTTCAAGACTAAATTCCTCAGGGGAAATCACAATGTGTTGGCCAAGACCGGTTGCGGCTGGTTCCAAAACATGGAAGTTCTCTTTGGGGTTTCGTGATTTTTTTATTGATAAGTCTAGGTGGCTGGTTGGGAAAGGTGATGCTTTGCTCTGGCTTGATAATTGGAGTGGTGAGGGACCCTAGATTGATTTTGTCGATGGGGCTCTTCATATTAATTTGGAAGCTAAGGTCAAAAGACGTTTTGAAGATGGATGGATCTTGGTACCCATGGACGTTGGAGTTGATTAATAATATCCAGATCCACGAGAGTTTCCAATAGCAATGTGAATATTTCGGCTAGGGAGGACCGTCTTGTTTGGACCCCGAAAAAGCAATGGCCAGTTTTCCTTGAAATCTGCCTGGAAGTCGATTCGTGAGGCACACCCAGTGGTTGACTATGCTAAATGGATCTGGAATGGGACGGTTCCTACTAAGGTTGGTTTTTCCTCTTGGCAGATCCTAAATGGCAGCATTGCTACTGATGATTCGATTAGGCGGGCGGGGGTGCAGCTTGCTTCAAAACGTTTTTGTTGCAAAGAGCCTTGGCAAGAAACCACTTCTCATGTGCTGGCGTAGGGTGCCACGGCAACCAAGGTTTGGAAATTCTTTCGTGTCTTCTTGATATCCAAATTCTTCCCACTCGAGAGGTGAAAACCAGAATTTTATTTTGGCAATCAAAAGGTGCTTTCAATAATGTTATTAATTTTATTATTGGGATAATTCCTTCTTTCATTATCTGGGAGCTTTGGAAAGAGCGGAATAATGGTAGGCACTAATGGGGTGCAAACGGCGATGCTATAATCTGGAAAATTCTGATTTAGGTTCAAGAAATCTCGTACCCCGCTTTCCCTTCAAGGAGGTCCAATATGAAGGACGATTTAGCTCTAAACATTCTGAGGGTCAACCCCCCTCTCTCTCAGAAGCAAAGAGTTCCTCGGCCAATTTATTGGTGTCCCCCATGCAATGGGATGAAAATCAACGTTGATGCGGCCAGCAAAGAGAATCCGAGCCTAAATGGTGAAAGGGGTATTATTCGTGACCATAATGGATATTTTATTATGGCTTTTGCTAAGTTCTATGGTATCTGTTCCAACACTGAAACTGAATTAAGAGCTCTCCTTGATGGCTTACGCATGTGTGCTAGTCTGGGTCACAGTAATTGCATAGTTAACTCAGATTCGAGGACTATTGTGCGGTTTATCTCTACGAGAAGCTGCCCTTTATGGAGCTGCATGTACTGGTTCCAAGAAGTCATGCGCTTGGTGGATAGTCTTGAAGCGAATGTTCTTTTCTCATACAGGGAGGGGAATCGTTCTGCTGATTTTTTGGCAAATTTGGCTTGTGAGTCTAAGGCGGTGGAGGGGTGCCTAAGCACTTAGGCGACCAAGGCGCCCAAGTGTTATTTTTTATCTTCCCTCTAGTCTAACATTATTTAATATGCCACAACATATACCTTATATCATCAAAAATCAACATTAAGCCACATCAAGTCCTCAAAAATCAACATAGAAATAGAAGACAGCAGAAGTGAAGAAGCAAGCTATTGGAAGTTTGAGACAATCAAAACATACATTTGGTTTATATGCTCTTGGAATTGGTCATTTTCAGGTATACCTAGTTGCACATTTGGTTTATACTATTCTTAGAAAATATGATCTTATCAAAGCAATTAACCTGCTCTCGATTTAGAGAAATGTTCTTCTTCTCTATGGAATTTGATTGATCAAATGATTTTATTTTTACATGAGACTGTGTGTATTAAGTAGAGCACAAAACCAGCTTTCCAACAAATCCAAGATTGCTTAAATCTGATTTATAGTAAAGGTGTTATGTTCCGGTCAAACATTATTTGGTGTGAGCGTATGTTATCAAAATCGCTCTAAATTAAAATATTTTTTAGATATCAAAACAAATGAATATATTTTTTTAGATATCAAAACAAATGAATATTTTACCGCACTTGTAGTTTTTAGCTATGTTTTACTATATTAAGATTTATGGAATCTTTAGATTTGAGAAAAACCCCAGCATTAAAAAGTCAAAAATTTCACCTATTGCCAAAAATCCAGTTTTTGTTTTTGAACTAGGGGGTTGACTTTTTATCCTTTTGGAATTTGATTTTTTTAATTATTTTATTGAATTCAAATAGGGGGTTTTTTTAGCTATGTTTTATAGTATTAAGGATTTATGGAATCTTTAGATTTGAGAAAAAACCCAGTAATAGAAAGTTGAAAATTTCACCTATTGCCAAAAATCCAGTTTTTGTTTTTGAACTGGAAGGTTGACTTTTTATCCTTTTAGAATTTGATGTCTTGACAACTATGCTCGGGACCTTCACGGCTAGACTCCCCTACACTTACCTAACATCAAACCCTTACCCTAATTTCACCAAAAACCCTATTTTGACCGAGCCGATTCACCTGTTCATAACAGATGTTGGTTGATTGGCTCCGAGTTGGTCCTCTACCAAATCTAGGACTACATTATCCAGTCTATCCATTGCTGCTACTGTTGCTGTGAGAGAGCAAATCACTGCTGCTGCTACATCTGTGAAGGCCTGATTGCAACCTTAATCAATAACCAACACTGCTGCTGTCGATTACACCATCAACTGAGAGCCTACAGCTCCTGCGGCTCATTTTCCCCCATCAGAACCTGCTGCAACTTCGAGACCCCGGAACACAGCAACCTGTGACCCTTTTATGATCATATTCAGGGTATCTTGAGGGCACATCCTACTCTTCATTTGACTGTGCTTGACTTTCCCAACTGCTGGCCAGAGTGATCTCTCCAATAACCTTCAATTTTGAAGGCTAGTTTCTAATTTCAAGCCCACTTCATAAATCAACATTAGGCCATCAGAATTGGCTGATTTTTGGAATATAACATCCATTTAACACCACCTCCACTCAATCCAAGTTTGGTGAAGTTCTGCTGGCTGGTTTGGGTCTTATTCTCTAAGTTACTAATTCTGGTTTTGTGGCTATTTTGATGTTCTGCTGCAACCTATAATTGATCCTACTGTAGAGTGGTTCTCACTTGAACTTCTTCTACATTAATTAGTTAGGTGAAACAGATCACTTCATCGAGTTTGGTACTTTGGTTCCATCTTTCATATCAAGAAAGAACCTCTTAAAGCCAACAAGCTGACAACTAACACAGAAAACTGCAAAAATTACAGGTATATTTACGCTCTCTTGGTTACTATGGAAGAAGAATTGTTTTGGCATCACTAAACAGCAGTATCTGCTGCAACAGAGGAAAATTTAAACCCACTGCATCTTTGTAAGGATATATTGTGCTCAGCTTGGACATTAACAGAACACTATGGACAAACAAATGCAGGTATGCCACAGATATTTATTCAGTGGACAATGATCCATCAACTATTGAGTCTGAACCCAGGACAATGAAGAGCTGCATAAGTGAATCCCAATAACAAGATAAGTATGAATCATGTTACTTTGTATAATTCATGATTTATCCATTTTATGTGATGACAAACTTAAAGCATGTATATTCCAGCCATGACAGGTTGAATGATGGCAGAGCTAGTGGGACACTGAAATCAAAATAATACTTTGCAGTTTTTAATGCAGACCCGGGTTGGAATAACCCTTTATTGGGTTGCTTATGGGCCCACCCAAGCAAAGAAGCACTCAAATCCAAAATTGCATTGCAAAACAGTAAATATATGAAGCCTCACAAGAGCAATGGCAGAATGGTAATTAATGGAAGGTTTTGATGGATGAGTGGCAGAACCGTAATTTGATGGAATCAACTATAAAAGAGGAAGTAGTGAATGGGTATAATGTGTTAATGGGAGTTGTTTTTGGAATAGAAACACTTAAATGGGGGGTAAACAAAATAATATCAGAAAATACGGGGGGGATTAATAAAAAAATTAGGCCCTTACTTGCAAGTTGACAAACTTGGCCTCCTCCAACCTTCGACAAAGAAACCAGAACATGAAACGGTAAAACCCAGGGCTCTTCTAATCCTTCGAACTCCCTCTCTGGTTGTCCATTCGAAGTGAAACTTTGGCAGAGATATCGCTAGTAAAACCACTCTGGATTCCAACCAGCATCAGACCAAATCAACAAGCCATAACTTCAAGAAAATTCTGTAACCAGAACCTGGCGGACAAGGTACGAACCAGATCTGAATCTGAGTTGTAACTCACAACATATGAACCTATTGGAAGCAGGGATCCGGGAGATAAATCGCCCTAAGGAAGAGAACTCATGAATCAAATGAAGGAGCAGTCGATGTGTGTAAGGATCCAATGATGTTTTTCCTGAATCTAGTAGTACCGCCCAGAGAGAAAAAAACTCAGTAACCAAGGTTATAATAGGAGATTAGGGAAGCAGGGAGTGGGTTTAAGGTTGGGAAAGAGGCAGAAAATTAAAGAAGAAATCGAAGAGGGAGAGAGAGACGGGAGCAGCTCACAGCAAGCATTGCTTCAACTCAAATAAAAATTTCATTCAATTCTCCAAAAACTGAATAATAAGCTGGTTACAAGAAATATTTAAAGAGAAAATAAAATCCTAATCCTTGTCGAAATCTAAATTAGAATCGACTATCTATCTAAATCTAAAACAAAAATTCAACTCTAATTGGACTGTAAAACTAAAACAACTTTGACTCGAACCCTACTTGTATCTACGGCTGAAATAAAGAAAAATAAAAAAATTAATTCCTAATTTATCCATCGTCTAATTGCATCAGTTTTACATGTCATTGACGCATAAATCTTTTTGGAGAAGTTTCAACAGGTTGCCATGAGCCATGAGCTCCCACTGCTTATTATTGATCTACAAGTTCATTCTGTATAGGTTTAGAGAGTTTCTATTTCTATAAGACTATAGTTGCAGCATAAATCCTTTTGGAGAAGTTTCAACAGGCCCAGTCATGCATAAATCCTTGTGGAGAAGTTTCAAAAAGTTGTCATTGACCATATAGGCATATAAACTGACAATTTATTATTGATCTACAAGTTCATTCTGCATAGGTTTAGAGTTTCAATTTCTATAAGACTAAAGGAAAAATTACAATTTCAAAATAAAGCAAACAGCATTTTTCACTTTGACCTTTTAATGAGTGACCTTCAAAGGGAAATGAGATTCTGATATCAATAAGAAGACAGTGAAGTTACCTCTGAGGTATTTGGCACATCCAATTGTAGTATGCTAGGGTATTCATCAAACTTCCTTTTCAAATCATAAACGGTTGTTGCTCCATTGGGATTGCCACACGTGTCAATGGCGTGCCCGTTGCCTTTTTTCTCCAACAGTTGTGTGACCTATGTGAGAGCATCATCAAGAGAACAAAACATCGTCAACAACAAAACCTCCTTTACAGAGAACTTCAACAGAAATCAGGAAAACTGGCAGGACACAAATATAATTTCTTCTCATACAAGATACTAATATTGCATGGAACAAGTACCATAACAAATCATGTATAACACCCATAAATATCAGCCATTAGCCCAAAAAAAATTCATTAACCAACCTGAAATAATTCAACTTTAAGTTGGTGAAAATTGACAATTTAGGATACGAAGATGATTAATTATTCTTATCCGTCTTAGAAAAAGTAATCTCAAGGAACTACTTGGTTACCATTTACAGAGCTCATTCATGTTTGTATACTTTTGACTGCTTATTGTCAGATGGAAAGCATTTTTTTTTTCTTTGAATGGTCCTTGAGACTGAAATAAACTAAAGCCTGAATTGCATGGTTGCAGTTACAAAAGGAATCCCTAAAAAGGCCATATCAGATACTTAACATTATCTGGGTTGCCCTTTTGACACGAATAGTGGGCAAATAAATGGCTTTACTAGGGGGATCTAGAACCCCAACCTGGTGTAGCATCCTCCGGGGTATAAGGTTTCGTTGATTGCAATCCATTCTATCGAGAGAAATATTGCCCTTGATTCAATAGCTTAGTATTGAGTCATTCGAAGGGAAAAGGTCCAGGTGGGCCTGGCTGTTGGTAAGAAAAAGGAAGGAAATGAAAAATCAACAGAATTCTGAAGAGTCTCATCATGGACCTGGTAAAATCAAATCAGCACTTGTCATCAACAAAAAGGTGGTCGGGCACTCGGAACCTAACGGAGTTGGTACAAGAGTCAGTAAATGAACACTAAATATACTGTATATAAATGACTTTCTGATGCAGATTCATCACCGAAATGGGCTTATTTTATTAGGAATAAGTTTAGGGTTGGGTTATATACATGTTGGGCCTTTGATCCCATGGGTTTTCTATGTAATAGGCCACTTTTATGGGCCTAAAATATGGGTAATTAGGTTGCATACGGGATTAGATGTTTTATCCCTAAAGCTAGTTTAAGCCAATGGTTCAATTTAAATGATTTTAGTAGTTTGTCTTTTAATTGTTTAGTTGGACTGGATTAAGACTCTATTTTGAGTCTATTTTAGTTTCCTAGTCAGTTTAAGTTACCTAATAAGTTAAGGATTGGGTTAGGCCTTTCCTTTTTAGTGTAAAAGTCTAATTTTGAGTCTTTTATATAAGGTTGTAAGGGGGCAAAGTATTGAATACGAATTTGATTTATAAAATAGTTTTTTTCTTGCCTTGCTCTCTCGTTGATCGTTGCCTTGTGAGTCTATATCAAGGTGAAGGGACTGGTGGATCTTGATTGACTCCTTGCGTCATATGGACCGGGAGGATCTATTATAAGGGATTGATGGACCTCCAATCGACTCCTTGCATCTTGTAGATCGGGAGGACCTGTTTCCAGGCTTCGAGCTGCTGCCATTGAAGACCTGCAACTTCAAGTAAGTATTTGACATTATTAACCATCCCCCTTCTTCTCCTAATCCTCTAAACCCAGCCCCATTGATCCCCATTGCCAATACTCAATCCTTACTACCTTCCTCATCCACCAGTAATACCATAGATCCATTAGAACCCTAAAACCTGCAACTATTCTTCTTCCCTTCTAGAAGGTCACATGCAAGGTGATTTTCGCGAGAATTCTACCCGGCCAAATCTAACCGTTAGAACCTGCTAAAATTTTGATCGAATCTTCCTCAAACCCTAAGAGAGACTCAATCCAAATTTCAATATCATCCACCAAGCCGATTGTCTGAAATTACACTTTTACCCTCTCCTATCTCTACTAGGAAACCTCCATAACTCCAGATTTAACCATCTGATTTAGCTGTAACTTTCAGCATTTATTCCTCTCCACCCTACCCCACACTCGACCTAAATATTAAGCCCATTCAACCACCTGATTTCCTACCCTAGATTCCATCATCTTCCACCTTTCAAAACCCTAACCCTAGTTGCTGCCCAAATACATCTAACCTACTTCTCCCCATTCAAAACTTATAAAACCTATTTTCTTAGACTCCCCTACACCTGTCTAGCTTTACCATATAAGATACATCCCCATTACCCTAAACCTAACCCTAAAATTGACCTAAAACTCCAACTCTGTCCCATCGAACTAGTAGCTTACCAGACCCTGGTTGTTTGGCTCCTAGTAGATCTCCTATCTATCTAGGACTACATTACTTTATTATGGTTGTCAATTTTTATTCGGATTTACTAACTAAAGGGCACCAGGACTACGCATCCGACATAAGAACAATGAAAATTGGACTGCAGCTGTGCATGAGTACTGATTGTGATTCCATTTGTCCAAAGAATATAATTTGCTTCTGTTTTATCATAGTCTAAGGAACCTCTTTCACGGTGTCACTCTCATTCCTTCATCTAAGCATCAAATTCCATAATGATAAAATCCAATAATAACTTGCCTCCTTTAATCGAAAATAACATTCTCCTTGAGTTGCCATTAAACCATAGAAGAAAGTATTCATGTGAATTCGAATCTGTTTTGTAACCAAAGAATAAATTAAAATGATCATATAAGTGGAAGCCTACATACTATGCATTATTCTATACAATAGAAAATCAGTGTGAAACATTGCCATTGAAAATGCACAGAAACAAAAAAAAATCAAGCAAAGGGTTGAAACCTGAATATAAAATATCTAGTCAACCATAATAAAGAAAATGCAGTAAAACTAATGTAGACTTTAAAAAATTTACCGAAATGAAATGAAAATTCAATCAAAAGAAAACACGGTATGATGAAGACCTTGACATAACCCTAAGGAAATGATAAGATATTCGAGTTGAACAGACTTGTCACTCATGTTATTCGTGAGCCATTTACATGGTTTAAGATAACTCCAATTTGAGCACTACAAACTTCAAAATTTATCATTATACATCTTAATCATATATCATCTGTCATGGATTTCAAGTGTCTTGAATAATGGCACTAGTCCATATCCAATAATGTAGTTGACAGTCCTCCATGCTGTGAACTGCAGTAGCATGAGTTTCAATTCCATCCTTCATCATTCCAGACTGAGTACGACAATATGCCTTGAACAAATAAACCAAGAAAACAGGACCTCACCAAAAAAAAAAAAAAAACAGTCACTAATGGAAAGCTTCCATCAATGTAAGACAGGTGGAACTGTTTACGTATTTGGGAAATCTTAAAAATCATATGTGGAAGTAAAAAAATAGCCTCCATTTGAGGCTTTCAGTTTAAGTAGGTAAACTGACATTTAACACACAACCATATGGTTGAGTTGTAACACTATGCAATAGGCAGCAGGGACACTGTTCCCAGTTTGCTTTGCCTTGTAGCACTACTGGAGCATGCAGTGCACCCTGTTTCTGACCTGATGTTCCACATAAAGATGTTAAGCAACTTACTTTGAACTTGACTTTTTTTATGTATCGTACCACTACCAGTATACTTTGGGAATACGAGCTAACATGGTAATGTAGTCCTAGATAGGTAGGAGGCCTACTAGGAGCCAAACAACAAGATCAAATAACAAAAGGGGTTGCTGGTTCGAATGGACAGCACTAGGATTTAGGTCAATTCCTAGGGTTAGGGTTGGATATTGGGAAAGGGGTTTATAGGGTATTAATGGGCAGGTCTAGGGGGTCAATATGGTATAAAAATAATAGGATTTGGGAAGGTTTTAAAATTCTGCAGTTCTGGACAGAATTGTGTTGCAGGTTTTGGGTTTTAATGGAGTGAAGGAATGGAGGGGATAAAGTGGGAGTTTGGGGCTGAAACTTGGATCGAGTGTCAACAATGATGTAAGGGATGTATGCTGAAAGTTTGGTTTGAAACTGATGGACAGATTTGGAGTTATGGAGGTTTCCTAGTAGAAGTAGGAGAGAGGGGTAAAACTATAATTTCAGACAATTGGCTAGGTGGATGGTGCTGAAATTTGAATCGAGTCTCTCTTAGGGTTTGAGAAAGACTTGATCAAATTTTTAGCAGATTCTAATGGTTAGATTTGGCTGGGCAGAATTCCCACGAAAATCACCTTGTATGTGACCTTCTAGAAGGAAGAAGAATAGTTGCAGAATTTCTTACTTGTTACAGGTCTTCAATGGCAACAACTTTGAAGATGAACAATGGGGTCTCCCGATCTTCACAATGCAAGGAGATAAGTAGCAGCCCTCCCGATCTTCACAATGCAAGGAGTCGATTGGAGATCCACCAATCCCTTCAACCTTGATATTACTCACAAGGCACACTCACGATGGAGCTAAGGCAGCAAGCATAAAGCTAATTTTTATTAATCAAATTCGTATACAATGCTGGCCTCCCTTACAAACTTATATAGAAGACTCAAAAATAGACTTAGACACTAAAAAGGAATGGCTTAACCTTATCCCTAACCTATTAGGCAACTTAAACTGACTAGGAAACTCAAATAGACTCAAAATAGAGTCCTAATGACTTAAAACAACTTAAACTACTTAAAATAAAGAAGATTCCCTAGTAGCCAATAGGATATAAGAACCTCTTAGCCAATAGGATCACTTCACTTAAATTAGACCAATTGAACCAATTGGATGCAACCAATTTAAACCGGCTCAATTAAAAACACACAATAAAAACTAAGTATTGGGCTAATCCCGTATGCAACCTATGTACCCCTATTTTAGGCCCAGAAAAGTGGCCTATTACATTAGAAACCCATGGGATCAAAGGCCCAACATGTATGTAACCCAACGCTAGACTTATTTCTAATGAAACAAGCCCTATTTGGTGATGAATCTGCATCAACTCTCCCCAACTTGAAAAAATTCGTCCTCGAATTTTGTAATGATGAGGGGAATCAACATGTGATCGCAGCTTTGACCATCCCCAAACGGAATTCCGATAAAGGGAACATTAAGAATATAGTCTTCAAGGCGTGGAGCTTTCTCTTCAAGAACCATGGTGGCATAACAAACTCTATGTGCTCTACCTCGAATCAGCACCAACTGTGAATGCCCTATCCATAGAGTCTTTAATGTTAGCAACCTTCTCATCTAATACTTGAGATACAAGCTCCACCTCTTCAAGAACAATATCTTGAATATCATTGATCTCCTGTGGAATATTCTCAACCACCTCTTCATCTTCTGCTGTTTCAACTTTGCCTACTTTGACTTCTTCAAGGTAGAGCTCTTCAGTAGAATCTTCCGCATGTTGACTTTCCATCTTTGAAGCTCCAGGCATTGTCTCTTTCTTTTCATCACAATTCACTATGATCACTTCAGCTTTGTCTTCAACTTGTGCTCTCTCAATTTCCGTTGGCAATGTACATTTGTATTCAGCCGCTGATTTAACACTGGTGATGTTAGATTTCCAACACTCTGCAACTTGCAAACGGAATCTCATTGATGGAGGCTTCAAGTTGTCTTCAGATTTGAAGGCTTTTTGGTGGTGATGTTGTCGATGGGAATTTAAGTTACCTTGTTGTAGAGCTCGACGTCCGTGGGAAATATTTCTTACTCGGATCTTCTTTCATCTCTGCCCATGTAACAGTTTCTCTACCACGGTAGTCAGAATAATCCATCTGGGTTCTCCACCAATTATGTGTTGGTCCCACTAGCTTGGTATGTGCTAGTCTCATTTTCCTATGCTCAGGCAAATCATACCAATTAAAATAATCATCTAAAGCAGCTAACCAATCATAGAATACCTGTGGATCTGGTCTGCCATCATAGTCTCTCAACTCATACGCCTCTGGAGGTCTATGGCGTCTCCTGTAATCTTTGTATCCTCTGTTCCTATCTTCACTATGATCTCTGTCATGCCTACGTCGATCCCTGTAATCTCTGTCTTCTCTGTATTGATCTGTCCTTGGGGTTCTTTGTGCTACCGAATTGACTTGATATTTGTCCTTTTCTAGGGGAATGTTGTTGTTCCTTACTGGAGTAGTTTGGTGTTGCTCAATTCGCTGCAATGTTTCACTTATAGCCCTTTGACCAGCATGAAACTGCTGAAGCTTCTCCAGAATTTTGTTCAAAGAGTCGATGGACACAGAGGTAATGGGCTGGCCATGCTCATCCATGGCTCTGATACCACTTAATGTAGTCCTAGATAGGTAGGAGGCCTACTAGGAGCCAAACAACAAGATCAAATAACAAAAGGGGTTGCTGGTTCGAATGGACAGCACTAGGATTTAGGTCAATTCCTAGGGTTAGGGTTGGATATTGGGAAAGGGGTTTATAGGGTATTAATGGGCAGGTCTAGGGGGTCAATATGGTATAAAAATAATAGGATTTGGGAAGGTTTTAAAATTCTGCAGTTCTGGACAGAATTGTGTTGCAGGTTTTGGGTTTTAATGGAGTGAAGGAATGGAGGGGATAAAGTGGGAGTTTGGGGCTGAAACTTGGATCGAGTGTCAACAATGATGTAAGGGATGTATGCTGAAAGTTTGGTTTGAAACTGATGGACAGATTTGGAGTTATGGAGGTTTCCTAGTAGAAGTAGGAGAGAGGGGTAAAACTATAATTTCAGACAATTGGCTAGGTGGATGGTGCTGAAATTTGAATCGAGTCTCTCTTAGGGTTTGAGAAAGACTTGATCAAATTTTTAGCGATTCTAATGGTTAGATTTGGCTGGGCAGAATTCCCACGAAAATCACCTTGTATGTGACCTTCTAGAAGGAAGAAGAATAGTTGCAGAATTTCTTACTTGTTACAGGTCTTCAATGGCAACAACTTTGAAGATGAACAATGGGGTCTCCCGATCTTCACAATGCAAGGAGATAAGTAGCAGCCCTCCCGATCTTCACAATGCAAGGAGTCGATTGGAGATCCACCAATCCCTTCAACCTTGATATTACTCACAAGGCACACTCACGATGGAGCTAAGGCAGCAAGCATAAAGCTAATTTTTATTAATCAAATTCGTATACAATGCTGGCCTCCCTTACAAACTTATATAGAAGACTCAAAAATAGACTTAGACACTAAAAAGGAATGGCTTAACCTTATCCCTAACCTATTAGGCAACTTAAACTGACTAGGAAACTCAAATAGACTCAAAATAGAGTCCTAATGACTTAAAACAACTTAAACTACTTAAAATAAAGAAGATTCCCTAGTAGCCAATAGGATATAAGAACCTCTTAGCCAATAGGATCACTTCACTTAAATTAGACCAATTGAACCAATTGGATGCAACCAATTTAAACCGGCTCAATTAAAAACACACAATAAAAACTAAGTATTGGGCTAATCCCGTATGCAACCTATGTACCCCTATTTTAGGCCCAGAAAAGTGGCCTATTACATTAGAAACCCATGGGATCAAAGGCCCAACATGTATGTAACCCAACGACTTATTTCTAATGAAACAAGCCCTATTTGGTGATGAATCTGCATCACATGGATTCAGATGTCATAGAGAGACCATCTTTCACAATTGGACAACCCAAAAGGAAAGATATTTGTAGACGAGGGCGCTTAGCCCCTTGTCTTTCCGTTAGTATCTTATGTGTTCAACGCCAAGGAAGTCCATATAATAAAAATCAATTAAATGCAGCAGCCAATTAAATAGTGTAAAGGAATCTAAAATTCTAAATTCCTTCATTAGAAATCTACACCACAGTTTGAACAATTCAATATGGAAAGAGTTACAGTGCAAAGAAGTAGAAGTTAAAATCTATGTTAAAATTTACAAAGAAATATTTTAAAAGTACAATTGAAGATTACAACTTCTCTGCTCAAAAATAAAAAAAAGAAACAACATAGAGTGACAATGATACAAATGAAATTTTAAATATAATTTCTTAAAAGAAAAGCAAAAGCTGTTGATTTTGAACCCATATTGAATCAAGAAATAATAGTATTAGAAGATAATCAAAAAAAATTCATGTTACATTTATTGACCTGAACAGGGAGAGACTCCCAACGTAGGCCAGACTTCCCGCTTAACCTTGGTCTGCGGCTCCCGGCCCCGCAAAGAGATACTCTCTTCCCCAATACGAAAGACAAAAAAAAAAAGAACCCTAACAAAGCTGCATGTAAAGGGGATAAGGAATTGAGCTCAACGAACTATGAAAAAATGGAAAATACATGACCATAACACAGATAAACATAGAGAAGGAGTATGACTAAACCGTTGATCAGGTATGAAGTCTACCGTGGAAGACTCAGTGTCGGACAGACAGCCGTGAAGGAGAAAGAAATTAAGAACAAAGAAGAAGATCGGTCGGCTGTCTGGTCTCTCCGTCTCCTAACCGTAGAAGAAAATAGAGGAGTGGAATAAGGGCTTAAGCTCAACGAAACTATGAAGACTGAAAAAAACCTAAACCCAAACACACACACACAAGATAAAACCCTGATCAGACAACAACGTAGACCGTGAAAGACGAACAAATGCAGAACAAAGAACGAGATCGGTCCGCTGTCTGGTCGCTCCATCTAAGCTCATCAAAACTATAAGACAAAACTCTAAACCCTAACCCAAAGAAAGAGAGAAAGAAAAGAAAACCGTGATCAGACGAGGACGTAGATCGTGAAAGAAGAAAGAACAAAATCTGTCCGCTGTCTGGTCTCTCCGTCTCCTAACCCTAGCTGTGGAACTCACAAAAAGGGCAAAAAAAAAGTCCGGAGTTTGGAATGGGTTCGCGAGAAAATTTCTATAAACAGAAAGAGGGGAGCGTACGGACAGGGTATGGGGACAGAACCAGAGCGTCGAACCTAGATCACCGTCATCGCCATCGATGGGGGGTTGTGCGGAAGTGGTGGGTAGTGTGAACGAGAAATAGGGGGGCTGTGCGGGAGATATAAACAGAGGAGGGAGAGAGTAAAATCAAAGGATTTCCAGAGAAAAAATATAACCTACCTCACCGAAACGGCGGCTACCGAATGGAGCGATTCCAAAAGTCCACAGCGAGGCGAGCTTTACCTAAGATTGTTTTCAGGTTTTCCGTGACCATCAAAACATGATAGTCGGATCTCAACAGGCCGCCATTGGAGACTATCAGAGAGTTATGGGAGTCGATTTGGATTGAATATATATTAAGAGAGATGAAAGTTTTATATTATTCTTAATTTTTAATGGTATTACGTTGTGGGAGAAACGGAATGTACACATGACAGTTGTAACTTGTAATGCGCGTCCCATATCTCTTCTCTCTCTCTCTCTCTCCTATATCTCTTCCTTATTTTACCAGTCAGTTTTTTTTTCCCTATTTATTTTACTTGACAAATTAACCTTTCTTTGTTGTTATTTCTTTTTAGGGAGAGGCATAGGCCCCGGCCCTTTCCAGGGCCAAGCCTAACCCAAGCCCGCCCTGATTGGCCTTAATTGGTTAGGGCCTGACGGGTTGGCCTTGATTGGCCCTAATCCTGTTTCACCATCCAGGATCGGGCTGAGCCTGACCTTGACCCTAAACTTAACCTGCAGAGATTTAACATGATAATGTAATGCTATACCCGATCTAGGGAATTCCAGTGGATCACATGTACAAGAATAAGAATCAAATTAAGAGAAAATTGAATAACTCAATCGGAAAAAAAAAATAATATGATAAAATTTTGGTAGATTGTTCTAATTAATCAGTATAACAGGTCTACAGAAGATGATCTAAATATGACGGACAAATTCAAAAGTATAGAGTAATCTTACTTGGAGTAGGAAAGTTGGAAACCGGCAGAATTTGATGGGTAGGTCTATGGGGTTTCAGATCAGAATAAGACAATGTAATTACAATCAAATACAGATTAACTTGAGACTAGAAAACAGAGAAAATCGAGTTTCAAAATCAGAATTGAAGATATTT